>NC_133338.1:55610790-55944124 GCF_030506205.2 Paramisgurnus dabryanus
AGATTCGATGGATTGTGCTAAGGTATGCTAAAAGTGCTAGCGCCAGGCCCGGAGATTAGTTGAATCGATTCAAAGCAGTAAAAATCAAATGTTTAACTCTAGGGGATCTGGAAAATGAAAAAAGTGGAATGTCCATTTAACAAACCTCTTTCAGATGCAGGGAAGGACTTTGTCTCAGGATCCTGAATGTCATTAAATGTGTTTAGTCTTGTTTCTAGTGCCAGGATCCTGACACCCTCATATAAGTGTTCTGTGTTTGTCTGGAGAGTCACGTTATCTATGTGTTATGTGTGGCACGTTCTCTCCTGTCTTTAGTCTTAACCTTACCCTCCTGTTTCCTAATTATGTATGATTAGTTTCCTCACCTGTTTGTTATTGTCCCCTTATTAGTTCCCGTATTTATATGCCGTTGTGTCACTTGTCTTGTCTTGTCTTGTCTTGTCTTGTCTTGTCTTGGCTTGTCTTGTCTTCCCCCTCGAGGGAGTTTTTGTTTATTAATAAAAGTATTTTGAGTTGAGAGCTGTCTGCACTTGGGTTCATCCACCACCATCCCTGACACTTTGAAGTATTTCTTTTTTATTAATTTTTTTTTTTTTTACAGGCATAACTCCAAAATCCCCACCGACATCAGTCATTCAAGGTAAAGATTCACTCTTATGTGTGTTATACAACAGCATTCATCTTATATTCATGTTATTTGACTTTAGATCTATACATTTTTAGCTTGCAATTCCATGATTTCCATGAAACATGTTATGAGAGAAAACTTATAAAACTTTTAAAGATTATGCTTTTTAAAACATCAGTACACAAACTTTAACCAGCACCCTTAAAAGACATTCACACAAAAAAATATTTGGCTGTATGGTCGAGTGTTTAAAAGGGTCATGACATGAGAAATCAAGTTTTCCATCAAACTGAAAGTTCATTACGACTGCCACTGGGGGACAATTTAGAAAGACAATAGCAACATTTACATTTACCCAATAATCCGTTTGTAATTGTATTGATGGCTTAATCAGATTAAAAAGTTTTCAAGTAAACACCTTAATCAGTATGACTGAGGTGGACTGGATAGAATGAGATCAGATTAATCAGATTTAAATGTATATGGTACATGTAAACTATATTGTCGTAACCTTTAATCGGATTAAATTTCAATCGGATTGACAAAATTTGCTGCATGCAAACATGATAAAAAGTGCCTTTCCTCTCCCTTACATTATTTATTTATGCAAACGTTTTTCCATTTATGTGTATTTTGCTTGAGAGCAATGAAATATGCTGAGTACCCAATTGATGCTCTTTATCTATTTTTTTTTCTTGAAAAAGTCTTTAACCCTTTTGGGATTTCTCTATACATACCCCATGCAGCGCACTTCAATTCTATACTAGACATTTTTGCATATGAAGAAGTCCGATGCAAAATCCTGAACCCTAAGTGCGTCCAGCCCCGCCGCTCCCATAACGCGCATCACGCGCTGTGCGTGGGGCACCACGTGCTGAGAGGGCACCAAAAATAATAGCCTAATGAAAAAAAATTATAATGCTGAAATTATTTCATTACCCTATACACTGAAAAAAATGGACTTGGTGGGTCTTTGAATTTAAATAAAATAAACATGTATATGCAACACAAAATATTTATATTCCTTGTGTAAACATAATTTAATTGATTAGGATTAAAATGTTTTGTTTGAATGTAAAATGAACACATTATTCTCACATTGATTAAAATTGATTGAATTGAATACTTAAAGCAATAAAATTGAGTTTGCACACAAAATGGCACCTCCTGAGCAGAAGGTGGCAGTACAGCTCAATGAAAAGTACGTCAATTGCCATAAAAGGAGAATCAATATCGTTTGTTTTGGGCGCCAAAATGAAGAGACTCCGCACAGCATGTCAGTCAGAAGAACTCTCTCAGACGGACACCACGTTATTAAAGTAAGTTCTATTATTTATTTATGTTCACTTTATACGTGATACATCTTCACTAGATAGACAGGTTTTTTTTACAATATGTAGCCATTGCAATGACTTGTAGTAAAAATTAGTTTGGAGGAGGTTGGTGGAGTAAGTTAACGTTACAGTCAGTCAGTCAGTCAGTCAGTAAGTGTAAGGCTCATAAAGAAAAACAGCGTTTTAAAAATGTCAGCTGTATAACGTTATTTCACGTTTGGTAGTTTTATCTGAGTTGAAAACTGTCAGCTCTGAGTTGACTTTTGAGGCACTTTTTACTCAGCTGTTCTATGGAAACGGTTCAGGACAAATAAAACGCTAACCAAATGTTATTCTGTCCAGAGTAACGTTATCCATGTAAGTAATTTACCAGATGATATCAATTGACTACATTAATAATGACATTGCGTATGAAACAAACTGTCTGCTTAATCAGATGAACAGACCCGCGTCAGTTATTCGTGACTTCGCTACGCCACGAGCAACACTTGATTCTATTAGAAAAAGCTTTTTTTAAATGCCTCGTGTGACGTCTGGTATATTAACTGAAAAAAAATCGCTTTGAAGTGCCACACCTTAAAGCTGACGTTTTCAGAAGAGAACCTTGTTGTTTTAAGGTCTCATTTTGTCAAAATGTTGTATGACTGATATAACGTTAATACTTATTTCATTATTGCTCTGTGTATGTGTGACCTTCATCATTTGAGGTTATGTGTTGATTTCACCTCTGAATATTTCCTCTTATAGGTCCATCATCCTTGCACACACTCAAAAGCATTGGTAAGTAATTCCTATCACTGTTTTACTGCTGTTAGGAGCTAAATCTTATTTTTGTAACTAATATACATGTATTATTCTTTGACTCGCAGTACTCAAATATACAATGGTTGGTTAATTTGTTTTCAGATAAATGCTGAATTTAAAAGAATCACTACTGTCTAATGTTCCTGCGTGTCACCTGGACCTCCAATCCAAAAACCTGATGAAACTCTTCTATCAGAAAGGAGGACAGCTAGCAAAAAGGCTTGGAACAATTAATGATCAAATGACAGAAGTAAGTAATATAGATTCATAGACATAAAAATGTGTAAACCTTGTTGGAAGTACAGAAAATGTAGTATGTTTTAGTTACATCTTTTGGCACACAGGTCATTAAAACCCCTGGGAAGATTTAAAGGGGTAGTTCACCCAAAAATAAAAATTCTCATCACTTACTCACTATCATGTTGTAACAAACCTTTATAAATGTCTTTGTTCTGTTGAACACTAAGGAAGATATTTTGAGGAATGTTTGTACCCAAACCAATCATAAGCCCCATTCACTTCCATAGTGGGGAAATATAATACTATTGAAGTGAATGGGGCTCGTGAACAGTTTGGTTGCAAATATTTCTCAAAATAAATGTCTTCCTTCGTGTTCATCAGAACAAAGACATTTATACAGGTTTATAACAACATGAGAGTGAGAAAATGAGATAATTCACTTTTGCTGTGATTGTCAGGTATGGTAGCACACACTCGAAATGTGGCCTCTTTATTTAACTCATTCTAGTGTAGTGAACACACACACACACCTGGAGCAGTGGACAGTGCAGCTGCCTTGCTTTGTAACCCATATATTTGTAACCAATTGTAACATGCTGTGGCAATGCACATGGGTCTGTATACTTACATTTATATTTGTTTGCATTGTACTAATTTCCAATGACACTTTTATTGTAACAGTAACTTTTTTTCTGTTTCTTTAACTACATTTGTCTGTTTTGTACAGGGCATGGATGAAGTCAGCATCAGTGAGGTCATTTGAAGACACCACTGTTGGGATTTGTGCTCTCAAACAACATGCTTCTTGTGATGAAGAAGAGGATCTTTGTATAGTCCTGGAAGCCATGAAGGTGTTGCAACATCGTGCCATGTTGTTTGAGCTGATGTATGCCTTAAACCTGAGCTATCCTGATCTCCGCTTTATTTTTGAGGAAATCCAAAAGATTTTAATGGAACTGCATTGAGCGTAACTTTAACAAACAGTTTCTTTCAGTGAAAGGATCAGAAAGACTGTGCTGCTCATTTATGTTCCTTTTATTTATCTTTTTTAAGTGTTTTCTCTTATTAAAACATTAACCGTTTGCTGCTCAGAGTTGATTTTGGAAATGGTTGTTGTATTTTGTTTTTGTTAAATCTTTGATTATCAGTTTATACAAATGCTGTAGCTCTGACTTTCTGAAGGATTGATATTTTCCAGTTTGTAAATCCATTTAAAAAATAATAGTACTTACTGTTTTGCATGTCTCTTTGGAATGCAGTGTTTGTGCTTTAGCACTTCTAAATCTACTGTGATAGTAACTATTTTAAACATTTGGGTCAGTTTTACAGATGGGGCTTTTCCTAGTCCCAGACTTTTGCAATGCCTTAATTTGAAAACATATTGACATATAAGACATATCTTGACATATATCAGTGCCATTGTTTTGTCTCAAGATGTACTCCAGTGTTGTTTTTGTAATGTAGGTTTGTTTGTAAACTTTTTTTGTAAAAAATATTCTAATATAACTAGGGCCTAGTCATGGACTAATCTACAACCTGTCTGGGAAATTGCCCCTTTGTATGTACTGCATGTGCTGATTGTTGTAATAGTTATTGACTGTTAATGAATTAATGTGTAGTGATTTAAATGAATTGATGATCTGAAAGCAGTGGTTTGCCTCAATATCACTAAACATTTTTTCAAAACTCTTTTTTTATGCCAATGCAAATGTATTTTGTATTTAAAAAAGAAATAAATAACATTTGGATAATTATGGGTGATTATTCTGGGGCCAGAGACATAATGAAATTGCTTTAGAGTTACATAATCCCATAATATAAGCATTAAAAAAGCATGTTGGAATTACAGATGAAAATCTAGTCCCCTTACGTAATAAAATTACTTAAACATTACAAAATAAATGTGTTATAGTAAAGAGAAATAGCACTTTGAGTCAACATATTTATATTAGACTACTTAAAACAATTAAAATGTTTTGGTCTGACACATAAAAATTAAATGAGGAAAATTATGTTGGTTTTACACAATCGGATTATGTGGGACCGATGTACACATTAAAATTACGTAAATTGAAAGGATTTTTTTTTTCAGTGTAGAAATATTATTAGGCACTTTTTATCCATGTATATATGTTATAAAAAAAGGGGGAACGAGATAATTTAATTGCTCTAGTCTAGAAAGTATGCCCCCCAGCCTTTGATGGTCCGTGCCGGTTGATCGCGCGGGCGCCTGACCAAGTTTGACAGAGGCCGTTGCTCAATCCGAAGGCTGCAGCCTGCAGAGGTCGCATATCTAAGCGCATACGTCATCAAACGTTCTTATTTGGTAATATTAACGATTATAAAGTTGACTATTATTCTTAGTTAATCGTAAATTGTTGTAATATGCTTATGACTTGCTAATGTAATGTTCAGTTAACTGAAATAAACCAGGCTTGATGACGTATGCAGCCTGCATATGCGACCTCGCGCAGGCTGCAGCCTTCGGATTGAGAAACGGACAAGTAGGCAACTTTTGGAAATGGCCCCGAAAAGAGTCAGGATCGGAAAAAATAAAAAAAGAAGAAACTGCGGGATGATGCCCGTGCATCACTTGCAGGTAAGTCCATCATGTTTAATCATTCCTAAATCAGGGAAATGCGCATGGGCTGCAGCTGCTGCTAATCGTAATGCGCCTCGAACTTGCTGTGATGACAAACTATGTTGTTATAATTTATAATCTCAGTGCAAGCTAAATTGAGATTTTACTGTAAAACATTACCTATGCATATGCATTTTACAAATAACTGACGCAGCTGTTACTTTCTTTACTACGTTTCTTTAGATATTGAGCAGTAGTTTATTTTGTGGTTTATTTTGATATGGTGGCTAAAACCTTCTCAGTAAAAGTTAACGTCAGCAGTCAGTGCACATGCTAGGCTAACAATTCCTGACTGTTAAATATATATAAATATAAAACGTCATTATATATGATATGAAGCAAACATTACTGTGACACTTAGTTCTCTGAATCATTGTTTTATTTAAGAATATTGAGTATTCTTGTTTACTTATTGATGTTTATTTAATGTAATTTATTTAAAGTGGCATTGTACATGGGAAAAACATGTCTGGATTATTTTGATAATTTAAGTTTGGTAATTTTTTCTATTTTGCTATTTTATAAAAGTTTGCACTTTCAAATGTGTAATGTGTGTTGGCTAAAGCTGTAAAGATTTTACTTTCTGCTATTATGTTATATGTTTGGTAATAAAAAAATTTAACTGGCAAAAA
Organism: Paramisgurnus dabryanus; assembly: GCF_030506205.2. Lineage (NCBI taxonomy): Eukaryota > Metazoa > Chordata > Actinopteri > Cypriniformes > Cobitidae > Paramisgurnus > Paramisgurnus dabryanus. The sequence continues at coordinate 55,617,070 of NC_133338.1, forward strand.
CAAACTCAGGGTCGGGGTGGGGGGCATTAAAAAGGAATTATGCTTAGGGCACCAAAATGGCTAGCAGCGGCACTGAGTGCGTCTGACATGATTTCTTATTTGTTTATCAAAACTGGTATTTCTGAATGACCTGAGAGCGGGATTAAGCAGATTTGATGTAAAAGTATTTGATAAACGTATATTATACAACAGTTCTTTCTGGTTCTCGTTCTGATTGGCTAAGAGCTATGCGATATTCTACTGATTACGGCACAGTTACCGCTTCACCTTTCGTATCATTCCGCCACCTACTCGTCATTTTAGTATTAGTGAATGAATGGAGGTTCTTATTAGGCTCATCTCTGACTGGAAAAACTGCATGCACAGACGCCGTGTGTCTCATTAGTTCACTAGCTCGTGAATCAGTCTGTGAATCACAATCGGAAGTACTTATCCCGTCAAAGATCAGCGCTCTTGGATGTAACTTTAAACTTAAGTGGAGTATTGTCACATTGTGTGGACGATTAAAGCACTGCAGCTTTTAAATTGGACAATTAATAATTTATTTTATTGTGACGTGACTATTAAAACACGTTATGAGATATCGCCACTGATATATTTATAAGCAGCATGCAAAAAACATCTGTGACACTTATGAAAAACAGTTTTATATAGTACTGACAAGAACAAAGCCTAATATTAAGCGAGGGCTCGTATTGCGTTAAGATTAAATGGGAAAGCAACGTTATATAAATATAGTTTTATTAACTTTTACCTCGCGCCAAAACAATAACACCACAAATATGAATAAGAAAACAAGTAATAGTTTCATGACACCAAATACTGCTGATTTGATCTCATTTTTGACCATCAGGGTGAATATCAGAGCCAGTGAATCCCTGTCAGAGATGAAGCCCAGATAGGGCGGTGGTCAGCGGGGCGAGTGAACCCTGACGTCCGCTCATTGCTCTGGATCTCGAGTACCGAATCTTGCTAAGCAGACGTTCAAACTGGCGTTATCTTTACTTAACGACTGCAAATTTGAATATAATACATATATATATTCTCGACTTAACTAATCTTAAAACTACACTTTGTGACCAAGAAATTGTAATATTTAAAAACAGCGAATCCGTCCATTGAGTTATTATGAGATTCAAAACAGCCGAAAGTGTTACCTGTCATTCTGGTCTTCAAATCCGTGGCAGAAGAAGTAGTTCCCAAACAAAGAGGTTTTTAAAAATAACTCCGTTGTTGTTTTCCTGTTTTCGTTTTTTTTAAACGTGTGCCGTTGAACTGTTGTATAAAAGCAATATCACTCTCGGAGTCGTGTGATACAGCTCTATATCATCATGACTGTGATTAGGCCAGAGGCACGAGGCCGTAGGCCGAGCTATATCACACTCCTACTCGAGCGATATTGTTTAACTCTTTCCCCGCCATTGACGAGATATCTCGTCAATTAAGAGAAAACGCTTCCCCGCCAATGACTAGATTTTTCGGAAGTATTGCCCTATGGCAAGCTGCTGCATGTCCGTGTCTGTTTTAAAGATCGCTCTGAATGGGATCTTTATGAAAAGTCCGTCATAAAAATTGAATTATCTCTGCTTTTTGCTCAAAATATGGTGTTTTTGCAAAAACCTACCCATATTCAAAAGCTGATTGCAAAAGAACTACTAAAGGTAGGATGAAACGTTTTTTTTTTTTTTTTTTGAAAGCAGAGGGTCTGTTCTTTCATTTGGTATATTGTATGTTTATATATTTAAAGAAGAACATTTTCTGGAAGGCATTAAACTTTGGTGAAAATCATGAAAAACGCTGGCGCTGGCTGGCAACTTTTTTTAAAAACGCTGGCGGTGAAAGAGTTAAGTATGTGTTGACAGCATTTAATTGCAATAATTGATCTTATTTTGTACAGAGGTGGCTCATTTAGTGGCTTGTGCATCTGAACTCAACGATATTATTATTTTTATTAATAACTGCCAATAAATGTTTTGCAGCTATAGATCACATTAAATTAAGGATCATTGTCCTTTTTCCTCTCCCTATAGAATATAACGAAACATCTGATGGCTGGATTCAGTACAATGGCAATCAGTATTTCATTAATCTTGATCTGCACCCTATGGAAGATGCTCGTGCCTTCTGTAAGAAGAATCATGCTGATCTTGTTGTCATTAATTGTCAGACTGAGAGAAGGTTTTTATGGAAGCAGGTAAAATTAAATAAATAAAATACTTCGTTATAGAATGTAACAAAACATCTGACGGCTGGTTTCAGTACAATGGCAGTACCATACAATGTGAATGCAAGTACATTTTTTAATTTTCTGGATAACCATTTTCATCACTGGATTATTTGCATTTTCTCTCATTTTCTTAATTTTACTTTTATTAAACTGTAATTTAAGAAATGAAAATTTAAAACAAATGAAAACTAGGGAATTTATTTTTGTTATTCTGTTTGCGCTGTGGGACGTACATTACCAGGGGGTATGACACACACTCTTTCAGTGAAATTTTACTGTAATGATAGTAATAATCGCACGTCCATGTCCAGTCAGTATTGCGATTGATCCAGATCACTCTTTTAAAACATGTCCAGTAACATATACGTATTAATATATACGTATTACACATTTGACATGATGCATGCTTTCTATCTCACATTCTTCAGTCAAAATATCAGCCAAGGTACGTGATAAAATACATCATAGCAAAATAATTGCATGTGATTTGTCTTTCTGTTGGTACTGCGATACATTGTTCTGATTAATCAACACTGTTTTTGCACACGTTTTAAAAGAGTAAAATCGCAATACTGACCAGAAGTGGACAATTCATACGTGCGATTATTACTATAATTACGGTTAAATATCACTGAAAGAGTGTGCTACATACCCCCGCTAATGTACGACCCACAGCGCAAACAGAATAACCAAAAAAACAGAAGATCGCCTAGTTTTCATTTGTTAAAATTTTAATTTAATATTTATAAATATTAATACGTACAAATCTGTACATATATAAAGCTGTTAATAGGTAAATAATTTACATATTATTCCTGTCAACATGTTTATATTATATGTTTCAATGTGTATAAAACATAAGTAAATGTATGTGTGGTACAATCACACTTTACATAAAAATACACACGTGTTCTTGTGCTGTTTTCTAGATATCCAAAAGTAAAGGGTCACAAACTCAGTACTACATCGGGATGACCTTAGAGTTGGACAAAACATTTAGGTGAGTTTGAAAGACAACAACACAGGGTGGATGCTAAACTAATACCAAATAAGCATACAATATGAACTATATAATAAATAAATGTTGAGCAAAACCAGTTGGTATCACAGAATAAAACACAAAAGAGTGATCAGGATCACATTCAAGGTATTTATTTGTGATTATAATCATCTGGATGTACGTACAGCTAATTGGCAGCACATGAGTAAATATCTGGACATGAGATATAGATCATTTGTAAGAAAATCATATATTTGATTATTTATGCATATTTCATTAAATTTATTATTTGAAACTATTAAACTGCATTTATTAAGACTCTCAGTACGCAGATGAGGTTTTGTTATTATTGATATCTGTGAAACACTAACATGTCTCCACTGACCAATCAGAATAAAGCATCCCAAACAATAGAAGTGTGGGTATTGTGAATAGGAAAAGAGTATGACCTGAGATTATGGGAGAGAGTTTAAGAATATTGAGTATTCTTGTTTACTTATTGATGTTTATTTAATGTAATTTATTTAAAGTGGCATTGTACATGGGAAAAACATGTCTCTTTGCCCGCCAGCGTTTTAAAAAAAGTTGCCAGCCAGCGCCAGCATTTTTCATGATTTTCACAAAAGTTTAATGCCTTCTATAAAATTTTCTTCCTTAAATATATAAACAAACGATATATCAAATGAAAGAACAGACCCTCTGCTTTTGAAAAAAAGTTTCATCCTACCTTTATTAGTTCTCTTTTTAACACCTTTTTTGTAAAACCTTTATGTTTTTTTTTTGGGATAACTGTGTTGTGTATTCACATAAAAAAACAAGAGCACACCCAGTGGCAAACAGGTCTCTTTACTCTAAATTCTCAGCATGCACAAAAACAACTTCCTCCTTGCCTGCCTACTTTCATATCTAACATAATAGCTCCATCTAGTGAACATTTATCAATTAGCAACATATAAAAGAACACAACAAATTGAAAATCAAAAAAAAGTTTATATAATAGTCTATGTGGAGGTTGGTGAGGCAAAAATAAGAGTATGTTACATACAGCAATTTAAAAACTTCAAAGAGAAATTCTAGTTCTGGAAAATACCTGTATTAATAGAAGCAATTGCGATAATGTACAGAAGGAACAAAAAGCTGGAAAAAAAACAAGGAACTTGGATCAAGTTAAGGGTGCATTAATAAGGGCAAGAGTTTGCTCCATAAAGGACATGGATGCTCCTTCTTTTATTAATTTTTTTTTTTAAGAAAAAAAACTAATCTGCAGAAGCAGCTGTACCATCTTCTTGGTCTTTGGTCCATCTTCTTCTTTAACTTTTATACAGATCTGTATGCCACCGAGAATTGTGAGTATATGTCAGACTTGCTGAGTGACTTACAAAAAAAAAAAAATTGGATAAACTAATCACCTTTCATGAAGTCACAAAGGCAATGAGACAATTATCTAGCGATCGTTCTCCAGGAATAGATGGACTACCCGCTGAATTCTATCAGTCTTTCTGGAACATAATAGGATATGACCTATATGAAGTATTGTTGGAAAGTATACTTCCAATGAGCTGTCGAAGAGCTGTCCTTTCACTGCTTCCAAAAAAGGGAGATTTGTGTCTTCTTAAAAATTGGAGACCAGTCTCTTTGTTGTGCATGGACTACAAAATACTTTCAAAGTGCTGGCTAACAGGTTGAAATGTTGTTTGGATCTATTGATTCACACTGACCAAACATATTGGGGTGGTTTCCCGGACATGGATGATCTTAAGACCGGACTAGACCTTAGTTTAATTAGGAAATATAATTTTAACAAACATCTCTTTCTAAAAACATTACTTGTGTGCATTTTGAGGCAAACAAAGGGCACTGCTGTATTTCAAGATGTCAGTGCAAGATGTTTTCAGTTTGGACCGCTCTTACATTTATTTTGGTCCAAGACTAGTCTAATCCCTGTCCGGGAAACTGCCCCATTGTGTACCGGATAGGACAATCATGGACACATTTTTTTGTTAAGAGATGTCATTGAGTTTAACCAATGTAATAATTCTGATCTGGGTGTTCTATCACTTGACCAGGAGAAGGCCTTTTATAGAGTTAATCACATATATCTCTTTAAGACATTTAAAGCGGTCTTGAAAGGGATAAAACCAGGCTGACAATTCCATTGTCTGGCCATTTATATAGTCTTGCCATTGAACCGTTATTATGCAGGTTACGTAGAGACCTCCATGGAATTTTATTTTCTAGTGAAATTAGAAAAATATCTGTGTCAGCGTATGCAGATGATGTTACTTTTTTGTTACTGGGAATGAGGATGTAGAGGTTTTAAAAAGAAGTATTGAAAAATATGAGAAAGCATCATCAGCAACAGTCAAATGGGGAAAAAGCGAAAGGCTCTTTATTGGTAACTGTAGGGATGGATTAGGGCCCCCAAAACTACCAGGTGGATTGTTGTGGAGTCAAGAAGGGTTAAAAATGTCTTTTTAGGAAATAAACTTTTCCAAATGAAAAATTGGGAGGGGATGCTGGATAAGGTGTCTGCCTGATTGTTTAAATGGAAAATTGCTATTACCACTGATATCGTACAGAGGAAAAGTTCTGGTTCTAAACAAACTGGCCGCCTCTACTTTATGGCACAGATTTGCTGTAATGGAACCGCCAGAGGAATTAATCTCCAGAATACAAAAGACATTTGTGGATTTTTTTGGAGCGGCGAACATTGGATTCAAGCTGCCACACTGTACCTTCCTGTGAGCGAGGGAGGTCAGGGTTTGGTTGAGCAGGATCCACTGTTTTAGACTACAAGCAATACTTCTGTATCATTAAGATGCGGCATGGGTTCAAACTGCAAAACGGATTTTACAGCAAGTTGATGGTCTTGGGTATGACAGACATTTGTTCTTAATGGACTTGAAAAATATTAACTTATCTGGACCTACAATATTTTATCAATCATTGATTCATGCTTGGAGAACTGTTTTCAAAGTAGAAAGAGTCTTTGGTGAACCTGGGATTTGGTTGCAAGAAGAACCGTTGTTCTCTAATTCACTGTTGCAGACAAGGTTGTTGTCATCAGACTGCTTGAAGAAAAATGGAATCAAGACACTGGGTCAGCTCCTGAATAAGGACCGGTGGATACTTATAGAGACCCTCAAGGAAGTAACCGGTTTAAAGTCTCTACGATTAACAGAAAAATTGATGGAAGAGATCCTTGTGCCATTACAAGGTAGCTACAAGAAGAACATTACTGAAGGTTTTCAGTTGGAAAATTAACCAGATTTCCCAAGCATCAATGTATCTGCATCGATTGGTGAAGAACCAGAAGAGGATTTGAAAAGATCAGTTTTGTCATTTGGTACTCCGGAATTCGACTTATTTAAAACAACATAAAAAAGCATTATACAATGTAAAATTTTAAGTGATGCATAAAGGCTCTTTAAAAACAAAACGCTTCAAGGTGGCCAGGTATGTTGGACTCAGACTTTCTCGTGAGGGACAGGTGGAGGACCATGTATAAACCTCCAGTAGAGAAGCGAACAGCAGATCTACAATGGAGGATTATTCATAGCCACAAACAAACATGTGTCACACCTAAATCCAGCAGTTAAATGTGGATGTTGGTTTTGTGGGAAAGATGAGGATTTTGAACACTTGTTTCTTTGATTGAAGTGATTGAAAGGTTTTTTTTTTTTGGGGGGGGGGGGGGTAATTTGAAGCGTTTAATAAAAATGTCTCAGAACAAATTTTTATAGGTGGAGTCAAGTACAAAAAAACTGGCAATTTGGAAGACCAGGAAAAATCAAGGTTGAAGTCTGTCTAGTACTGATGCTGGAATGATGTTTAAGAAATTGGTAATTAGTAGATTGAAGATTACATTTGCATATTACAAATCTTGTTAAAAATTAAATGGGTTTTAGTGAGTTATGGTGTGTTGATGATGTTGTATGTGTTGTTGATGAAGGACAGCTGTTTTTGAATTTCTAAAATCAATTTTAATATGAATTGTTTATGATTTTTTAAAAGTTGTAAGGTGTTTTGTTCTAAAAAAAAAATGGTCAGACCCCCCCCTCTCTCTCTCTCTCTCTCTCTCTCTCCCCCCCCCCCTCTGAGCGCATGTGCGGAGTGATGGGGGAAGCGCGTGAGTGTTTGTAGCGGCTTTCTGAGTGAGTTTTTCTCTTTTCTTCTTTCATATTTCTTTAATAGTTTGTAGTAATCCTAATTAGCTGTTAGGGGGTGAGAGAATGTCGGCTGATTCTGAGGGATTTGCTACTTTAACCTCCCAGAACGGCTGTAAATGTTTACCAGATGAATCTATTACAGTTGAAGACTGTTTAACTGCTATTAGCAGTTAAATAGGTGCTCGAAACATGCTGTCAGCATCTAGAATGAATAAAGCTGTAGTTGTGTTTGTGAAAGAAGAGTCTATGGTTCATCATCTAGTAGAATTGGGCTTATCTGTTGGCGACACGTTTTTGCCTGTTTTACCGTTGTCCAGTCCTTCTAAAAAGGTAACTCTTTCCAATGTGCCTCCTTTTTATTTCTAATGAATCGCTTGAGCGTTTACTTGGTCGCTATGGAAAAATACTGATGCCGATTAAAATGATTCCCCTTGGTGTTAAAAATCCTGATTTGAAACACGTCATGTCTTTTAGACGGCAAACCTTCATAATTTTGAATGTTGAATTTCAAACCTTGGATGTTTCTGTGAAATTAAATTTATCAGGTAAAGATCACACAATTTTTATCAGCACAGATTCAATGAAATGCTTTTCTTTTGGGGGTTTTGGTCACACAAAACAAAAATGTCCTAAGATGGCTAAACAAAAAGAAACGGAACTTAATGTATCCGCGGAGCCAATAGCTTCTACTTCGGAAAATGTCAATGAAGATGTTGGTAATAAAACCGATCAGCAGGCTGATTCTTTGTCTAAAGGTGAAGAATATTCAAAAGAGCACACAAAAAACAGACATGCTGAGGGGTTAGAAAAACGTTCAGAGATCGCAAGTGAATGTGATGATGTCATCAGTGAGGCTTGCGGTGATGCGGAGACCGTCGCTGCGGGAACCAGCAACGCAGAGCACCCAGTGGATCTGGGTGAGCTCGCGGGAGCCGGTGAGCCACAGGACTCGCACACAGCTGCTGACCTGTCACAGGGTGACGTGGAGCAGCTCACAGAGAGAAGTGAGACTCAGTCTCTAGATGCGATAGTGAGGGATCTGATATTGGAGATTATTTCACAAATGTTAGTTCTCAAGGAAGCTCTGCAGGAATAACAACTCTCTAATGAAGGTACTTTATTATACAGTAAAACAAATTAATGATTTTCTTGACATTACTTTTAATCAGCGAAGGCCAAAGTTGGAGAAATATTTCTCTAATTTGCAACTTTTTGTTGATTCTTGTGTTATGGTTATGAGAAAGGCCTCAATTGAGGAGCTTTCTCAGCCAAAACGGTATAGACTCAAGAAACACATGAGTGCTGTTAAAAAAAGAAAAAAAAACTGTCATAAGTAATATTAATAGGCAATGATTAAAAATAGGGTGATTTTAGGAGTTGTTGTTTGCCTTTTCCTTTCTTTCCCTATGTCAACCTTAAACATAGGTACATTTAATATTAACGGTTGTCGGGATGCAGAAAATAGATCTGCTTTATTTGATTACTTGCGGTTTAAGAAAGCAGATGTGATTTTATTACAGTAAACGCATACAGATCAGCAAAATCAGGCACAATGGATTAGTGATTGGAAAGGCAGGGTTTTGTTAGCCTGGCTCCGCCCTCCTACGTGCTTCCGCTTAATTTTCATTTCCCTTCAGCAGTACGTCTGGGATTTCTCTATAGAGTTTCATTTTCTCCTGCAAAAATCTGCAGGACCAATCAGCGAACAGATGGGGGTGGCTAAGAACGATGACGTTGAGGTCGCGCGTCAGTTTGAGTTGTAGTTCAGTAATAGCAGCGGAGAAAGACGTGAGAAAAGCTATTCGGTCCGTTGTTGCAAAACTGCTGAATATACAGAAGTTAAAGCCGGAGCAAGAACCAGGTTTGCTAAGTTTTGTTTGTCTGATTATTCTGACTTGTTGTTTCCGTCCGGTTTCGGTGCATGATATACGTCACGACCACACGTTAGCGATTGGCTTTGGCAGATCCTGAGTGCCTCTGGGCAGATCCAATAGTTTTAAACTTCAACAATGGACCCTCCTTAATGGAAGTAACGCTTTCCAGTGGACCGTGGCCAGACTCTCTGTACAAATGAAATGAATGTACGAGAGTCTGGTTGGACCAGGCTAGGGTTTTGTTAAGTCATGGAACAAACCTCAGTGCAGGGGCCGGTTGCATAAAACTTAGTCATGAATTTTTTTCTTCAAGACTGATCATAACTGTTTTAAGCATGTTACATAGAAAGGTAGATTGGTCTAATTTAAATCCAAATAATAAGACTTATTAGCCCTAACTAATTGCTAGTTAGTCAGAATCATTCTTAAGACGCAGTCTTAAAGTCATGGCTATGTTTATGCAACCGGCCACAGGTGTTGCCATCCTTTCTTCCCCATGTATCAATAATCAACCAGATTTGATGGAGGTGATGCCTGGTCGCATTATGAGAGCTGAAATTGCCTTGGGTGATGGACATTTTTCCTTTTTTAATGTGTATGCTCCAAATGTTGGTCAGGAACGTATTGAGTTTATTGGAATACTTTCTGATGCTTTATCTCAGTGTCCTCATGGAAAATCCCTGTGCTTGGTGGTGATTTCAATTGTACTGTTAATACGGATTTGGATAGGAATCATGATGAGCCTCAGCCATCTTCTGCTGAGAGTTTAAAATATGAAAGTTTAATAAATGACCATAATTTAGTAGATTTGTGGAGAGAGGCCTTTCCTGGGGTTAAACAGTACACGTGGTTAAAAGCCAATTCTAATCATTTGTCAGGGGCCAGGCTTGATCATTTTTATGTTGAGAAAGGCAATAGGAGTAGATTTTTTAAAAGCTTGATTTCGCCATCGTTTCTGTCGGATCATCACTATTTGTCTTTGTAGTTTCTGTCTCTTTTCCTAGAATTTTAAAATCACATTGGCACTTTAACAATAGGTTATTGCAAGACTGCACCTTTATTCACTCTTTTAATCTTTTCTGGAAAGCTTGGAGAAGAGGAGAGATGTAAATTTCAGTTTTTAAATCAACGGTGGGACATCGGTAAAGTGCAAATTAAGTCCTTTTGCCAACAATACACTGCACATAGTACTAGAGTCCTTAAAGAAAAAATGAAATCTCTTGAACAAGCTATTCTTGGACAAAGCAGTGACTGTACCCACAATAATTCAACTTCTATTGACTCTTATTGAGCTTCTTTTAAAGAACTTACTGGAGGAACGAGGGAAAATTGCCCTGCTAAGGACCAGGTTTGCCCAGCTGAATGACATGGATGCTCCTACAGTTTTCTTTTTTGGACTTGAAAAAAAAGTCAAGGGAACAGAAGATGTTTCATCAATTGAAAATTCCTGGTGGTGGAGTTACAACTGACCAAAAGGAAATTCAACGTTATGCTTTTCCTTTTATGAGGATTTATACTGTTCTGAAGAATGTGACATAGCAATTGCGGATTACTTTTTATGTGATCTACCTAAACTATCTAAAGAGGAGAGAGATGGCTTAGACAGTCCTTTATCATTCAACGAGCTTTCACAAGCTGTTCAGGAGATGTGTTCAGGGAAATCACCTGGGCTGGATGGTCTTTCTGCAGAATTTTTCAAGTCCTTCTGGAAACTAATTGGACAAGACATATATTATGTTTTTCGTGAATGCATTGATATAAAGGAACTCTCCCTTTGAGTTGTTGAAGGGCAATTCTGACACTGATCCCGAAAAAGGGTGATCTTAGGTGTCTAAACAATTGGCGCCCGGTATCATTAATCTGTGCCGATTTTAAGATCTTATCGAAAGTATTGACTAATGGACTTAAAAAATATATGGAATCTGTTATTCATAAAGACCAAACATTCTGTGTTCCCAAAAGGTCCATTTTTGATAATCTCTTTTTGTTGAGAGATATTATTACGGTTGCAAAAATGCACAATTTGGACATTGGATTTTTATCACTGGATCAGGAAAAGGCGTTTGACAGGGTGGACCATCAGTATTTATTTAAGACCCTGGAAGCCTTTGGTTTTGGTCCTTATTTTGTTTCTCTCATTAAATTGTTATACAAGGAAATTTACAGCATGTTAAGCCTTAATGGCTCCTTAACTAGGCCTTTCTCTGTAAGCAGGGGAATAAGGCAAGGGTGCCCTCTTTCAGGTCTTTTGTATGCAATTTCTATTGAGCCTCTCTTAGTTTTACTCAGAAGGCAATTATGTGGCATTAATGTCCCCAGTTCCCCCAGTCTTGATCCAGTTACACTTACAGCATACGCAGATGATGTAACAGTAGTTATAAATGGTTCTGAAGACATTAGAAGCTTGATCTCTTCTTAAGATCAATTTCGGAACTTCATCTGCGAGAATTAACTGGCAGAAATGTGCATCTTTGCTTTTGGGAGACTGGCAGGGTATAGGACCTCCTCAGTTGCCGCAGCAATGTAGATGGACCAGAGATGGCTTTAAAGTCCTTGGTCTTTACTTTGGGACTAAAAGCTATACAGATAAGAACTGGGAAGGGCTTTTTGATCGAGTGATTTGTAGAATCCAGAAGTGGAGATGGATTCTTCCACAACTATCGTATAGAGGGAGATGTTCGGTCATTAACAACTTGGCAGATTCGATGATATGGCACAAATGTACTGTTTTAGTTCATCCTAAAGAATTACTAATTGGAGTTCAAAAAGCATTAGTTTTTTTGGATGGTTGCCATTGGCTTCCTCCAGGTGTCCTCTATTTTCCTCTTGCAGAGGGAGGGCAGGGGTTAATACATCTGGAATCCAAAATTTTGTCAATGAGGTTGCATACACTGCAAAAACTTCTATATTGTTCAGATGAAGTGCCTTGGGTTGATTTTGGGATACTTATACTTAAGAATATTGGAGGAATTGGTCTTGATAAGCAGTTGTTCTTAATGCAGAAATCCTTTGTGGAGAAGATTCATTGTTTGCCCTTCAGTTCTTATATATCAGTGATTAAATCATGGGATTGTTTTAAACTGTTAAGGCAAGAGGATGAGCATTATGGTATTGCAGAACCTCTTTTTTTTAATCCCCTTTTTGAAATGTCTAAAATATCTAATGTGTCACCATCTTTAATTAACAAATTTCTGAATGCTGGTATCACCAAAGTTGTGGATTTAATTGATTTAAAGAAAGGCCAATGGAGAACTATACATGAACTTGTGGAAAAAGTTGGGGTAACTTCAGTCAGAATTATGGAGAGATTAATTGGGGATTTTAAGGCCTCTTTCCCTCCGATGCTGACTTCTTTCATTAATAATGGTTTTCTGAATGGTTTTGTTCCTCAGACTGAGTTTCCTGAGTTTAAGGTGGTTTTAAAAGATTGTGAATATGAGGATGATACAAGTCAGATAAACTTGCTGAAAGGTTATGGGGATTTGGTGTTTTATTGCATTGGGGGGAAAAAAATGTTATATCATATTTGTGTCAAATCTATACATCTGGGACAATTAAAGCAAAGACCAGATACTAAATTGAGTTCTTTTTTATCTATTCCTGATGGGATATGTCCATCTTGAAGTCTGTTGTATAAACCTCCTATCTCTAAGAGAAGTGGGGACCTTCAGCGGAGGTTACTGAACTGTATTGTTGCCTCAAACTCTTTTATTTCAAAGTTTAATGAGACTGTTTTACCAATATGTCCCTTTTGTAATTTACATGACACTATTTTCCATATGTTTTGTGAGTGTTCTCGACTTTGCTCATTGTTTGAATTGTTATGGAATATTATTGTAAAATTGGGTATCCCTTATACCAATACACTATTTATAATGGGTTGCCGGTATAAGAGGTCTCAGCAGCAACAGTGTACACCTGCCAACTTTTTGATAGGGCAAGCTAAGCTTGCAATTTATAAGACACATCAGTGTAAAAATTCTGGTGATGATGTAAATTTGGTAACCCTATTTAAGTCTTTGGTGAAGTCAAGAGTGATCATTGAATTACTATTACTATTGGCATACAAATAATATTCTGTATTTTGAATGAAGATGGGGCTATGGAGAAGCATTGGTGATTATAAGTGAATCAGGGAATCTGGAATTTAATTGGTAATAGATTGTAATAATTTGTTTTTTGTTGTTTTTTTAATGTTTATTCATTTATTAAAGAGTTTTTAAAAGTCAAAAGTCTCTCTCCCTCTCCCCCTCTCTATCTCTCTCTCTCACAAGGGAGCCAAATTTCTAGTACCTATTTTTCACCTGCTTGCAGAGAATGGTTTACTAAAACTGTTAATGTTTACTAGTTACTGTTTTTATTTCACATTTTCTTGGTTGATAGAAGCACTGGGGACCCAATTATAACACATAAACATGAAAAATGTCAGATTTTCTTGATATGTCCCCTTTACAATCATTATGATGGATAAAAGCTATTCTGGTGATAATATTAGTTATTGGGTAACAGTGACCACCCATGGAATTTGTAAGAGGAGAAGTTAATTTAATAAAACACTTGTGTGTTTTTTTTTTGTGTGTCTGTTTGTAGTTGGGTGGACGGTTCACCTGTTGTATTCACTGCATGGCTGCCAAATGAACCAAATTTCTCCAACAATGATGAGAACTGTGTGACCATTTTGAAAAGCACAGGTAAGGATTTCTCATTACAGCTGTATATTATATAGCAAATACATAAAGAACAACATCCACTAAACATTCAAACTTGCTTCAGAGACATCACATCTAGATTATAATCTGTTGATTCCGATTAAATTAAGGTTGACCTTGGAGGAAGTTTTCAAATTTGCATTAATGAATTCATTTTTACCATTAGGTTCGATATTTCAGAAGCTTGTTATAGTACAGCAAGATTATATGACACATACAGTCTTGTTCAAAATAATAGCAGTACAATGTGACTAACCAGAATAATCAAGGTTTTTAGTATATTTTTTTATTGCTACGTGGCAAACAAGTTACCAGTAGGTTCAGTAGATTCTCAGAAAACAAATGAGACCCAGCATTCATGATATGCACGCTCTTAAGGCTGTGCAATTGGGCAATTAGTTGAATTAGTTGAAAGGGGTGTGTTCAAAAAAATAGCAGTGTGGCATTCAATCACTGAGGTCATCAATTTTGTGAAGAAACAGGTGTGAATCAGGTGGCCCCTATTTAAGGATGAAGCCAACACTTGTTGAACATGCATTTGAAAGCTGAGGAAAATGGGTCGGTCAAGACATTGTTCAGAAGAACAGCGTACTTTGATTAAAAAGTTGATTGGAGAGGGGAAAACCTATAAAGAGGTGCAAAAAATGATAGGCTGTTCAGCTAAAATGATCTCCAATGCCTTAAAATGGAGAGCAAAACCAGAGAGACGTGGAAGAAAACGGAAGACAACCATCAAAATGGATAGAAGAATAACCAGAATGGCAAAGGCTCAGCCAATGATCACCTCCAGGATGATCAAAGACAGTCTGGAGTTACCTGTAAGTACTGTGACAGTTAGAAGACGTCTGTGTGAAGCTAATCTATTTTCAAGAATCCCCCGCAAAGTCCCTCTGTTAAAAAAGGCATGTGCAGAAGAGGTTACAATTTGCCAAAGAACACATCAACTGGCCTAAAGAGAAATGGAGGAACATTTTGTGGACTGATGAGAGTAAAATTGTTCTTTTTGGGTCCAAGGGCCACAGGCAGTTTGTGAGACGACCCCCAAACTCTGAATTCAAGCCACAGTACACAGTGAAGACAATGAAGCATGGAGCATGATATGGGCATGTTTCTCCTACTATGGTGTTGGGCCTATTTATCGCATACCAGGGATCATGGATCAGTTTGCATATGTTAAAATACTTGAAGAGGTCATGTTGCCCTATGCTGAAGAGGACATGCCCTTGAAATGGTTGTTTCAACAAGACAATGACCCAAAACACACTAGTAAACGGGCAAAGTCTTGGTTCCAAACCAACAAAATTAATGTTATGGAGTGGCCAGCCCAATCTCCAGACCTTAATCCAATTGAGAACTTGTGGGGTGATATCAAAAATGCTGTTTCTGAAGCAAAACCAAGAAATGTGAATGAATTGTGGAATGTTGTTAAAGAATCATGGAGTGGAATAACAGCTGAGAGGTGCCACAAGTTGGTTGACTCCATGCCACACAGATGTCAAGCAGTTTTAAAAAACTGTGGTCATACAACTAAATATTAGTTTAGTGATTCACAGGATTGCTAAATCCCAGAAAAAAAAATGTTTGTACAAAATAGTTTTGAGTTTGTACAGTCAAAGGTAGACACAGCTATTTTTTTGAACACACCCCTTTCAACTAATTGCCCAATTGCACAGCCTTAAGAGCGTGCATATCATGAATGCTGGGTCTTGTTTGTTTTCTGAGAATCTACTGAACCTACTGGTAACTTGTTTGCCACGTAGCAATAAAAAATATACTAAAAACCTTGATTATTCTGGTTAGTCACATTGTACTGCTATTATTTTGAACAAGACTGTATATAGTATACTGTATGTCTTGTCTAATGTCTTTGTAAAAGAACACATGATCTGTTGGATAACATGTATATTTCTGTAGGACACTGGAATGATGTTAATTGTGGTCATTCGTTAGCCTCGATCTGTAAAAGAAGTGCAAATTTTGTCAACACCACCATGTCTCCAACCACTGTGCCAGCGGGTGGTTGTGCTCCTGAATGGACTCTGTTCAGAGGAAAAGTAAGAACCATTACTGTCCAAAAATATCTGCTTTGAACCAGTGTTTGAATTTTGTCCTGGAAAATTTAAAAGTTATAGTGGCCGTGCCCCCCCTGGCCACCATGTAGCTCGGCGCCTGCTTAAAGTACAGCATACATGCCATCACTAGCTCATCCCATAAGGCAAAATATTTAATATTTTTAAATATCATTTTAAATATATTTTTAAAGAAAACAAAAATGAAGAAAACAAAAATGGCAAAAAATATGTGTGCTGAAATCTATTTTTAAATAGTTACGAAAAAGTATTGCTCCCCAATATATTTTTTATACGTTTTGAAATATATTTTAAAATAAATATATTTTAAAGCATTTATATTCACGTCGCATTGAAAGAAAAAAGTTTAAGTTATAAAATTTAAAAAAGGTTACATTTAAAATTAAATATATTTTAGTAGTTGTAACGGGCCACCATTCGTCAAACTTTTATGACCCCCTCCCCCACCCGTTGACAGGTCGTGTTTTATGACCCCTTTGACAGGGGGGGCGGGACCATCAATCAAAATCTGTACAAGTTGTCAACTTTAGACAGAAAGTATTTAATGGTTTTATTGCCGGTCATTTAGAGTGATTGTTTTTCCTGAGTGTGTTTTATGTCAAGCGTATGGTGTCATGTTTAATGACGGCTCGTGTTTCGACATTTGCTGTTTATTGACATTTGATGTCAGATCTCAACCATCCTCCCTCCTTTGCTCGCCCCGTGCGAGTCTCACCACTGCGTGTCACACCGCGGGTGTGTTGTTGAATCTAAAGTTTTGCAACATTAAAAGTTTATTTAAAGGCAATCACTAATCATATATATATATATATATATATATATATATATATATATATATATATATATATATATATATATATATTAGATGTACCTGGCTACGCTTAAAGCCGATGTTTTCTATCGAGCTATAGTTTCTGATCAGACACAAAGTCTGAACTAAATAAAATTTTAAACGGTTCACGAAGTCCGGGAATCTTTTCATGACCTGGTCTACAGTTTCACGCGTATTAAAGATCCGGCGGTGTCTGACAAAGCGTCGGGTGATTGTTCATATCTGTCATTTAAAATAAAGTTAATAAATGTAATTCTGTCCACTATGGCAAAATAGGATTTTATTTTAGATTTAGGGGAATCTTTAACCAAGTCTCTGATTAAGACATGTGTATACGTGCACAGATGGTGACAGAGAAACTTATATATGTCGTTAATAAACTTTTAAATGTTTTTAAGACGTATTCACCCCATTTTGGGGTTTTATTTTTAATTAAAGGCTTCTTAAAACATGTGTGAATATGTGTATATTATACAAAGAGTCTTATATTGTCTGCTCTGACAAAAATAAAGTATTTTTTAGATTTAGGGGAATTGACTGCGTGTGTCTTATAAATACAACTTGATAATACGTTTGTTTTGTAAAGAGACTTCTTTAAAGTCACGCAAGAATAAAATATTTTAGTTGTAACTGGTTAAACTTAAATCTGTTATTATATATTTAACTATAAGCTGTATTTTTCTGATAAGACACAAAGTTTTTGATGATGAACTTATGACCGTGTGTGATAGATATTTCACAGCAGGGTCGGTTTGTAATCTAGGTAGAGTCTTTTAAAACTGTAATGGTAAAATGTAATATGGACACTCTGTCAAAAATAAAGCATTTGTTTGTAACAAATTATTTAATGAAATATTCAGCAGTGGTATAGCGATGAGCAGTGCCAAAACCACCGGGGAAACCAATAACACATTCTTTAGACTAAAGGCTATTTATTTTAAACTAAATAAAAGTTTAATCTTTTCAGACATAGTATTCTGATCACACCATTAGATCGCGCTCCGGCGTTTACAAACATACGCGGATGAATGTTCATATCCACCGTTAAGAAACTTTTAAACGATTAAAAACACTTTCATATCATTTTCTGAGTTTTGTTTTAAATTAATGACATCTTAAAATCAACTGTGAATATGTGTTTATTACACAATAAATTGTAATTCTGTCCGCTCCGGTATAATAGGGGTTTTATTTTAGATTTGGGACTTTCTTTAACCAAGTCTCTGATTAAAACATGTGAATGCGTGTACCAACGTTGCCAGAAAACGTACGCTGATGCGCACATATATCTGGCGTTAAGAGCCTTTTAAACGTTTTAAGACATTTCACACCCTATTTTGAGTTTAATTCATTAATGTCATCTAATATCGAAGTGTGTACATGTCTATTTACGATAAATGTAACACGGTAAACATTGTCAAAATAAAAGGGTTCTTGAACATGTTATTCCAGTGGGTGTTTCTTGTTTTGCGAGTGTTCGACATATTTATTGATGTGGAAAAAGTTTGTTGTTTGGACGAACAGTTTCAGTCTCTCTCTCTCTCTCTCTCTCTCTCTCTCTCTCTCTCTCTATCTCTCTCTATCTCTCTCTCTCTCTCTCTCTCTCTCCCTCTCTATCACCAGTCCGCTATCAACCAGCAGACAATCCCCCAGATGTCTGGACAGAGGGAGTGTTGGTAAAATAAAAGAAACTCAGCCCCCATTGACAAAAAGTAATAGGTTTATTTTAGATTTCAGGCTTCATTACTCAGATACAGATTAAAGCATGTTATTTCTTATTCGTAATTTAAAGAAACTTAGAAGTTTTAAGACATTTCATCACACATCCTATGATGACATAAACCCTTGTGTTAGCCCTTAGAGGACAACAAAACGGGTGCAAATATTATTTATCAACGTTTGATGTTGTTATAAACCAGGTTGTCACATACGTGACAACAATCATTGCTTTAAAGACAAAACATTTAACAAATTTGACATTTTGTTAAACATGGTTGTGTGCGTCCATAAACACAACAACAGTTAGGACATGGTTCTACATAATATTAAAATCACGGGCTTACGTTAAATAGGTAAACCTTAATTTTTACTAAATAAAATAAAAATAAACTATTTGAACATATTATCTGATATTAGGTTAGGTTTAAGATCGTAACATCGTAAAACCCCCAGCGGATATGGTGTGTGCGCGTGTGTGTGTGTGTGTGTGTGTGTGTGTGTGTGTGTGTGCGCAATGGATGTTATCACGTGGTGCGGACCAAACGACCAACGCTGCGGGGGTTGTGAAGCGAAGAATGAGTTCTGAACACAGAACCTTTACCAAAAACGTAACCCCGGATTAACACAACACAGAACAATTTGAACAACCGTGTCGGATTCGTACACACCAGAGGTCTGTTTTATGTTTTGCAGAAACTGTGGAAACTTTTGATGCTGCCAAGGTGTCCGAGTTCGCAAACAAACTACCAAACGCAACGCGGCGGAAACAGTGGACACGAGCCTTTTGTTGCTGAGAAGGCGATTGAACTCAGAAACAAACAAGCAAGCAAAGTTGTCTACGAAACTACGGATTCTTGAAAAAGATGGCACAAAATCATTCGAACGACTACGCAATGGCCAGAAGGGGTATGTGTACGGGACCGACCTTTTTAAAGATATGCTTAAAAAGAACTACAAGCGCGAGATGTCCAATCTACTATGTACTGTGATATACAAAGATGCCAATGTGTGCATGCCTCCAAACTATTGCGAATCTAACGCCGGTCGTGTAACCAGACTCAAGGAAAAACAGTTGGTGTGAAAAGTATAGATGGCTCTCTCAATAACATGGTACAGACGGTGGTACAGGCCCAAGAGGAACCCAGTGTGATTATTAGAAAGGCCCTAGAGATATTTTATGAATGTGACGAGGTCGAGTTCTACATCATCAATATCATACTTATGTCGGCCTTTGTAATTGATGTATGCATTGATATGCTTGTAAAGAAACGAGAAATTAATGTGTGGGAAATCATAGAAAATGCCGTAGATTTCATGTTTTGAAAAGGGTCTTGGTTCATGCATGCACGTTCTATGGTATCTAGATAATATCATAACGTTTAATAATGATGATGACTAAAAAACCAAACCTGTGAGCCAATGGTATATCTTACACAAGTTTTTACAGTTGTTTTTTAGTTTTACCAAAAGTTTTAATCTGATTTTATTTTTTACTCAACATTATGATTGATAATCCATGTCCGTCAACAAAGGTATACTTTAACAAAAACTACGTTCTAGTAGTTTCAATGTATGGTCACTGTTGTTTTTTCATCATTGATTTTGTATACTGCTTATGTTTTTGTATGTTTTGCTGTACCGATTTCATAAAAACAAAAAATATACAAGGATTTTTGGTCTTAATGTCTGTGTTGTTACCATTAGAACATTTAGACATCTTGTTCAGACAACGTGTGACATTGCTCAGTCTTCATATGTTTTTGCAAATCCACACAGAGAAATGTGAAAGATTAATAGAAATTACATGTGGCTACATCACATGTCTTTCAGAGGCGTAAAAATAAAAGTCAACAGTGTTAGTATGGGATGCTAAAACAGCACAGGCACAAGATGATCCTAATTTTGATACCTGACGTCTGTCACATAGTCAAAGCTCATCTACTTCATGTCTCTACGAATCCTGACAGAGCTTTAGTTTCATATACACAACACATCAAATGTAAACCACGGTAAACTAAATACATTTGACAGTCAAGATCTCTAATTTTCTGACAAGCCCAAAAAAGATGATGAGGTCATCATCAAACATCACTCACTTTTAAGGTACCGAAAGGTTTTTGTTTATTTTAGTATAACTCAACACTGAAATTTTAGTTAAGCACACAGAAATGCACAGATTTTACGTTTTCAGTATACATGTGTACATCACATTGTGATTTCAGTCTCAACTAGATCGATGATCTATCAATATTAGCCACAAATGTTGTTTGTATGCGTGCTCTGATTTCACAAAACATCCATTTACATTCAAAACCTATGGATTCAACGCCTTAAAGTCATCAATGTTATTTCGTACACATCAACCACACCAAAATTTTTAGAATGTGCAAACTGTTTTACTTCGTTTTAAACATGTTTGTGCGGTTTCGGTCTAGATTTTATAGAAAACTTCAGAACATGACACCATTTTAACATTTACAAAATGATGAAATATTTTACTTTTAAATGGCTCCCATGAGTATGTGTTGCTGTGACAAATACTTTTGATTGTTTGGAAATTATATGAATGCAGAGAAACAACGCAAAAGTTTTGAACTTTAACATAATTTATAGGCGTCCTGATTTTTAAAAACAGTAAGCTGTAATGTTTCTTACACACAAATCTAAACACATCACAAGTCTGAATGTTTATTAGTATGCAAAGGGTTGTTGGCGTATTTTAAACACAAGCTGTTTATCTTAATCTTTAAACAAATGTGTATGACAAAAGTTGTCCTTCCTGAACTGACACTAAGGATCGATGCCGAAATGTTAAATCTAAGTATTTGCAAAACAACCTTCACCGTCATATAGATGTTTTCAATCTAATGGTACCTGTTTAAATGTGACCATACTATTTCAAACATTACCAAGTTGTAGATGGTTGTGACTCAAGTTACAAAGGTTTTAACAAACATTACTGTTTGTCACGGTGTGTTTCATCGCATTGCTGATGTATGCAACAGACTCTCAAGTTTTATGTTAAAAGGATTACTAAAAATAAAAACCTAAGCATTCTGTATTATGTTGGTGCTGATGATTTTACAAGTTTACAGTTTCAAACATTTTTGCTATATTCGCTGTGAAAGATTTAGTAAATAAATCTAAAACATAAACAGTGTTGAAGAGTTACCTTAATCTTCTAGCAACAATTTTCAAGAGATTACCAACATGTATGATGTACTAACTGTCAGGGGATCTGTGGTATTATTTTCTGAAGTAATTAGCTATCTAATGGCTACTGCACAATAACTTATGCGATAAAGAGTTTGTTACATAACCTATAGAAACGAAACAAGATAAATTACAAAGTCACTGGCATGAGGTTTACACTTAAACAAATCACGCAGATGTTTAAAGTGAAGTTGTTACGCCCAGAGAGGAATGTCCCTAACTCCAGGACTCCTATCTCCGCCTATCCATTACAGTCATTAAATCGGTGCCAGTATGATTCATTCAAACACAATCGCCTAACAAGTTTCAAGAAACTATGGACTCCTACTGCTACACCAACACATTCGCGCTACCCCCACCCCAGAGCAATATGTATATGAGAGAACCTACAGCTGGACCTGTGCACTCAATAAGTCCACCATGGTATCTGATGGCGGACCATCAACCTACAACAACAACACAACCCTTTGTACGGATCAAGTAATGTCTGATGATGTACCAATGGACCGGTGCCCCCAAGAAGGATCCGACAATGCCTGATGAATCAATACACATTGCGTGTATCGATTCCACAGACTGTTTGGTTTCAAGATCATGAAATAGTCGTAGTGATACATCTGTTACAAACTTGATGACAAAAAGCTAATGGCTTTCTATAGAATATTTAGAGACTATTACCTGTGTGGTTTGTGTGTATTTACAATATCAAATAATAATCAAATTGCTGTTGGTGAAATTATTGAACCAATCGTGAAAAACGTTGTGATATTTCTACACTACAATGACAACATATGATGTATTTCTTTTACTTGATGAGAAATAAAAAATATGTACCACTTTAAACATCTGCGTGATTTGTTTAAGTGTAAACCTCATGCCAGTGACTTTGTAATTTATCTTGTTTCGTTTCTATAGGTTATGTAACAAACTCTTTATCGCATAAGTTATTGTGCAGTAGCCATTAGATAGCTAATTACTTCAGAAAATAATATCACAGATCCCCTGACAGTTAGTAAATCATACATGTTGGTAATCTCTTGAAAATTGTTGCTAGAAGATTAAGGTAACGCTTCAACACTGTTTATGTTTTAGATTTATTTACTAAATCTTTCACAGCGAATATAGCAAAAAATGTTTGAAACTGTAAAACTTGTAAAATCATCAGTGGCAACATAATACAGAATGCTTAGGTTTTTATTTAGTAATCCTTTTAACATAAAACTTGAGAGTCTGTTGCATGCAACAACAATGCGATGAAACACACCGTGACTAAACAGTAATGTGTCTTAAAACCTTTGTAAATTGAGTCACAACCATCTACAACTTTGTAATGTTTGAAATAGTATGGTCACATTTAAACAGGTACCATTAGATTGAAAACATCTATATGACGGTGAAGGTTGTTTTGCAAATACTTAGATTTAACATTTCGGCATCGATCCTTAGTGTCAGTTCAGGAAGGACAACTTTTGTCATACACATTTGTTTAAAGATTAAGATAAACAGCTTGTGTTTAAAATACGCCAACAACCCTTTGCATACTAATAAACATTCAGACTTGTGATGTGTTTAGATCTGTGTGTAAGAAACATTACAGCTTACTGTTTTTAAAAATCAGGACGCATATAAATTATGTTAAAGTTCCAAACTTTTGCGTTGTTTCTCTGCATTCATATAATTTCCAAACAATCAAAAGTATTTGTCACAGCAACACATACTCATGGGAGCCATTTAAAAGTAAAATATTTCATCATTTTGTAAATGTTAAAATGGTGTCATGTTCTGAAGTTTTCTATAAAATCTAGACCGAAACCGCACAAACATGTTTAAAACGAAGTAAAACAGTTTGCACATTCTAAAAATTTTGGTGTGGTTGATGTGTACGAAATAACATTGATGACTTTAAGGCATTGAATCCCTAGGTTTTGAATGTAAATGGATGTTTTGTGAAATCAGAGCACGCATACAAACAACATTTGTGGCTAATATTGATAGATCATCGATCTAGTTGAGACTGAAATCGCAATGTGATGTACACATGTATACTGAAAACGTAAAATCTGTGCATTTCTGTGTGCTTAACTAAAATTTCAGTGTTGAGTTATACTAAAATAAACAAAAACCTTTCGGTACCTTAAAAGTGAGTGATGTTTGATGATGACCTCATCATCTTTTTTGGGCTTGTCAGAAAATTAGAGATCTTGACTGTCAAATGTATTTAGTTTACCGTGGTTTACATTTGATGTGTTGTGTATATGAAACTAAAACTCTGTCAGGATTCGTAGAGACATGAAGTAGATGAGCTTTGACTATGTGACAGACGTCAGGTATCAAAATTAGGATCATCTTGTGCCTGTGCTGTTTTAGCATCCCATACTAACACTGTTGACTTTTATTTTTACGCCTCTGAAAGACATGTGATGTAGCCACATGTAATTTCTATTAATCTTTCACATTTCTCTGTGTGGATTTGCAAAAACATATGAAGAATGAGCAATGTCACACGTTGTCTGAACAAGATGTCTAAATGTTCTAATGGTAACAACACAGACATTAAGACCAAAAATCCTTGTATATTTTTTGTTTTTATGAAATCGGTACAGCAAAACATACAAAAACATAAGCAGTATACAAAATCAATGATGAAAAAACAACAGTTACCATACATTGAAACTACTAGAACGTAGTTTTTGTTAAAGTATACCTTTGTTGACGGACATGGATTATCAATCATAATGTTGAGTAAAAAATAAAATCAGATTAAAACTTTTGGTAAAACTAAAAAACAACTGTAAAAACTTGCGTAAGATATACCATTGGCTCACAGGTTTGGTTTTTTAGTCATCATCATTATTAAACGTTATGATATTATCTAGATACCATAGAACGTGCATGCATGAACCAAGACCCTTTTCAAAACATGAAATCTACGGCATTTTCTATGATTTCCCACACATTAATTTCTCGTTTCTTTACAAGCATATCAATGCATACATCAATTACAAAGGCCGACATAAGTATGATATTGATGATGTAGAACTCGACCTCGTCACATTCATAAAATATCTCTAGGGCCTTTCTAATAATCACACTGGGTTCCTCTTGGGCCTGTACCACCGTCTGTACCATGTTATTGAGAGAGCCATCTATACTTTTCACACCAACTGTTTTTCCTTGAGTCTGGTTACACGACCGGCGTTAGATTCGCAATAGTTTGGAGGCATGCACACATTGGCATCTTTGTATATCACAGTACATAGTAGATTGGACATCTCGCGCTTGTAGTTCTTTTTAAGCATATCTTTAAAAAGGTCGGTCCCGTACACATACCCCTTCTGGCCATTGCGTAGTCGTTCGAATGATTTTGTGCCATCTTTTTCAAGAATCCGTAGTTTCGTAGACAACTTTGCTTGCTTGTTTGTTTCTGAGTTCAATCGCCTTCTCAGCAACAAAAGGCTCGTGTCCACTGTTTCCGCCGCGTTGCGTTTGGTAGTTTGTTTGCGAACTCGGACACCTTGGCAGCATCAAAAGTTTCCACAGTTTCTGCAAAACATAAAACAGACCTCTGGTGTGTACGAATCCGACACGGTTGTTCAAATTGTTCTGTGTTGTGTTAATCCGGGGTTACGTTTTTGGTAAAGGTTCTGTGTTCAGAACTCATTCTTCGCTTCACAACCCCCGCAGCGTTGGTCGTTTGGTCCGCACCACGTGATAACATCCATTGCGCACACACACACACACACACACACACACACACACACACACACACACACACACACACACACACACACACACACACACACACACACACGCGCACACACCATATCCGCTGGGGGTTTTACGATGTTACGATCTTAAACCTAACCTAATATCAGATAATATGTTCAAATAGTTTATTTTTATTTTATTTAGTAGAAATTAAGGTTTACCTATTTAACGTAAGCCCGTGATTTTAATATTATGTAGAACCATGTCCTAACTGTTGTTGTGTTTATGGACGCACACAACCATGTTTAACAAAATGTCAAATTTGTTAAATGTTTTGTCTTTAAAGCAATGATTGTTGTCACGTATGTGACAACCTGGTTTATAACAACATCAAACGTTGATAAATAATATTTGCACCCGTTTTGTTGTCCTCTAAGGGCTAACACAAGGGTTTATGTCATCATAGGATGTGTGATGAAATGTCTTAAAACTTCTAAGTTTCTTTAAATTACGAATAAGAAATAACATGCTTTAATCTGTATCTGAGTAATGAAGCCTGAAATCTAAAATAAACCTATTACTTTTTGTCAATGGGGGCTGAGTTTCTTTTATTTTACCAACACTCCCTCTGTCCAGACATCTGGGGGATTGTCTGCTGGTTGATAGCGGACTGGTGATAGAGAGAGAGAGAGAGAGAGAGAGAGAGAGAGAGAGAGAGAGAGAGAGAGAGAGAGAGAGAGAGAGAGAGACTGAAACTGTTCGTCCAAACAACAAACTTTTTCCACATCAATAAATATGTCGAACACTCGCAAAACAAGAAACACCCACTGGAATAACATGTTCAAGAACCCTTTTATTTTGACAATGTTTACCGTGTTACATTTATCGTAAATAGACATGTACACACTTCGATATTAGATGACATTAATGAATTAAACTCAAAATAGGGTGTGAAATGTCTTAAAACGTTTAAAAGGCTCTTAACGCCAGATATATGTGCGCATCAGCGTACGTTTTCTGGCAACGTTGGTACACGCATTCACATGTTTTAATCAGAGACTTGGTTAAAGAAAGTCCCAAATCTAAAATAAAACCCCTATTATACCGGAGCGGACAGAATTACAATTTATTGTGTAATAAACACATATTCACAGTTGATTTTAAGATGTCATTAATTTAAAACAAAACTCAGAAAATGATATGAAAGTGTTTTTAATCATTTAAAAGTTTCTTAACGGTGGATATGAACATTCATCCGCGTATGTTTGTAAACGCCGGAGCGCGATCTAATGGTGTGATCAGAATACTATGTCTGAAAAGATTAAACTTTTATTTAGTTTAAAATAAATAACCTTTAGTCTAAAGAATGTGTTATTGGTGTCCCCGGTGGTTTTGGCACTGCTCATCGCTATACCACTGCTGAATATTTCATTAAATAATTTGTTACAAACAAA
This sequence comes from Paramisgurnus dabryanus, assembly GCF_030506205.2. Classification (NCBI taxonomy): domain Eukaryota; kingdom Metazoa; phylum Chordata; class Actinopteri; order Cypriniformes; family Cobitidae; genus Paramisgurnus; species Paramisgurnus dabryanus. The sequence continues at coordinate 55,644,065 of NC_133338.1, forward strand.
TGCTTTATTTTTGACAGAGTGTCCATATTACATTTTACCATTACAGTTTTAAAAGACTCTACCTAGATTACAAACCGACCCTGCTGTGAAATATCTATCACACACGGTCATAAGTTCATCATCAAAAACTTTGTGTCTTATCAGAAAAATACAGCTTATAGTTAAATATATAATAACAGATTTAAGTTTAACCAGTTACAACTAAAATATTTTATTCTTGCGTGACTTTAAAGAAGTCTCTTTACAAAACAAACGTATTATCAAGTTGTATTTATAAGACACACGCAGTCAATTCCCCTAAATCTAAAAAATACTTTATTTTTGTCAGAGCAGACAATATAAGACTCTTTGTATAATATACACATATTCACACATGTTTTAAGAAGCCTTTAATTAAAAATAAAACCCCAAAATGGGGTGAATACGTCTTAAAAACATTTAAAAGTTTATTAACGACATATATAAGTTTCTCTGTCACCATCTGTGCACGTATACACATGTCTTAATCAGAGACTTGGTTAAAGATTCCCCTAAATCTAAAATAAAATCCTATTTTGCCATAGTGGACAGAATTACATTTATTAACTTTATTTTAAATGACAGATATGAACAATCACCCGACGCTTTGTCAGACACCGCCGGATCTTTAATACGCGTGAAACTGTAGACCAGGTCATGAAAAGATTCCCGGACTTCGTGAACCGTTTAAAATTTTATTTAGTTCAGACTTTGTGTCTGATCAGAAACTATAGCTCGATAGAAAACATCGGCTTTAAGCGTAGCCAGGTACATCTAATATATATATATATATATATATATATATGATTAGTGATTGCCTTTAAATAAACTTTTAATGTTGCAAAACTTTAGATTCAACAACACACCCGCGGTGTGACACGCAGTGGTGAGACTCGCACGGGGCGAGCAAAGGAGGGAGGATGGTTGAGATCTGACATCAAATGTCAATAAACAGCAAATGTCGAAACACGAGCCGTCATTAAACATGACACCATACTAGGCATGGGCCGATTACCGGTTTCAAGGTATACCGAGGTTTAAAACAGTCAAGGTTTCAAAACCACTAAAATGTTCTGTGATACCGTCTCCAAGGTATGAGCTGTGTTTATACAAAATTCATTAAATCATGAAGTCATGTGATTGATTTGATGTTTACATTTAATATATATTACGAAAATATTATATATGTTTTGAAAGCATATTATAATTTAAAGGCTTTATTGTACCTGGCATTTGAAAATAACAAATTTTAGTGTCGCAATGGCAATACCGCAACACCGTGAAACCGTGGTATTTTTGCTAAAGGTTATCATACCGCCAGAATCTTATACCGGCCCATGCCTACACCATACGCTTGACATAAAACACACTCAGGAAAAACAATCACTCTAAATGACCGGCAATAAAACCATTAAATACTTTCTGTCTAAAGTTGACAACTTGTACAGATTTTGATTGATGGTCCTGCCCCCCCTGTCAAAGGGGTCATAAAACACGACCTGTCAACGGGTGGGGGAGGGGGTCATAAAAGTTTGACGAATGGTGGCCCGTTACAACTACTTATTTTCAACAGCAGAAATATGCTAATATTTTTATATTTTATACATACATTTTATATTTATTCTAAATTTTATACAAAATTTGTATTTTTTTGGTCAGGAAAAATGTATTTTTTGCCATATGGGTTGTAAAATTAGAAATGTATTTGTTGCCCCTAAAATAATTTTTTAATATACGTTGATATATGAAGGTTAAAACTAAATATATTTTTAATTTTTAAAAATATATTTATTTAAGCTTTACTCTTTTTACAAAATGTATTTGGCATATATTACAAATAATGTTTGGCGAGAGAAATTTATTTTTTGCTGTATGAAAGAAAACATTTGCAGCACTTTTGTCAAATCAACCTATACTTTTATGTTACTTTAACTTAAAAATTAAAGTTACAATTAAGTTGTCAACTTGAATATTATTTATACGGTTTGCCCAAACCTAAAATAATAGGTTGAATTAACTGGCAAAAACAAGTTGTTTTAACTTTGTGGTGCATTTCTTTACATTGTCTGAATTGTCAGAATGTATAACGGATGTGAAAAACGCAGACAACTGAACAAAATCTAGTCTTTTTTATGACTGATGAAAGTTTCAAAGGCAGTTTGTTAACCTGATTGATGCAATGGGAAGTTGTATTTATCTTTTAACATGCAAAGTTTTCAGACAGAAATTTCGGACTACAGTTGTTGGTGGATCAGGCATGTAAATGCGTCAATGGGTCTACTTTGCAGACATGCTTCAAAGTTAATTTATTGCAGCTGTTTTTACTAGTAATTATTAATAAAAAAAACACTCAAAGGTCCACTGTGTAAATTTTTAGCGGCATCTAGCGGTGAGCTTGTAAATTGTAACCAACAGCCTAGTCCAGAGCTCAGTCCTTTATTTCAAAAATGCTATGTCGCCACAGGACAAACATGTTGTTGTCTGAGATAATCCAGTGATTAAGCATGCTCTCTAGAGTAGTTTGTCCGTTAAGGGCTACTGTAGAAACATGGCGGCGACTTCCATTTAAGGGGACCCGCGGTGTTTGGAGATAAAAACGGTTCATTCTGAGGTAATAAAAACAATAATGTTAATTGTGTAAGGTCCTTATAAACCAATAAAATATATTGCATTTCGGTCAAGAGATCCAATTTGCACAGTGCACCTTTAACAATAATATAATTTAGTAGTATATGTTAACAAGCAGGAAGATTTCACTTTAATTTCTATCTTAATAACATTTAAAATCTAAAGACAAAGTGTGATCTCTTGAGTATATCACCAATAATAACATTAATAATAAAATGTGTTCAGTGACTAACATGATGTATTGCAAGATTTATAGAAATGACGACATAAATATAATAGAAAATAGAAAAACCCAACCTATTTGACAATATTTAATCCATCCTTTCTGGAAATAAGCACAGAAAATGAGAAGAATTATTTGAATAATTTTGAGTGTTTGTGTTTCCAAATAGTGTTACAAGTTTTTCGATAATAAGATGAAGTGGCATAAATCACGAGATCACTGCATTTCACATGGAGGCAATCTGGTGTCCATTCGGAGTCACACAGAGCAATGTGAGTATGACACTAATACTGTTATCTGTTCATTTCAATTTATTGTTTAGATAAGAAATTAAACCTGCTTGTATCATTGTGGTGCTTAAGTTTCAATTACTAATATGTATTCTCTAGTAAAACAAGTCACTGTAGATATTTTAATTGTAAAAATGTTAAAGCAACACTATATAGTTTTTTTTACCTTTAAATAATGTCTCTAAAATTATTTCAGTGATAGAACAACTTTTAACTGGACAAATTGTACTGTTGCTGCAACCTGAGCAGCGTCCTAGCTGCTACAAGCACACTCTGAAAGTGGCGTGGAGGGTAGGAAACACAGACCCGCCCCTCCCCCTGCCTGCAGAAGAGTGTCTGATACCAGGCACTCTTGCGCTTTTTAACCACATGGGGGAGCTGTAAGTCATTTTTACATGGAAACTACATAGTGTTGCTTTAAATACTTTAAATATGTGACCTACAGTATAGTGCTAAACCAGCACAGACAGTGGCTGTACTTTAACTGGAGTGTGAGTGGTTTGTAAATAAAATACAAAAAGTTTCACGGATGATAAATGAATATAGCTGGTGCCTTGTGTTAAAAAAATCCCTTTGTTTGCATTCCCAGTTTTTCTCACAACTTTAATGCTAAGTGCTGTTGATGACATGTGGATCGGTTTAAATGACATTGTCTCAGAAAGAAAGTTTGTCTGGACTGACAATCGAGCTTTCAAATACACAAACTGGCTCAAAGGTCAACCTTCGTCAAGTTTACAGTCAAGATACTACACTATGATGGAGGTAAATGTGCATGAGTTTATTACAAATAATAAAAATGAAGTACATTCATCAAAGCTTCTATTTTGTTTGTTGTGTATTTATTTCAGCAGTCAGTTTTCTGTGTAATCTTACACTAAAAGCTTTGGGTTTGATCACAGCAGTTAATATAAGCATCTCATTATATGTTCTTCTCACTGGAAGCATGTTAGGGTTTAACTTCTGGGTGACTTTAGGGTTCTGATCCTAGTTGTTAATTTTAATGTTTTACCATTTTATTAACTCAGTGGATCCTTAAGTCTTTTTGGCTTATTGTATCTTGGTATTAGAGGTCGACCGATATGCTTTTTCTCTGGCCGATGCCGATACCGATTTTTTAGAAATCAGAGCAGCCGATGGCCGATATGTTTGGCCGATTTTCTATATGTACATAATAATCAAAATGTTCTCATCATTATTAGCAGATATTTTAAATGCAAAAATGTCACTATTTAAGTCAAAGTATTTAAAAATATATGACTGGTCTTTCTGAAGAGTTTTACAACCTCCTCTGCACCATGCATTTATCAGACACAGATATTACCTGACACTCTGCTGTCATCATCTTTGATCAGTTTTTTACCATGGCTTTTATTGCTTTGTAGGATAAAATCCTTATTTGGTAGACCTTATAAATTATTTATTCATCATAAAGTTAAAGCAACACTATGTAGTTTTTCAACCTTTAAATAATGTCTCTTAAATTATTTCAGTGATAGAACAACTCTTAACTGGACAAATTGTACTGTTGCTGCAACCTGAGCAGCCTCCTAGCTGCTACAAGCACACTCTGAAAGTGGCAGTGGAGGGTAGAGCACACAGCCCCGCCCCTCCCCCTGCCTGTAGAAGAGTGTCTGATACCAGGCACTGTTGCGCTTTTAAACCACATGGGGGAGCCGTAAGTCAATTTTACATGGAAACTACATAGTGTTGCTTTAACATAGTAAATGTCTATGGTTTTTAGTTGAGACTGTTATTTAGGGCAAATCTTTTTAAACACATTTACATTCTCATTTCTGAGACGCTATAAGTGACTGATTGTGCTGACAGTGACGTCTTGTGACTTTAGTGTTGGGACAGATCTGTTGTTTCAACCGTTCATTCAAACGAATCCGTTCAAAGGAGTCAGTTCGCGAATCGGACGCGCTGTGTTCTAATCCAGGCTGAGCAGCGCAAAACTGTAAACAAAGTCTTACTGTAACAACACGAAAAACATTTCCTTTGTGGATATGATTTGGTCTTCCGACCTTTCGCCATCAGGTCAGTTTTGTTTTGAGTAATAAAAGCAGGGAGACAGAAAGCGTGCGGGCGCGGCTCTTCTCTCTCTGTCACGCAAACAAAACTCATCATCACTCATTAATCACATGAAATGAGCCTAATCTTTGCACGGACAGTGCACCGCGAGACATAAGCCCGTCGCGCTGTTGTACTGGCTGCTTAATTCGCGCGATCCGCCATCATTTAGTAAAGCTGTTTGTGAACAAGGCATGGCTGCACACACACGAGACGGAAGCGAGCTGCTTGCAGCAAGAGGCAGCGTCATGAGTTCTACAACAGCGCTTAGGTGCCCGCAGATGCGCCTGCCTATTAATCGGCCTAATTTTGCAGCAAAATCGGCCAAAGACGATTTTTTAAAATATGCCAAAAATCGGCCAATTAATAGGCCGGCCGATAAATCGGTCGACCTCTACTTGGTATCATCAGAGTATACAAAATAGAATCTTGCACAGTTAAAGCATCTGATCACGATTCTTGTTTATGCAGGAAAAACTGTTTTGTCATTCATACAGTTGGTGCTAAAATGTAGTTCATTATCATTTTGTCCAGTTTTGATCATTCATAAAACTTTACCAATTACGGTATATATAAATGTATGTACTTAACATGAGTCTATCATTTAAAACACTTCCATTTGTTACAATTTTGATATTGAAGTAAATCTTTAACAGTGTCTCCATCGGACACGAGCGATGCAACAAGGATTGACAAGACTCAAAGATTATTGATGCACTGTATCTCTTTAAGATTAAGAGACACCACTTCTACTTATAACAAAAACATTTATCAGCACAAAAACCAACAAAGATGGATGCACATCTTTACACATTCCCCGCCACCCTTTTTTTATGTCGCCAGCATTTTTTTTGTGATTTTCACAAAAGTTTCAAAAAATACCTTCCAGGAAAATGTTCTTCTAAAAATATATACACACACAAATATATTAAATGAAAAAACAGACCCTCAAAATGGGGAAAAAAAAACGTTTCATCCTATCTATATTTTCTACTCTGCTTATAAACTCTTTAAATATGGGTATTTTTCTTCAAAAAAAAAAAAAACGAAGAAATTATTGCATTTTTTTGCAGAAATGTTGCTAGAGATCAGATTCAGAATGCTTATCATAAACATCCATGTAGTGTAAAATTAATTAATAATTTTGTGCGTCAGTCATTTTATAAATTGGGTGGATAAACGCAGTATTACAGATTATCATAAAAACTCATCAGGAACACATTTTTATTTCAAATGTTTTCTCTTAATTGACGAGATAACTTGTCAATGGCAGGGAATGAGTTAAAGAAGGTGGCTATACCTGTACCATCATTTCCAAGTGAATTCCTGCAAGATGATTGTTGTTAAATTGGCTTATTCTGGACCTTCTGGACCTCGCACATGTTAAGATTTAGTTTTGAGAAAGCCGAGGTTGGGGATCTTGGGCATAAAAAAAGGCTGGTGACCACTGATCTAGACTAAATATGTTGTCCTTGTTCAACTCAGTGCATCCTTATAGTATCTTCATCAGAAGAGTCTTCTTCAAGATTTTGTCATTTTATAATAAACACTTTGGGTTTGTTCATTTCTAATGACAAATCTTTATAAGATATTATAAGAAAACTTTTCATTTTGATCTTAACTGTATACATGAATATTTAAATGTTGAATGTTAAAAACCTGGGCCTGGTTGCATAAAGCACCTTAAGTGCTAATTTTCCCTTAAGTTCACCCTTATGTTTCTCTTAAACTTAAGGGTGTTGCAGAAAAACCCTTAAGTTTTTTCTGTTGCGTCTCCATGGCAACAATAGTATTTTATAACAACAAACTGGGGTCGCTGTCAGTGGCGGCTCGTGACTCCTCATCCGAGGGGCGCGAATTCAAAATAAGTGTTCGGAGTATCATGTGTGTGGTTCCCTTTTCCAAAATATGTGTCCTGCGTGTTGAGAGATCCTGTGTGCATCACGTGTTTTGTCAAAATAAGTGCCTGCTGCACACGCATCAAAACCGTTTATGATAAAAGAGACGCTCATGTTCCAAAAGACACTCCCTTAACATTAAACTCTGATTACGCATGAGATTATGCGAGTATCTGGCAAACGCGAGCGTCTCTTTTATCATAAACCCTTTGACGCGTCTGCAGCAGACACTTATTTTGGCAGGACACGTGATGTACATACGATCTCTCAAAGAGCAGAACACATATTTTGAAATTACGTACCACACACATGACGGGCTACATACATGTTGTGATGAACTTCGCATCGTGCGCCCTCAGAAAAAGAAGTCACCAGCCGCCACTGGTTGCTGTCATGAAACACTTAACGATTACCCTTACCTAAGAGAACCGTTTAAGGGATTATATGCAAAAATCTTTAATTATTATCTTACAGTAGTAAAGGGGAATTTACCCCTTAAGTGTCATACTTAAGGGAAAAACTTAAGGTGCTTTATGCTGTTCCTAAAATGCAATTTTTGTGTCTTCTAGGAATTACTGAGAAGGAGATCTTTGTACCATTATTTTGCTATATCTTATATGTCCAATATATAAGAGATTATTAGACTTTAACCTGGATTTCAAAATTTACCACTTAACCTCTATAAACATTGTCCTTAGGCGAGGAGGGGCATATAACATGTAGATGTTTCGTTAACTCAAACTGGCATTGTGTCAGCAATTTACATAAAAACACTGTGGAATTTATTATGAATTTCACAAATGTGACCCTGGACCACAAAACCTCATAAGTTGCACAGGTATATTTGCAGCCATAGCCAAAAATAAATGTTATGAATCAAAATGATGGATTATTTTATGCCAAAAATCATTAGGATATTAAGTAATGCTCATGTTCCATGAAGATAATTTGTAAATTTCTTACTTTGAATATTTAACGAATTTATTTATCATTAGTAATATGTGTTGCCAAGGACTTTGGTGATTTTCTCAATATTTTGATTTTTTGCACCCTCAGATTTCGGTTTATTTATTTTAGCTGGTTTATACCAAACAAGTTTATTTGTTCAGCTGTAAAATGATGTAAAAATGACCCTGTATGGTTTTGTGGTCCCAGGTACCAAATAATCTGAACTCTTTTCCATGTAGAACTATGACTGTGTTGTGATGGTTAAACACCCAGAGAAGTCCACTGGTATGTGGAAAGTTGAAGACTGTAAAGATGAGAGAGGTTTCATCTGCAAGAGGAACACAGGTTAGATGAAGACAAGAGATATTTGTCTCTATCATACACCCAGCAAAATGCAGGACAGTGCACAACGCAAGTGTTTTTGCCAGTTTCAGCCTAACAAAGTTATAATTTTCACGTCCAGCTAAATTATAGAGCATTTGTCTTTTGGATACAAATGAGGTCAGATTCAACTCCACCGGTTTATTGTATATGATGACTTTGTACCTCTGGATATGGTGAGATGAGAACCATAGCAATATTTTTCACAACACTCATGGCTCTGTACCAATGATGAAACTGCTTTCCACATGTTTGTAAATTATTCACCTCCTGTTTGTTACAAATATAAAGTATTTTTACTCATGGAAACCTTTTTGAAAATTTAATAATATTTGTAAATTATTATTATAAAAACATTTGAGATTATAGTGATAATGCGTCATACTTTATCAGCAATTAAAACACTGCTTGTTCTACTTATTACGCCATTACTGAACAACTTTTAAAGAAAATCAAAGCTTTATAACATATAACGTTATAAACACAAATAACGTTTCAATAGATAAAAACATGCAATATTTTTAACATCAATTTTAAACTGGTGTTCTTCTTCCTATGTTTACAGTTTTTCGCATACAAACTCCGCCAGGTAAATCGGGACACCACCTTGGCATAAGCACAACTGTGGATGGGAAATTAGACTCTTATTGGCTTATTGCACATTACACCCAAAACATTTCTCATTACAAGAATAGGAAAAACCTTATTAGACTTTGCACCAGCCACATAGACCATTTTTCCCATTGTTAATCTAGCACAAGTGGATTCAGACACACCTTAAGTGCTCTTGTGCTATGCGCTTTGACCATGCAATCGCTTAGAACGTTAAAATATGGTCCTTTATACGTAAAATATTTTCCAACAATTAGTGAAGAAAAGACATGAGTTTATCGGTCACTTGTTGATCTCTTGCTGTAGATAATCTGTAAGTATTTTGTGTGTATTTTAGACTCTCAGCTGTCTGCTCCCGTGACCACAGCAGTACCACAGAAATACTTCAGTCTGGGCAATGATTCATATAAGGTCCAGCTGGAGAAGATGAGCTGGGATGAAGCGAGAAGACAGTGTAAAGCTGATGATGCTGATCTTGCGAGTGTACTGAACTCCATCAGTCAGGCGTACACCAGCCTACAAGTCGACAAACTCAAAGAACCTTTGTGGATCGGACTCAACAGTAACCTGGTAATAAATGCATCTCTCTTCACAATAAACACATTCATGTAATATCATATACTGTATACACACTGCAGAAATGATTTTACTAACATATGAGTGTGGTAATGTGGTTTCTTCAGACACTTGGACGCTATCGCTGGGTGGATAACTGGTTTCTGAGCTACAGTAAATGGGCAACAGGAGAACCCAAAAACAATTTAGCTTGTGTTTATATTGACACGGATGGAGACTGGAAAACTGCAGCGTGTAACAACACATATTATTCCCTCTGTAAACGATCAACAGGTATTTCATTCTACATATAATCATTTATATTTAGATAATGTTTAGTTGCTTTGCTTCCAGAAATATTTCCCCATTCATTTTTACCATTTGAGTAAAAAAAAAAAAATCCTTACAAGTTCAATACAATCTGGATTGTTCAAAGATGAACCTAGACACTAACTTTGCCTTTTTTGATCATTTGAAAGATTTTAAAATCAGAGATATTTTAACTCTTTCCCCGCCATTGATGAGTTATCCCGTCAATTAGGAGAAAACATTTGCTTGAAAAAGTGTTCTTGATAAGTTTTTATGGTTATTTGTAATACCACGATTACCCAATTTATAAAGACCTGAAGCAAAAATATTTTTTTATTTCATAATATAAATAGGATGAAAAAAATTCTCTTTTTTTGTCTGTTTGTTTTGTTTATTGTTTGTTTGGAAGCAGAGGGTTTGTTTTTTTATTTGATAGATTTGTATGTTTATATATATTTTTTGAAAAAAAAAAAATTCCTCGAAGGAATTTTGTGAAACTTTTCTGATAATCACAAAAATGCTGGCAGGCAGGCAACTTTTCTAAAAAACAAAAAAAATGGTGGCTGGGAATGAGTTCATGATATAAATTTCATGATATAGCAGGAAAACGTTTTCTCTTAATTGATCAGATAACTCGTCAATGGTGGGGAAAGAGCTAAGAGAGAGATTTGATATACTAACCCCTCACACGGTCCACAGTTTTTGCCCCTACAGATCCTCCTCAGCTGCCGGGTAACTGCCCCGAATCAGATCAGACGAAAAGTTGGATACCGTGTAGAGGACACTGCTATACATTCATAACCTCAACGAGAGACAGCTGGGCTAAAGCCACAGTAGAATGTATAAGAATGGGTAAGACGCTTCATCCTCCTCCCAATGAGATTATTAAAGGTGCTGAAGAATGTAAAATTGTATAGATGAATAATAATATTGTGAGCCTTAAACGCGATTGTTTCATCCTTCTTATGTAAATCTTGTGCATGCAAAAGACCGCTAAGTGTAGCACGCACTTATTTTTATATGACACATGATGCACATAAGTTCACATGACACACATTTTAAATTTGTGACTGCTGAGTTATGCTAGTTAATGCTATATGCTAGCGTTTTTAGAATTAAGCTACTATTGACGTTGCAGTTTCGTTTTGCAGGAATATAGGGGAGGGGGGTGAGTTGTGCCAGTTTTTACTCAAAGTGACTTTAAAGTGAGGCCATGACAGTAATGCCTTCAACTTAAGGATCTAAATATATTTCAGGATGTTGTGCATCCCTAAGAACAATAACTGAAATAAAATGCTTCAGAAATATAGCTTTTGGCAAAAAGTGGTCTTGTGGCACAACTTGCCCCTGGTGTGGGGTAAGTTGTGCCTTTAGGGAAAATAAGTTGTGCCAGTGATTTCTGAAGTTTCACAGAACATTTTAATGTTATGAACTGTAATGCTATATTAAAACAAATTCAATACACAAGACAAATTCAACACACAATTACTCATTTAAGGTTAATTTAGATATTGTCACTCTATTAAACTTTTGGAATAAGTCATATTTTTTTAGTTAAATAATATATTATATATTATAATAATATAATAATATATTAAGTTAAAATATTTTAACTTAAATACACAAAATATGATATTTCTGAATAATTTCAGGCAAAGTGGCTTTGGCAATAGATGCCTGTTGACATACACAGAACGCTGTCTTTCAATTATGTAATATATAAGAATTACTAATTTCTGTAACGACTGACCGGTCGTCTCCAATAGTCTGGATCGTTAACTTACTTCACGCTGTGAATTTAGTTCGAGTTTAGCACCTGGCCCCAACATAATGCTTTGATCAGAAGATCTGCTCTTCTTCTGTGTCCTCTCTGTCTGCCTTTTTGGTGACAATCTAATAAAAAATGCAATCTTTACAAATGCAAACTTCAAACAAAAGCCCAGAGAAAACGTGAGACCTAAAGACTTTAAGTGACCATTTGTTTGAGACAAACAGCTGGATAAACACAGTGGGTTGCTCAGACTATGTGCCTACAGCATGACACAGAAATGTGTCTGCGTCTAAAGATCACAACTAAAGATCACAATAAGCAGTTTAAATTGTATATATTATATATCATTGTATTGCATGTTTGTATCTGTAATGTACCTCTTTCTTGTAACACTATATGGAGGCGTCGTTCATCTTAGCATTTCTCATAATTCACATTTATGAGATTACTATTTGATGTGTGTTTCAAACCATACCTTGTTTACACTCTTAATAATCCCCTTCTCCTTTCCTGATCAATGATGTGCATCATCTTACCATAACTGATATCAAACTTGTTCAATATCAATCCAAATTATTATTGTAACAAAATCTTTAGCATAGTCCATCTATGCAAATGAGTCTGGTGAAACAAAGACAAAGTCTCCCTACTCTATCAACACCCTTTCAAGATTGGTAATCTGAACTTCAAGGGGTTGGTCTAAACTCAGGTTAAGAGGCCTGCACCCCAATTTATCATTGCTCACAGCTCACAGTTGGCCAACAGCTTTCAACGACACGCCGGTCACGGCGTGCAGCTGAGCTCCCAGCTCAGCTTCCGGTTGTGGGACCCCTATCCCTCTAGTTTCAGGCACCCTGGCACTTGGACTTAAACTTCAACTCCTACAGATACCTCCAAGGACTCCGTCACGTGACCACAAACTCAGGAACTCTCTTCCTCGCATACGCGCCCATACAGCTGGACGTACACACGCGCCTCACAAAAGCCAAAGTATCGCTTGTTCATTCGCTGTAAAAAATTATTGTCCCTTTTAATTAAGGTGATTCTCAGAGTTCTGATAGTTTGTGTAGAAGTTATAGTCTATAGTGATATTGCCCTTCTTTTACTCTCTCTCTCTCTCTCTCTCTCTCTCTCTCTCTCTCTCTTAATTTTCCATTCTTTCTCTATCATATATGTTTCTCGTTTGTTTGTTTATATGTGTAGTTAGTATCGTATGTTTTTGTAGTGTAACTTAGTTTAATAAACCGGTTTTGCATTTCACAATGTGTTCAATGGTCATGAAATAAATGTCACTTAATCTGCCTTTAAGATCTTAAAGCTACATGCTTAACAATACCTTATAGCAGTAAGAATGTTGTTTTCTAAAGGCCACGGAATTAACTTCTTAATGTACAATTATGAGTATTTGCTGGACAAATACATTTATTAATTGATATTATTATTCTGCTAAATCAGTTAAAATCTTTATAATTGGTATAATTAATTACAGTTAATTGTACTTATTCCCTTTGAGCTAAATCTGGGAATTTACCCAAATTCCCTTAACTCTTTCACCGCCAGCGTTTTAAAAAAAAGTTGCCAGCCAGCGCCAGCGTTTTTCATGATTTTCAACAAAGTTTAATGCCTTCCAGAAAATGTTCTTCTTTAAATAAATAAACATACAATATACCAAATGAAAGAACAGACCCTCTGCTTTCAAACAAAAAAAACCCGTTTCATCCTACCTTTAGTGGTTCTTTTGCAATCAGCTTTTGAATATGGGTAGGTTTTTGCAAAAACACCATATTTTGAGCAAAAAGCAAAAATAATTCCATATTTGTGACGGACTTTTCATAGAGATCTCATTCAGAGCGATCTTTAAAACAGACACGGACATGCAGCACCTTGCCATAGGGCAATACTTCCGGTTTTAAAAAGTTGCGGAAGGATAATAGCGGTATTGCGCAAAGACGGAAAATCTCGTCATTGGCGGGGAAGCGTTTTCTCTTAATTGACGAGATATCTCGTCAATGGCGGGGAAAGAGTTAAATTCCCGGAGTGTTTCGGAGGGAGGATTGTAGTGTTTTAAATAACGCCGTTCTCCTCCCCCCGCTGAATCGCTACATTTCTAAACATCCTATTGTGACTTGGCCACTTAAAAACTTAATAAAACTTCTCTTTAATAACAGTGCAAACTCAAAACTGAAATCAATGTTAAGTAATCAAAACAAATGGCAGGTTAGGCCTTATTTAAACACTGATGAGGCATGTCCATCTCCTCACTTCTCCAGATTATCCCCTGTGAGTATGTAGGTCTAGGTGGTCTGGATCTGGCCTACTATTTAACATCCCACTGGTCAATACTGCAGGGGAATATAAACTTATGCTGTCTTATGGCTGTTTCACCATTTTTTGGGGGTGTGGGTAGTTTCTGAGGACATCACCTCTGGTACAACTTAACCCAGGCCCTTTGGCACAAATCACTCAAGACCTACAAGTCTGAACAATTAGCATGATCCAGCAGTTAAGAGCTAACATTATAATAACTGTATAGACTCATTGTGTAGCCTGCTAAAGCACTAAAACATGTGTAAAATATTTTCAAACCTATCTATAATTGTTTAGACACTACAATAAAAAAACCTTAATCATAGAAATTTTACTTTGAAAGGAAAAAACAGTCTTTGGAGCTAAAATGTGCTCACCTCTCATGCTATGTATCTCTCTTTTTTTTTGAGGATAAGTAAAATTGATGGCTTTTCAAAATGATGTGGTCACACAACCAATTTCTTCTATGGTTTTGCATAAACAAGGGGTGGAACAACTTCCCCCCTGGCACAAATCACCACACTCTCCCCTACTAAAGAAACACAAATAACTTAAAACTCAAAAACGTTCATTTCCAATCTAATAGCAATTGTGTGTTTCTCAAAATCTGTAATCAGAACAGAGCTTAACATTATTATTCATGACCCTTCCAAATAAGGTAATTACCGCCCATTTAATTCTAAGAAAAATCCTAGGGTTTTAACTGTCTTTAGATCATTTTGCACATAATAAAGTCACAAACCTTCTGTGTAGATATCAGAGAACAATTAACAGATATTATAATGCATTCTTTGGCACCTTTAAAAATATCAGTTTTCCAAATATTCACAGCATTTACATACATTTAAATCTGACAAACACAGATGGAATTCACTCATTTTGAGACCAAACTTTACTCCTCACATCTGAATGTATAGTACAGTAAATGGACAAATGGTTTAATGTTACTGTTTTGTTGTTTCATCTTTGGCAGCTGTAACATTCAGAGCTTTAGTTTAACGGCTGAATGACTGTTTTTAAAAGCAGATACAGTGAGTTATCTGTCATTTCAGGTGCATCTTTAGTGAGTATTGAGGATCCAATAGAATCACAGTTTATCCGACAAAACCTGGAGATCCTGCATGATGAAGTCGAGTCAGTCTGGATTGGACTTCACCGCAGTCATAAGGGTCAGAACGAGCCTTCATCTAAACCAATACAACGCATTTAAAATCACAGAGATATTGAACTGATGTTTGTGTGTGACAGGTGATTGGATGTGGATTGATAATACGGTTGTGGATTACACAAACTGGAAACCGGAGATGCGGGGTGATGGTGAAAAATGTGTTGAAGTTCAGTCAAACACTGGGATGTGGAGCACCAGCAGCTGTGATGATCGCAGAGGTTATATCTGCAAGACTGCTAAAGGTCTGACAAATACACTTACAAATAATCTCCATTAATATCACATCACCTTACTGTATGTTAATATCTACATGTGTCTTTATTAACAGTTATACCACCAACAGAGAAGCCATCAGTCTCAGGTATGATGAACTACATCTGCAGGGTTTAATTTTAACACTCTGTGGTCGCCGCAAACTCTTTATTTTTCAATCACTCCGCAAAGAGACTTAGATAACTCTGCTGATTTTGGACATACATATATGATTTATACATCATTTAAAACGTTAAAGTGTTTTTTCTGTCCACTCCCAATAAAAAGAGAATGTTGTGCTTTTCGCAAAATTAAGAAAATAAACATGATGCGCGTTTTGTTCTCTCTCCCTCAGTGAAGTCCTTTCACAAACGCATCAGAAAAATTAAGTGTAACTTAATGAATACTTGTCATAGAAACAAAAGATAAATGTCTACATAATGCTTGGAATGTCTGCTTTTAAAGGGGTCATAGCGTTAAAATGAGACTTTTTTCATGTTTAAGTGCTATAATTGGGTCCCCAGTGCTTCTATCAACCTAGAAAATGTGATAAAGATCAACCCAGTAACTTAATTTGAGTAAGCCATTTTCTGCAAGCATGTGAAAAATTAGGTCGTTCAGATTTCGCCTGTTTTGTGAGGTAGGTAGCAAGGCGAATTACAATAATAACGCCCTCTTTATCTGCACTATCCAACCACAGCACTGCCATTTAGTTCAGAGAAAAAGAGGGCGAAAAGAAGGACTTGACAGCAAAATTGAGTTTCAATTACAACAAACCGCCATCATTGTGATCAGTGTTTGCATTTCATCCGCTCATTTGCATTTTAAATGAGACACCCAAAAATAGAACACTTTTGCTCAGGCCTACAAATTTGCGATTTTAACATGCTATAATAAACTATCTATATAGTATTTTGAGCTAAAACTAGGGTGGCCATACGTGCCATTCTTCCCGGACGCATCCCGTCCAGGATTTTGGTGCGTCTTCCGGAAGTCGTATTTGTTGACCGCATACGCCATTCAGTTAAAAACATAAGATATACAATCGTAGTTTAATTCTTACCTTAAAATGTAACTGTTGCTTTTCTGTATTAATAATAATAATCCTCTATGACGTATGCGGTCGACAAAGACGACTTCCGGAAGACAAACACAAAATCCTGGACGGGATGCGTCCGGGTAGAATGGCACGTATGGTCACCCTAGCTAAAACTTCACATACACACTCTGGGGACAGCAAAGATTTATTTTACATCTTAAAAATATCTCATAATATGACCCCTTTAAATTATGTAAGTGAGATTGAAAACAGATATTGTCATTCGGTGTAAACTGTACACCCCCGCACCATTGAAGTGAACAAGCAGAGACATCCATATGCATAACTCGTGCCTCCTGCAGTCAATGGATACACGCAACGGATCCGCTCTGAAGCCGGCAGCTCCGGTCTGGATCCGTTGCGGATCCGCCCCGGAGAAGATACACGCATTTCAATTAGTTTACCCACTCACACCTTGTATTTCTAAGAGACTGATAACTTTTCCTGCTATATACAATTAATGGATGAGGCGCAGGGAAGTTATCTGTTGAGTTTAGCTCTCTCGAGTTTTTCTCGCGCTCCTCTGATGTCAATCACTTGGATGCGCGGCGTGTTCACGCACAGAGTGAAAGTTAGAAGAGCAAGATCCGATAAATGCTGTAAATAACGCAGGTTTCTTGAATATTATGGAAGGTATTTTTTAACTTTTTTAAATTAATTAATTAAATTATAAAATTAAAATAAAATCGCAAAATATGTCAGAAATTTGAAAATGAAATGCTAAAATTAAAATTAAAACATTATATTAAATTATTTCATTTTTAACGTGATGAAGCCAAAATTCCGGCCAAATTGAAAAATTTAATTAAATTGATGATTTGACATTTCATTTTCAATATAATCTTGAGTCAAGACTGACAATATTAAAATGAAAAGGAAAGCTTGAAAAGGAATCTGTAAATACATTTTTTTAACCCTCTGGGGTCTAAGGGGTTTTTAGGGCCCTTGGGAAGTTTTGACATGCACTGACATTTGTGCTTTTTTCAGTTGCTTGAAAACATATTAATGGCAAAAGTCTCATAACACTGTGTTCATCACAAACTGGGCTACAATATCATATAATCAACATGTATGTACATGTTTGTATTTTTGAGAGAAAAATGTTTATGCGTGGTTTTTGAAAAAGCAAAATTTTTAAGTCACTGATATAACTCCACAAAACTCATTCTAAACATGTTTTCCCAAGACTTTCCAAACTGGATCTAGTAGTCTAGAGTTTTTTCTTCAAAATGATGTGAAAATCATATCCCAGATAGCAGTCAGTTCTGGCCCGATTCTGGCTTTTTTCCGCCAGTGTCGGCTGAAAGCCGGACAGATTTTTAGTGTATGCGCCAGAACTGGCCCAGATGAGGAAATAATATACCAGTAGTAAACACTATTTATAGCTGTTGGCCCGAGTGTAAGCATACTCAGCTGAAGTCCGGGTCTACTAAAGTAGTGTCTCAGTGTAATCGGGCCGATTCTGGCATTGTGTAGTCGGACCGACTACATTGCATTGTGCCTGGACCAATTATGGTTTGATATGATACTGCCAAGATGTGTATGATGTCAGAAATTCAGTATGTGGCCCGATGCCAGTGCAACTGACACATGCCAGTTGTAACGCTGTTCGGCAATTTAAAAATGTTTATGCTTCAGACGGACAGTATACAGTACACGGCCCGATTCCGTGATGTGGCAATCAGCCCTCTAGCTGTTGAACGGCAACATCACGACTGCTGTTATGATTTGAATCAAGCAGAGCACAAAGCTGAGCTCCCGTTCGACACAGACACCATCATCAATAACTGGTAAGTCACTGATTTAGTTTTTATATGTAAAAATGCATGATAACAATGAAAAGGAATTGTTTGCTACATATTCAAAACCGTGAATTTTCCTGCACATTTACCCAGCTATCACGTTAGCTTAAATATTGTTGTTAGTAAGCTGAATCCATTTAGAAAGATTTAAATAACCAGTCGTCGTCCTCATGCAGGTTAACAGGTTTTTAATAATCAAGCAGAGAATTCAGACACACGTTCATGTCTTCATAAAAAGGAGCAGTACACAGAACCTTATTTGAGCTAAAGTAGTTAAGAAGTTAAAGAGCACCCTGCTGAAAAATCCAGCATCAAACCAACATGGGAATTATGCTGGTCTTTGCTGGTGGTCACCAGCATAACAGCACCAAAACACAACATATGCTGTGGCTTGCTGGTATGACCAGCATGGGATGCTGGTGCTAATGCTGGTTTGGTGATGGTGCTGGTTTGAGGCTGTTTTAGCTGGTGTTCACTAGCAAACCAGCACCAAAACAACATATGCTGGTCTTGCTGGTATGCTGTTTTTTCAGCAGGGCACATATTTTCAGATTCACGAATTTACACACCATTTGATGTGTAAGTGTTAGAGACATGTGAACGATGTGCAAATGTACAAAACCCTACACTGTAAAAAATTATCTGTAATTATGCAGCTGGTTGCCAGTAACTTACTGTAGAAGTTAAAGACTGAAAATGTTTCATGTTCATTTAACTTGAACAAACTGTTGCCAGTAAATAACATAAATGTAAAATCTACAGTAAGTTACTGGCAGCTAGTTGCCAGTAATACCCAGTAATACTGTAATTTATACAGAATTTTTTTACAGTGTAAGTAAACAATGACGCCAGTTATCTTCTTCAAATTAAATCTCTGTTCTTGGACTTCAACAAACACACAACAGTTTACTTCTATGGATTGCACACAACTTTTCTTAAATTAGCACACAAAAAAATAGCATGCATCACCTCTTTGATATAAGCAATCAACTACTGTATGACCTGTGTCCTGTATGAAACTATGACCAACTATTAAGACTACAAATCTGTTTCAGGTTAACTGGTTGGGGCTTATTGGCGGGACAGATGTACGAGACTGCACATGGCATTGAAGAGGGCGACTGACAACTCCCTGGCTTAAAACCTCAACTGGATGGAAAATACTTTATTTGCCACCCTCCAACTCAGAGAGGTAGTGATTGGTAAAAATATCTGTTAATTATTTGTTAATAAAAATTAGACATTTCTTTTTAATATGCTCATTAAATGTTAAAGATTTCACAATGACAATATGGATTATTTATTTTAAAGATGCAGTTCGGAGAAGGTCCCTTACAGTTGTGGAGGGGACAATGAAGAGGTGGCTCGATCGAGAGGGTGGGTGCAAGAGACAACTTTAGCAAAAGAAAAGCAGTTAGTGTTAGCGCCTGTGTTTGTGTCTGCAAAGGAGAATGTTTTGTTCTGTAAAAAGAGTGGTGGTGTTTTGGTTAAATGTGTTTAACTTGTTTTAATTACTTGGTTTGTGTGTGAGAGGTGTGTGTGCGGGTGGGTTGGTATATGTGGTTTATGGGGAATAGTGTATAATGACATGTTTAATATGCTATAAACATGCTTTACAGGGACACAATACTAAGTGATACTTTTTCATAGATTAAAGACTTCCAACAGATTTTTGTTATGGTTGGGCTTAGGGACTGGGGTAAGTTAAGGCAATAGAATATACAGTTTGTACAGTATAAAATGCATTGTGTCTATGAAATTGTCCCGGTAAACCACATATGCCAACTTGTGTGTGTGGTGTGTGTGTGTGAGAGAGAATTTATTTCTTTAAATGTTTATTAATTTGTTTTACATGTTGTCTCGCTGTAATTGCTTAAGGGGATAGTTCCCCCCCTAAAATTGCAATTTTATCATAAATCACTTCCCCTCTGTCGTTCTAAACCAACAAGTGCTTAGATTGTCTTTAGAACACGTTTTTAGATATTTTTGATGAAAACTGGGAGGCTTCTGTCCATCCCATTGATTTCAGTTAGTTTTACAATCCGTTTCACAGAAAAGAATGAAAGACATTGCCAAATAGTTCAGTGTTCCATCAGTATTTAATTTTTTTTTTCAACAGTTTGTTCTTCTCCTTGGTCGTTCAAAGCCTGTTAACGACCAGACTACGGCGCATCATGCTGACGTCACCTGCTGCTGACGTCACCTGCTGACGTAGTTGCCAGCGTACAGACAGAATAGGCTGCCAAGTAATTTGTACATTTATTTGGGCTGTTTAAGTGTTGTTACAATGTTTGCATTATGCTTTAAAAAACATTGTTAACCACATCAGCAAGTGACGTGAGCTGCAGGTGATGTCAGCAGCATCGCCATAGTCTGGTCTTGAATACACTTTCAACAACTAAGGAGGAGAACAAATTGTTGAAATCGTTCATTTTATTTTCTTTTTGCACAAAGTGTTCTTGTCACTTCATAATATTATTATTAAACTACCAATGGAACATGGACCTTTTTGGCGATGTCTTTCATTCTTTTCTGGGAAACGGATTGTGAGACTAACTTAAGTCAATGGGACAGACAAAAGCCTCCTGGTTTTCATAAAAAATTTCAAAAAATGTATTCTGAAGACAATCGGAGCACTTGGTTGTTTAGAACGACACAGGGGTAAGTGGTTTATGAGAAAATTATAATTTTAAGGGTGAACTATCCCTTTAAATTGTTTATAAAGTGGATTATGTGCTTGTAAAATGTGTTGTGTAAGAGATATATGTCTGTTTGTATTTGTTGGGTTTTTGTAAAGTGTACTGAATTTGTTAAGAATTTATATGTTCAAAATTACAATGTATTTGGTTAATTGTTGGTACATGTTAAAACATGTTCATATTTGTGTATTTGTTAACTGTTAATTCACATTAATGTGATGTGTGTATTTTTTTAATAAAAGGCTCTTAATCTTCTTAAATGGGTGTATTTTTCTTGAAAAATAAAAAATATACAATATTTACCAGTTTCTGGGCCACATCTGGCCCAGGGACCATGCAGATGTTGTCGGCCATATAAAACAAAGGGTCTGGGCCAGACCTGGGCCAAATAAGCAATTTAAGTCACTTTACAGTGTGCTAGCCAGACCTGGGCCAAATAAGCTATTTAAGTCACTTTACAGTGTGCTAGCCAGACCTGGGCCAAATAAACAATTTAGGTCACTTTACAGTGTGCTGGCCAAATCTGGGCCAAGTCAGTATGTAAGATCTATTTTACTGGGTGTGGGCCACAACTGGCCCAGATTTAATAGTTTGATCCAATTTTTGTGTGTGGACCAGTTCTGGGCCGGGGACCCAGCCAGAACTGGGCCAGAACTCAAGCAAATATGTGGCCCAGTGGTGGGCCAGGCAGATTTTGCTATCTGGGATGGCCTACTCAATCACATAAAGCAAGATATTGATTTACAATTTCTAAGACACTTTTGCTTGGGAAAGGCTGTATGCATGTGGGCGGGAAAGCTCCTGAATAATCAGTGATTGACAGCTGAGAGACAAAAGAGTTGAATAATGAGCCACTAATGAGCCTTGTGTGGATGTTCAACAGGAATAACTTTCTCTGTAGTAAAACCATGATAAGGTTTACTTTTCAATATAATGTAAATACACACACACACACACACACACACACACACATTATATATATTTATATATATTTATATTGAAATATTTTCTATTAATTTCACAAGTATAAGTTACCTTTTAAAAACCATAGTAGCTTAATCATGGTAAAGATACTGTTTGGCCATCTTAACATGAACACACTTCAACCCAGGGTTAGTGTTTGGTTGGCCAGCGAGAGGTTTACTTTTGTGCAGTAAAAAGCTCAAAAGAACAACTGCCTATCGTTGTCTGGACTCTTATTTGTGTATTTGTAATCATTATAGTAGAAACACAACAAGGGACACGCGTGGTAAACGTATCAATGTTTGTTTACAACCGCCGCCATTACCTCACGTGTTGATCATGAAAGCAGTGAATGTGTGCACACGCGAGTGATCCTGTGTTTAATAAACTTGCTGTGCGGAGATATGCGCTTAGACGCAACTAAATAAGGATTGTACTGTTTGGAATCGCGCATTATATAAGAATACCAAAAAGCGCGTCGAGTTTCCTGACTCGCGTGTTTGTGTATGTGTGTTCCAATCGCGTGAACTGTTTGACGGAAGAACAAAGAAAACACTCGCGTCTGGAGATACTGACACACATACGCAAGGAAATAAGGATTTATGTCATGTTTGGTGCAATCGGATGGAACAACAAGGAATGAAGAGACTGGATTGTGGATTGCATATCCATTGACTGCAGGAGGCACGAGTCATGCATATGGATGTTTCTGCTCATTCACTTCAATGGCGCGGGGGTGTGGCGATCCGATCTCATTACAGATAATGAGGTAACTGGCGAAATACGGTACTTCTCCTCCTTCTCATACAGTTTACACCGAATGACAATATCTGTTTTCAATTTCACTTATATCATTTAAAAGGAGACATTCCAAGCATTATGTAGACATTTATCTTTTGTTTCTACGACAAGTATTCGTTAAGTTACAGTTTATTTTTCTGACGCGTTTCTGAAAGGACTTCACTGAGGGAGAGAGAACAGAACGTGCATCATGTTTATTTTCTTAATTTTGCGAAAAGCACAACATTCTGTTTTTATTGGGAGTGGACAGAAAAATACTAGACACTTTAACGTTTGAAATGATGTATAAATCATATCTGTATGTCAAAAATCAGCAGAGTAATTTAAGTCTCTTTGCGGAGTGATTGAAAAATAAAGAGTTTGCGGCGCCCGCGCCACCGTCGACCCCAGAGTGTTAAAGGCTTTTTATTCTGACAGATTGTATTTTCTGTTTATTGCCCGATAATAGCTTTGTTTACTTTGGATTTGTACTTTTATTATACCAATGATCCAAATAAGAAGTTTGCCTTTCTTTAATGATTTGGTTTATTTTGGTTTGTTTGCGTTCAGTAGTGCTGGTCTGGAGTTTCAGAGCCAGTTGACAGATGGGAGTGTTTTTTGGTCTTTTCTAAAAGCTACTCGTATCTTCTTATTCAGTGTGTTTGTCCCTACTCATGTAGGCATCATCAATGGCCTGGCAAAGCTGTTTCAGGTTTTGCAGTAAACCATGGCTTATCATTGTCAGTGAGCTCATCCAGATCAGTGGGTGCAGCTTCAAAAACACTTGAATCAGTGAAATTAAATTGTATATGATCGCCAACTAGAATGTCCAGTAAATACCGGAATGCTCAAAAGTCCTCAAAAAATAGTTTGGTGTGGTGTGGTCACTGCACTGCTATGAGAGAGAGAGAAAAAACATTGTCAGCACAATTGAGTTTCAATTTCATCAATCCACCATTATGGTGATCAGTGTTTGCATTTCATTAGCTGATTTGCATTTAAATGTCACGCCCAAAAATGGCACTTTTGCTTACTCCTACAGAGTGATAATTTTAACATGCTATTTTAAATAATCTGTGGGGTATTTTGAGGCAAAACTTCACATACGCACTCTAGGGACATTAAAGACTTATTTTACATCTTTTAAAAGTCTTATAATATGACCCTATTTGAACACAAATATGGGGTGGTTTCCTGGACAGGGATAATACTATATCAAGACTGAAATAAATGTAAGAGCTGTCCAAACTAAAAACAACTTGAAGTATAATGTTTACTTCTTAAAGGGGGTGCCTTATGGTATTCTGGATACCCCCATGAATTCAAGCACTAGTGTTTATTATCTTTGGTCAGTTTGTTTAGTTATAAATCAAATGATACTTGAACACTACATTTATTTGTACTTTTTTATTTTTCAGTTACACCTACAACAGCAAACTTATCAGTCTCAGGTATGATGAACTCAATCTCTGTCACATATAGTAAATGTACTAAAATGTTTTTTTCTTTTGTGATTCATGTACACATGACAATGTTGTAAAAAATTATGCGTACACACAGATTTATAATAACAACTACAAATGCTTTTTTTAAAATGTTGTCGTGTAAATGTGGCCCTAGATTTTACTGTGGTATGACCTAGGTAAAGTGTTGAGAGTTCATGAGATAACAGCGCTAAAATGTTTATTTCTTTTAATTTTGATGATTATAACTGACAACTAAGGAAAATGCAATATCAGAAAATTAGAATATTGTGAAAGGTTTCAATATTAAAAATACCTGGTGCCACACTGTAATTAGCTTATTACCTCAAAACACCTGCAAAGGCCTTTAAATGGTCTCTCAGTCTAGTTCTGTAGGCTACACAATCATGGGGAGACTGCTGACTTGATCGTTGACACTTTGCACAAGGAGGGCAAGACACAAAAGGTCATTGCAATAGAGACTGGCTGTTGACAGAGCTCTGTGTCCAAGCACATTAATAAAGAGGCGAAGGGGAGGAAAAGATGTGGTAGAAAAAATTTGTACAAGCAATAGTGATAACCGCATTGTGGGGAGGATTGTGAAACAAAACCCATTCAAAAATATGAGGGAGATTCACAAGATTTCTAAAAATCCTTTCTTTGTATTAGTCTTAAGAAACAATCAAATTTTCTGAGATACTGAATTTGGAACTTTCCTTAGTTGTCAGTTATAATCATCAAAACTAAAATAAATAAACATTTGAAATATATCATTCTGTGTGTAATGAATGAATATAATATTCAAGTTTCACTTTTTTAATGGAATAAGTGAAATAAATCAACTTTCTGATTATATTCTAATCATATGACCAGCACATGTATATAGTTAAACAGAGTTAATTTATTAGTTTGATATCTGTTTTAATCTGTAATATGTGTTTAATGTGTATTGCAGATCTTCAGGTATATGAGAAGTCTCATGTATCGGCTGGCATCGCTGTAGGGGTCGTGTTGGTCATAATCGCTGTCGCAGGTCTTGCCTGGTTTCTGTTCTTTAAGAGAAATCCCAGGACTCTGATTGGTTCTTTTGACAGCAGAGTCTATAATAACCTTTCAGAGCCTCTAACAGTTTTTGATAGTAAAGAACCTGCTGCCAACACTGAACAGAATCAAGATGAATAACACATAAACACACACACACAGCCTTTAGTTTGAATGAAATGCTTAACTTCCACAATAATTATGTTCAGGGGTCTCATGCACCAAAATGTTTTACAGGGGGAACAGCTTAAAATATTTAAACTGTAAAGTTTGTCATTTGTTGTGACTTGTAAAAATCAATACCCTTGAGTGTCAATGATGTCACACTTAGCTGATAAACGAATGAGTGATGTTTGTACATGCAGATGTAAATGGAATTTTGCCTGATTGACAAAGTCACATAAAGCAGTCATACAACTTCAGAAGATTATAGGGGATTTTCATTTTCTAACTTTCACTGAAGAACAACCAGATGTGGCTGTATAGGACTGCATAATTATTAATTGCAACTAATCAATTGCAGAATAAAAGTTTTTGTATACATCATATATGTTTGTTTACTGTGTATTAATTGTGTATATTGAATTAAATTGTATTTATATAGCATGATGATTGGGGAAACAAAGGCAAAGTCCTGGTTGACATTGAAAAGATTCAGGCAGTTGGTTACAGCATTATAAAACTAGCTTGCATTAACGAGATCACTGAAAACACTGAGTTACTGTTTATATTCTATGCCAAAATCTTCAAGTTTTTCGCAAGAAGATCAGTTTGTTAACATTTAAACACAAAAGGCAATATCTGCTGTTTCTGTCTCACCTGCGATCGCGTGCTATCAACAACACCCTGGTGATGATGGCATAGAATGATGATGGCACAATAAGCGACTTGTCATATTAGATGTGTTGCTTTGAGCATACGGTACTCGCAAATTTTACAGTTTTGTCCACATTTTCTTGAGCATCGCTGCTGCAGTAGACTTAAATAAAGCTGGCGGTGCCTCTCTTTTTTCCTTCGCTTGCCGCACTAAACTGTCCGTGCCCCACACACACATGTTAGGAGGAACTGTGAGGTTGGCAACTGATTTGTATACTTTGAGTTGATTGGACAGGTACTCTCACCTAAACACAAGCAGAGCTTATTTAGAACCATACATTTTTTACAAATTTAAATTAAAAATGCGTGGTCGAATCAAACATGGTGCACCTTGGTGCACGTGCGTCCCGAACCAAAGGAGGATAACAGGACGATTTGATTCTTTACCAAGAACCGTTACACCCCTACTAGAAAGAGAGTTTAGTAAACTCAGGAACGGCCATCTTGGACATGACAGAAAGTTCAGGAAACTCAGGAGCTCCCATAGCAGAGAGACTAGGAAACTCAGGAACTGCCATCTTGGCTAAGGCAGAGAGACTATGGAGCTGATCTACAGGCACAGGAAACCCCGGGGCAACCATCTCGGCTTTGACAGGATTCTCAGAAAACATGGATACAGGCCTTATGGTCAGGTAAGGGAATTTAGGGGGTTTTGGGTTTTTCAGACCATTCAAATGTGTTGCCATTGTCCTTCTCGGTGGTGTGAGGGATCATACCCCTTTTGTGTCCCTCCATAGACTGTCAATATTTTCTTATCAGAGTGCAACATTTTATCAAGCTTTTCTGGTCTGCTTAATTAAATAAACATTTTTACAGTTGGGTTAAAAGAAGTGTGATGATAGTAGCATTTTTAAGATTTTTAAAATAATTCCAAAAAAGCTTGGATTTTTAAATAAGAGAAGAAGAGAAAATAATTACACTTTAGAGATTACACGTATTCACTTCACACATACATCATTCGTGTTTCAAGGGGTTTAGAATTAGAATTTTTTACTGTTATTGGGATGAATTCATTATTTGTTTTGAAGCCATTATCTGTGTTCTTACAGATAACATATCTGGCTTTGGGCACATGTCTAGCAGACAGCCTATTTATCCCCCTGACAGCCTTTTCATCCTAATTTCGTCCAGGGAGTGCCATAACCTGACCCTGATTGCCTATCTGCACCATAGTCTTCCTCAGTCCCGCTGAGCATGTAAGTTGTCCACAGATCGCCTTCCCATCCCCCATTGATTCATTAACACCAAAATAGGCAGTAGACGGGATGATCAAGAATCTACACTGCCAGAGGTTGCAGGACCTTGAAATTCAGCATGCTCGACCTCCAAAGGCCCCCGGACAGGAGCCCTGAGTCCTGTGGCTCTGCAGACTTCCCCCGTAGGGCCCGAGGCTCGAATTGGGCATGCACGCCTTGGCCCAAGCTGGGGTGGCTTTCAGAGTTCCATGTCCCCTTGGCCCTGTTAAGTGCTTAATTGCCCCTATAAAACACAACCTGCCTCTATATTTATGTGTCAGGTGGGATGCTCTACATTCTGGGGGTCAAAAGTAGCGGTGGGGCACGCTTGACCTCCAAGGGCCTTTAAATCCCACATGTATTTCTTGTCAGAGGCCCCTGATGCCATGTCCAAAGTTCCGTGGCCCCTGGACTTTGTTAAGCACTCGATTGGCCCCAAAAACACAAACACCCTATATTTTAGTTGGTAACTGGACGCATCATTACTCTGGGGTTAAAGGTCCTGGGGGGCTGAAATTTGGTACAGTGACAGCCCAGGGCCCCCCGAAAGGATTATGTTAGACATGGTTTTCTGTGCAAGTACACTAAAAAAGTTATGCAGTTATGAATTATCAGCCATGTCAAATTGTAATGATACGAAATGCGCAGAAGCAAATGCAGGTGAAAATGTAACAATGTTTATTGATATAAACAAAGAGAGAGAAACAGAGTCAAATGCAGAGGCAGATATGTCCAGTAATGGTGGCAATGGTGGCGAAGACTACGGTGGTGAGTTGGTGAGTGCGGCGTTGGTGGAGTGGTGAGCAGTGGTGAAGATCCGAACTGTACACAGGAACATCCACACGGAAACGACGACGACAATAAACAATCAAACTGAAAACACGTAATCCAAACAGCACACCACAGAGAACCACACGACACAGGGGCCGAACATAGAGTAATCATCTGGCAGAGAACAGAGAGTGAAGTGAGTATTTATGGAGTGGCAGTAATGATGATCAGCTGGAGCGAGACAATCAACACACAGGTGAGCGGCATCAGTCTAATAGGCACATGGCAGAGCAAACACACACACACACACACACATGACACGGAGGAAACAATGGATTTCCTACCGTGACACAAATATATAACATTTTATGGGCTGTCCACACGGAGACGCGTATCACTGCATACGTATAAATTTGTTATCGTATTGGCGTTTCATCCACACGGATCCGGCGTTTTGGGAGACTGAATCCGCTATTTTTTGAAACCGGGTCCTAAAGTGGATAAATCTGAAACCGACACACTTGCGGTTTCGTCTGTACAGCCAATCCGTATATACGAAAACGTCATCACGTCACGTGTCGGAAGCGTCACACGTAACAGCAACAACAATAACGCCAGACTACATGATTGTGTTCGTGCTACAGAAGCTACTAAAGCCTACTAGCTTTATTACAGCAAAATCTATTGCTTCTATGCAATTGTGGTGACCAACAAGCGATAATGGACAACACCATACGTTGGTTATGTGCATGCTCAAAGTCTTCTTCTCCGTGTATAGTGTATATCTGTGGCAGAATTACAGCACCCCATACTGGTCCGGCATATATACTACACCGCTTTCAGTCGGTTTCAGTGGTTTCGTGTTTACCGATTATTTTTTAGAGCAAGGGAAAAAAATGATCGGATAGGGAATGCACCGGCTACGTGTGGACATAGCATTAGATGTACAATTGACTGCCTACAATTGCAGCAGCCACAAGGACAGTTAAAAGTGCAGGCAGTGACAGTCAGTCACGTGAAGGAGTCAGATTGGTCGAGGGCGAGGCACTGTGTTAAAAAATACTTCTATACGTATTATATAAAATTTACTTAAATTAATAAAAATATGATTGTTAATAAATAAAATAAATACAACTATTATTGGATGATCAAACTATTATTGTTTGAAGTATAAAATAACCAGTGTTGGGAGTAACGCATTACAAAATATAATATATTACAGTAATATATTAGTTTTTGCTGTATTGCAGTAATATAATGCATTACTAATAAAATTTTGGTAGCACTTTATTTTACAGTACGTGTACTTACAGTGTACATATATAGTAAATAAGTTGTACTTACCGACAAATGTGTGGTACTTACTTTTAGGTATCTACATGGTAAGTAATTGGTATCATTACTGTACTTACCAGTAGTACATACTTGGTAGTTAAAATGTAACTCTAGATAAGTACTGGGTAATAACATATACACACGTATAGTGTAGGTATACTGTAACTAACTAGAAACACTACTGTACTTACAAATGAATGTACAATATAAGTATTTAGTATTTACATGCAAGTTAGGGTAAATGACAGGTATTTAAAGTGTACATATATGATAACTAATATCAAACACTACTGTACTTACAAATTGTATATACATGATAAGTGTATGGTACCTGTAGGTCATAAATAAATGACCGGCACATATGGTGTATGTATACTGTAACTAACAAGAAACACTACTGTACTTACAAATAGTATATACATGATAAGTGTGTTGTACCTGTAGGCCAGTGTAAGTTAATGAAAGGCATATATGGTGTATGTATGTATACTGTAACTAACTAGAAACCTACTGTACAATGGTTGATGCTATATCTTAGGTGGTAGGTCCTATATAATAACTGTGTAAAAAGCAACACTTTATTTTACAGTCCTGTTTCCATGTAGTTACCATGGACGTACTAGTAAATGTACCCAGTAGTTAATACGTATTATAGTCAATGGTTGGATTTGCTTCACTTCACAGTGACATGTATATGATGCTATATCTTAGGTGGTAGGTCCTATATAATAACTGTGTAAAAAGCAACACTTTATTTTACAGTCCTGTTTCCATGTAGTTACCATGGATGTACTAGTGAATGTACCCAGTAGTTAATACGTATTATAGTCAATGGTTGGATTTGCTTCACTTCACAGTGACATGTATATGATGCTATATCTTAGGCTATGTTTACATTAATGCGTTTATCCTTTAAAACGCGTTACTTTTGCTACGTTTACGCCTTTCATCTACACTACATCACCGTTTTCGACCCTCATAAACGGATTCGTTCGCAAACGCTGAAGACCCCGTTTTAGTTTGAGAACTCAGACGTTGCTCTGAGTGTAAATGAACATAGACGGAGTCTTATGTAAACGAACAGCTGATGTTAACGTGACAGCGCATCATTTTCAAAGTAAAAATTATTTTATTCATGTAAATGTTGGTTTGTTACGGAGGTTTTGCCAAAAATAGTAAACATCTACCAACCAGCTATTATAAACGCTATATCGGATAGTTTTAACATGTATCCTTATAGATAATGTCTGTTTTATATGAATGTTTGAGTATTGTTGGGTTTAATGTGTTTATGTTTTGTTTAAATGTAGTTAGCTTATGAAAGATAGACTGTAATTTTAAATGCCATATAGGCGTTGCAAAGGCCAATATGAAGGGAGAATTGTAATGGGTCAGACATTATTTTCCAGTTTAATGTAAGTTTTGTTTGCTACTTTAAAATGAATTTCGTTTCAGATAATTTGTCTCTTAATTTTAATCGATGTTTTGTTTAAAAGTTTTGTGAATATAAATTAATAAAAACAATAAACTCAACGTCATTAATATAATGCTCGTTTAGGCGCTTGGCTTTTAGCTATTTGTGTGTTGCTAGCGGAGGACGTGCACGGACCTCGCACACTTTTAAAAATAATGCAATAAGCATTTCTGGTAAAGGCTAAAGCAATACTTCACCTCTTACTATGTTTGATTGGAGTTTGAATTTGCTGATTTATTTTTGCTTCAAGTTCGCTACTGTTCAGTACTGTTCACTTGAATGCTTTCTTTTTAAATCATAAAGACCTTTCTGTTTAGTTATAAAATAAAAATTAACCTATTAATCATATTAATATGTTGTAGGGGGGAGCTAGAACAGTATAAGTGTTTGTTTTGTTTAAATTTAGTTTGCTTACGAAAGATAGACTGTAATTTTAAATGCCATATAGGCGTTGTAAAGGCTAATATGAAGGGAGAATTGTAATGGGTCAGAAATTATTTTCCAGTTTAATGTAAGTTTTGTTTGCTACTTTAAAATGAATTTCGTTTCAGATAATTTGTCTCTTAATTTGAATCGATGTTTTGTTGATAAGTTTTGTGAATATAAATTAATAAAAACAATAAACTCATCGTCATTAATATATAATGCTCTTTTAGGCGTTGCGCTTTTAGCTATTTGTGTGTTGCTAGCGGAGGACGTGCACGGACCTCGCACACTTTTAAAAATTAATGCAATAAGCATTTCTGGTAGGCTAAATTAATACTTAACCTCTTACTATGTTTGATTGAAGTTTGCATTTGCTAAAATTTATTTTTTGCTTCAAGTTCGCTACTGTTTAGTACTGTTCACTTGAATGCTTTCTTTTTAAATCATAAAGACATTTCAGTTTACTTATAAAATAAAAATTAACCTATTAATCATATTAATATGTTGTAGGGGGTAGATAGAACAGTATAAGACTTTCCCAAACACATTTTTATAGGTTAAAAAATAGGGTCTGTTGTAGTGGCCGGCAAAGGATCTAGCTATGAATTTTTGTCAATATCGCACACCCCTAGGCTGCGTAAACGTGCAGGTAAGCTATTATTAGAGTAATAAGTTATTTTACACTTTTATGCGCATGCCCAGTTACATGATTGGTCATGTTTCATGCGTTTATGGTGGTGTATAGTGTGGATGAAGATTCTTTTTAAAATGCCAGTATAAACGAGGATCGTTTTCATTTTAAAATGCCGTTTTAAAACGCAAATGCTCTAATGTAAACATGGCCTTAGGTGGTAGGTCCTATATAATAACTGTGTAAAAAGCAACACTTTATTTTACAGTCCTGTTTCCATGTAGTTACCATGGATGTACTAGTGAATGTACCCAGTAGTTAATGCGTAGGATAGTCAATGGTTGGGTTTGCTTCACAGTGACATGTATATGATGCTATATCTTAGGTGGTAGGTCCTATATAATAACTGTGTAAAAAGCAACACTTTATTTTACAGTCCTGTTTCCATGTAGTTACCATGGACGTACTAGTAAATGTACCCAGTAGTTAATACGTATTATAGTCAATGGTTGGATTTGCTTCACTTCACAGTGACATGTATATGATGCTATATCTTAGGTGGTAGGTCCTATATAATAACTGTGTAAAAAGCAACACTTTATTTTACAGTCCTGTTTCCATGTAGTTACCATGGATGTACTAGTGAATGTACCCAGTAGTTAATACGTATTATAGTCAATGGTTGGATTTGCTTCACTTCACAGTGACATGTATATGATGCTATATCTTAGGTGGTAGGTCCTATATAATAACTGTGTAAAAAGCAACACTTTATTTTACAGTCCTGTTTCCATGTAGTTACCATGGATGTACTAGTGAATGTACCCAGTAGTTAATGCGTAGGATAGTCAATGGTTGGGTTTGCTTCACAGTGACATGTATATGATGCTATATCTTAGGTGGTAGGTCCTATATAATAACTGTGTAAAAAGCAACACTTTATTTTACAGTCCTGTTTCCATGTAGTTACCATGGACGTACTAGTAAATGTACCCAGTAGTTAATACGTATTATAGTCAATGGTTGGATTTGCTTCACTTCACAGTGACATGTATATGATGCTATATCTTAGGTGGTAGGTCCTATATAATAACTGTGTAAAAAGCAACACTTTATTTTACAGTCCTGTTTCCATGTAGTTACCATGGATGTACTAGTGAATGTACCCAGTAGTTAATGCGTAGGATAGTCAATGGTTGGGTTTGCTTCACAGTGACATGTATATGATGCTATATCTTAGGTGGTAGGTCCTATATAATAACTGTGTAAAAAGCAACACTTTATTTTACAGTCCTGTTTCCATGTACTGTAGTTACCATGGATGTACTAGTGAATGTACCCAGTAGTTAATGCATACGGTTATTTAATGCTTGGTTTAAAGGACAAAGATACTGAGTACCAAAATGGCACATCAGTAATGTTTGTTCTTATCATATAGGTATGGTATAAGTATAACTTACATTTACCTGCAGGTTCAACACACTTATCATGTACATTCATTTGTAAGTACAGTAGTGTTTCTAGTTAGTTACAGTATACATACATACACCATATATGCCTTTCATTAACTTACACTGGCCTACAGGTACAACACACTTATCATGTATATACTATTTGTAAGTACAGTAGTGTTTCTTGTTAGTTACAGTATACATACACCATATGTGCCGGTCATTTATTTATGACCTACAGGTACCACACACTTATCATGTATATACAATTTGTAAGTACAGTAGTGTTTGATATTAGTTATCATATATGTACACTATAAATACCTGTCATTTACCCTAACTTGCATGTAAATACTAAATACTTATATTGTACATTCATTTGTAAGTAGAGTAGTGTTTCTAGTTAGTTACAGTATACCTACACTATACGTATGTATATGTTATTACCCAGTACTTATCTAGAGTTACATTTTAACTACCAAGTATGTACTACTGGTAAGTACAGTAATGATACCAATTAATTACCTTGTAGATACCTAAAAGTAAGTACCACACATTTGTCGGTAAGTACAACTTATTTACCATATATGTACACTGTAAGTACACGTACTGTAAAATAAAGTGCTACCAAAATTTTGGTAATATTTTACTTGTTACAGTCTTAGTAACGCGCGTTACAACAATGCATTTCAAAATTAGACTGCGTGTTATTTTTATTTTTTATTTTTACAGTATAAGCATTGACTAAAGTGGTCGCAATCAGGTCCGGCAACGCCGCACACGCATAATTCTGCGAATGAGAGCACTAAGTAAAACCAACAGAAAGTTTCTATTGGTCTCCCATGCTGCTTGAACATCAGAAGTAAAGAGACTTTTAGAAATCTTGCCAGTAAAATCCATATCACACCAGCAATGACAAGGTAAGCTAACGTTGCTATGGTTACAGTCCATATACATAATATATTGCTAGGCTATTGCTATGCTATCTACAGTTTTATTACAAGCAGCAACCTAACATAACATTAGTGTAGACTAACATGGTTATCTAAATAGAACATTTAAACATCACTGTTTAAAGTTTTTACCAGCCTCTGTATGGGAGCCTATATTCATTGTTGGCAAAAAACAGTGTTTCTCTGTTTGTCTGCGTTTTATATGTTAGTCTATATGTAATCTTTATTGTACTGAAATGAGCTGTATTCCTTAAAGCCTAATCCTCCAATAACACTTTTTGATAAGTTGTGTCAACCCAGTGCATGCCAGGTTTGTGCTGTGAATCTAAATTAAAAGTGAATTAAAGAATAGAAATGAAAAGAGGTTGCGTCTCTTACCATGTTATTAGTCTATAGGTTGCATTATATTGGGCTCTAGCTCTATTGTGTTTGGTATGTGTACCATCATTTTCCAGTAATTATGTAGTAACGCAATTCCAGTAACGCAAAAGTAGTGTAACTCATTACAGTTCAGAGTCAGTAATATTGTAATGTAACTAATTACTTTCAAATTACAGTAATTTGTAATATATAATTTATTACACCTTGGAAGTAACTTGCCCAACACTGTTGACAACTGATCCATTAGATTGGGTAATAGGGTAATTGCAAGGTTGTTTTATACAGAACTGTTTAGAGCACAAAAGTGTGACATTGCAAGTATGGACTTTTTGCAAAAGGGCTGTACTTGTATCATTGTTATCTGTTTAAAACACTTAAACTTCCGATAATGCCACCCAGGGCCGCCTTAACCTAATGTGAGGCCCTGGGACTGAGAGGTTTTGGAGGCCCCCATACCCTCAATTTATAGTCTCATTAAAAAAAAGTGTAATATCTAGGTAATCTACATCACAAAATGCATTATTTTCTTTCAATACATACAAAAGTGAGTTTTCCCTCTTTGACCCAGAAAACACCATAATATCATTATTAACATATCACTGAGCCCACTTGAGCATAAACACAAGACACTTTATTTAACAACCACACACAGCAACTTAAATGTGTGAGAGTATATATGTTTATAAGCTTAATGTTTATATAGTTTTTGGAATATACAAATTTGCAGAAAATTGCCACTCACTAATTAAATGCTCAGCACAGTTTTAAAAATATAAGAAGTTAAAGTTAGTGAAATGCATTAATGTTAACAAAAGATAAGTCTTATAAACATAATCTTTTAATCAGTAATTTATTTTGTAGGCTATTGAAGATATAGTCTGCACTGTATTTAGTATTTATGCATACTACGCATGTAAAACGAACACATATGAATATGCACAAAACAGACAGGGAACATACATGTATATAAGATCTTTAGATAAGGAGATTATAAATATGAATGGTGCGATCAGGGGATGATCATTAGAGATGGTCATGTCGCGCTTTGACTTGCACATTTACCGTTGCGTCGTCTTTCTAAACCAACAGATGTGTACTGTGAGCTGACATCGCATCAAACTACATCGCAACAGCTGCGCACGCGTCACTGATATAAACGCGAGTAAACTTAAACTTTATAACAACGGACAGCATTAATATGTTCGGGAACTCCTTTCTTTATTTGGCGGCACAGTATCTTGCGCACAGTTGGAGAGACTTCTGCATGCCAGAGAAGGCACAAGCACAGAGAGAGCGAGCGCGCACGCGAAAGAGAGAGAGACATGCCCCGATCAGTGCTTATTATGAAATTTCAGAAATTACTCTTTCATTTGTTGGTGGATTATTTCCCGTTTCTCTGTCACACTCAGTCTAACATGTAGGAATGCCAAGTTGAAAACGCGCACATTACGCGGAATAGAAAAATCTTTTACGTCTGATATTTTATTTCACGGTAAGTTACCACGGACCAATCAGCAGCCATGTAACGTACAGTAAGAGTGATTGACAGATAACCTGACGAGTTACAAAACAATATGAACGTGAACTTGGAAGGCCCCTGAACTTGAGAGGCCCCTGGGCTTCAGCCCAGGTAAGCCCGTGCATTAAGGCGGCCTTGATGCCACCATCTTAGACTCCTCTGTATTCAGGAGAGAGTATCAGCTTAGTGTACACAGTTTTCTTAGTGATATATGACAAATGCGGAGGGCAGGGGCACAGAACAGCAGCAGAGAACCCTCCGTAAACTGCGTACGCTCTCATCTTGAATGCAGACGCGACTAAGATGGCGGCATTATCCAGAGCCATACAGTAACAGAGTAAATTTGAGTACAGTACTTAAGTACAATTTTGAGGGATCTGTACTTTACTCGAGTATCATTTTTGGGGAGTACTCGTGACTATACTCAAGTACATTTGAGAGGCAAATATAGTACTCTTTACTCTGTACTTGCTAACCAGCAGCCATATCACCCTGTATCCCAAGACAGCTTGCCCACTGAAGCTAACCAGGGCTGAGCCTGTTCAGTACTTGGATGGGAGACCACCTGGGAAAACCAGGTTACTGCTGGTAGATGTGTTAGTGAGACCAACAGGGGGTGCTCACCCTGTGGTCTGTGTGGGTCCTAACACCCCGTTATAGTGAAGGGGACACTATACTGTCAAAAAAGCACTGTCCTTCAGATGACATGTTAAACCGAGGTCCTGACTCTGTGTGGTCATTAAAAATCCCAGGTTGTCCTTCAAAAAGAGTAGGCTCCAAACTTACCTGTTGGCCTGCTAATCAACCCCTTCATCACTAAGCTAGTGTGTATTGGGGGTTCTGATGCAATATGGCTGCCGTCGCATCATCCAGGTGGATGCTGCACATTGGTAGTGGTTGAGGAGAATCCCCCTTTCATATGTAAAGCACTTTGAGTGCTGCAGAAAAGCGCTATATAAAATGTA
This sequence comes from Paramisgurnus dabryanus, assembly GCF_030506205.2. Lineage (NCBI taxonomy): Eukaryota > Metazoa > Chordata > Actinopteri > Cypriniformes > Cobitidae > Paramisgurnus > Paramisgurnus dabryanus. The sequence continues at coordinate 55,681,359 of NC_133338.1, forward strand.
ACAAAATATTACCACATTTCTCTTCATAACCCTAAGTACCCGTTACTCCTACTAAAAAAAGCTTTCCGCCATAGTCAACTTCATGGTCAGATTTAGATAAGAGATGAAACCATCCCAGGAATGTGCCAATCCGTTCCCCCACTTCGCCTAACTATTTCAATTTTCTGAAATATTTAAAATTCTGAAATTAATGATTGTTTTCACTTCAAGTGTTTGCTGAGTTTACCCTAACAAAACTTCATCACCGCCTACAAAAATGTATCCTCCAAATTGCTGAAGCATGTCAAGGTACGTATATTGAAATAAATGTCCTTACATTTTTCAAAGCTAGATTCTAGCTACAGAAAAGTGCACTAAATGATTAGCTAGCTGTGATAATGCAGCTTTTTACATTCTTGGTTACGTTGTAGTAGTTGAAGCCACATGCACCCGCCAATTTGCCAGCTATAGCCATTCAAATGTATGGAATAATTTTGGAGCCAATATTAAAAAAGGAATTGCAAATTGTATTCAGTACTTTTACTTAAGTTGACATCTTACTGCAGTACTTTTAGTTGTACTTTAGTAAAATTAAGCAAGGGGTATCTGTAATGAAGCTGTGTACTCTGTCTGCCTCTGGCGTTATCGGAAGCTAGTTATTTTCGTTCATAAAGTTTTAAATATGGATATTTCTACAACAACACCACGCGGATTACCCTCAGATGGCCTTTGTTTATCTTCCTGCAGCCGTTTGGATTCTTTGGGGAAGGATAAATGCAATTTTTTGGACCTGAAGGACGTGGACCCCATAATGGTTAACGACTGGAAGATCTAAGACATTTTCTAAAATAACAATGTTTTTGCAATGTTTTTTTTTTTTTTGGAAAATGTATACTGCATGTTCAAATAGAATGATTTTGTAAAAAAGAGGTGAATAAAGTAGTGTAAAAACACCCCTCTCTCTCTCTCTCTCTCTCTCTCTCTCTCTCTCTCATAGCTACACTGTTATAAGCATTAATGCTTATGCTAAAGGTTTTTTTATCATATCTTATATTACAGTATTAATTGTTGAGAATCCAACGATTTTGACATATCTGTTTCTATTCCTCTTTGTTTTAGAAATCAAGAACCAAAACTAATCATGTGCAGAATCATGCTGTTACTGTTACCAAGAATTTATTTTCTAGTTTATTAAAAAATAGCTGACTTATAAAAATCATTACATCCAGTATATTACATAAACGTTTCTGCAAACGCATTGCTTCATTTCTGTTTGTAACTGTAAACTTAGCTTTGTTTACTTTGCTTGCTGATGGCTCTAGTCTCTTAAAATGTTAAATGCTTGCTTATTTGTAAGTTGCTTTTCATAAAAGTGTCTGCCAAATTAATAAATGTAATGTAAATACTATACTAAATGATATTAAGAGAAATAGCAATCCCACCACACATCCAGATTTCTGATTTTAATATTTACGATTCGTGATCGGGGCAGCTCCGATGTTCTTCCGATCAGGTTCAGACACTCTTTACACACCGCACACCAAGGGAAAATATGATAAGATAATTTGTAGAACCATCAAGATGTCGAAAGGGGGAAATTGGCCCAAAATCAGCCAGATAATCTTTTGGTGTGTACCTGTCTTGTGTTTCCCCAGTCCATGTCTCTTATTCTGAAGTTCTGGTTATGTCTGTTATTTTGTTCATTGGTCGTTGTGTTAATTGTTCCAAGGTGCGTCCTATTGTCCCTGATTTCTGTGTATATATAGCCCGATGCTGCGTCCGAAACCACCTAGTTCCCTTTCAGTCGGTCACTACGACGTCACGTCGTGACCGACGAATTGGGAACTCGCTTAGAGAGACCAATCTGCTTCGAATACTACTAAAACGCCAATGAACTTGGCATTGAGATATTTGCATAATGCTGGCGCCGCCCCGCCAGGTGCGTATATAAGCAGCAGGTGCAAATGAGGAAATTAGCTTTTTATCGCTTCGAAAGCCGGCAGTATCTGCTACTGAGAAGCTACTCTACTCTGGTGGGATTCGATTGCTGAAGTTGGTTGGACTAGCAGTACCACAGCGGACGCTTCGCTTAATTCCACGACTCCACATCTTTATTTTGAGTTTTGTGTGTGCGTTGCCTTCCTGTGCGCTCATCAACTAAGCATCTGAGTGAATTTCCCTAAAAGAGTGATACGAGAGAGCTTTGTGCCTTGTTAAAGGCAGCCACTCTCTCGTATATCCGGACATCAGCGTCCTTTTCAGGATGGCTTTTCGTCCGTGCGATCTTGGGTGCGGCAAGTACATGGGTCCGAAGGACGGTCACGAGCGTTGTCTTTCGTGTTTGGGCATCGAGCACGCAGAGGCAGCGTTCGCTGGGGGTAAGTGTTCTCACTGCGAGAACATGTCCCTTGTGGATTTGCGCAGACGGTTGTCTTTCCTCCGGGAAAAACGCAACCCTCGTCATGCGAGTGCTGAACGCCGCCACGGTGCGGCTGTGAAGCTCTCAAAAGACGACCTGCGCATCACTGTGCTGAGCCGAGCGGGGGATTCGTCCTCAGGCTCTCAGCCTCCTCATCCACAGCCGGTTGATGTGCCGATGGAGACTTCAGCATCGTGTTCTACGATGTCTCTAGAATCCATCGTGCCGCCCTCCGGGTCCACCGACGCCGCAGCATCCGAGGGTGGGCCTCCTCCCCCTGACGTGGACCCCGACGCCCTTCCTCCCTCTGGTCGGGTTGGGACGCCGGAGTTCGATCCAGAGATGGTGGCCGTGCTCGCTCGAGCGGCGGAGACCGTAGGGTTAGAGTGGGTCCCCCCCCCTCAGCCCGAACCGTCCCGCCTGGATGATTGGTTCTTTGGAGCTGCCCGGGTTTCACAACCCTCTCCACCGGTGCCTTTCTTCCCCGAGGTGCACGAGGAGCTGACTAGAACCTGGAAGTCGCCGTTTTCCATGAGATTACGGCCGTTTCAGCCCTCCCCCCTCACCTCCCTCACCAGCGGAGCCGCTAAGGGTTATACGGGGATCCCTCCCGTGGAGCGTGCTGTCGCGATGCAGCTGTGTCCGGCACACGCTCCCTCTTGGAAGGACCGCCCAACCCTCCCCTCTCGTGCCTGCAGACAGTCCTCCGGTTTAACGGGCGCTGCCCACCAGGCATGTGGAGAGGCGGCCTCCGCCCTGCACGCAATGGCGTTGCTGCAGGTTCACCAAGCCAAGGCCTTGAGGGATCTGCACGAGGGAGGACACGACTCGCCTGTCCTTTCGGAGCTCCGGGCTGCCACTGACCTGGCTCTTCGCGCTACGAAGGTGACAGCGCAGGCGATTGGTCGTGCCATGTCCACGATGGTGGTCCAGGAACGCCACTTATGGCTATGTCTGGCTGACATGTCGGAAGCGGACAAGAACAAGTTTTTGGACGCTCCAGTGTCACAGGCTGGCCTCTTCGGTGAGTCGGTGGAGTCTTTTGCCCAGCAGTTCTCCGCCGCCCAGAAGCAGACAGAGGCGATCGCACAGATCATGCCCCGGCGCAAGCGACCTGCATCTCGCCCTCCAGCGCCGGCGGGCCCGTCTGCTCCTCGCCGAGGGCGCCCTGCGGCGGCTGCCTCCGCCCCCCCCACGAGAACATCTTCCAGGCCACGGAGGGGGAACAGCCGTCGACAGCCCGCCCCGCCCGCCCCACCCGCTTCCCGTGGTAAACGGAAGACGAAGCGGCCCTGAGACGGGCGACCTGGATTGGGATGGGATCACTCTACGGGAGACGGTGATGGCATCGCTCCCTCCACCGGTAGAGGGCCGGATGGAGAATCTTTGGTTTCCTTTTGTTTCTGTTCCGCCGGCTTTTCAGCCGGTACCCACAAAACCACAAAAAGAGTGCATTCCTATTCCTTCTCCAGGTCTCCAGAGGATCGAGAGAGATGTGAGCGGGCATTTACATGCTCTTCCTCCCTCTCCTCTATCGCCAGCGGGTGTTCTGAGGAGTTCCAGCTCTCCGCTCAGGAGACGGGACCACCAGCACCCTCTTCGGAGTCTGTGCTCTCCGCTGAGGAGACCAGACGACCGTCACCCTCAGCGGGCTCAGGTCAGTGTCACACACACACATACTGTAGATACTTATGCTGTCCCAGCAGACGTACCGGCAGTACCTCCTGTCCCGCTCAGCCGCCCCACCGCGGGTACCCCGACAGTGCCGTTATTCCCCTCGTACGGTCCCTGGGGGCGTGGCTTCAGCTTCCCAGCCCGTCTCGTTGGGTTTTACGCACTGTTCGCCTCGGTTACGAAATTCAATTCATCCGGCACACACCCAAATTCTCGGGCATTCGTTTCACCACGGTGAAAGCGTCCGATGCACATGTACTGCGTGCAGAGGTCGAAGTCCTGCTGGCGAAGGACGCGATCGAGCCGGTCCCTCCAACCGAGATGAGATCGGGCTTCTACAGCCCGTATTTTATAGTACCCAAAAAAGGCGGTGGGTTGCGACCGATCTTGGATTTGCGCGTTCTGAACAGATCTCTGCAGAAGAGGTCCTTCAGAATGATAACACCGAAGCAAATATTCAATTCAATTCGCCCCCAAGATTGGTTTGCGGCAATAGACCTGAAAGACGCGTACTTTCATGTGTCCATAATCCCTCGTCACAGACCGTTTCTCCGGTTTGCGTTCGAGGGACGGGCATACCAGTACAAAGTTTTACCGTTCGGGCTATCCCTCTCTCCCCGTGTGTTCACGAAAGTAGTGGAGGCGGCGTTAAAACCCCTCAGAGAGAGCGGCGTTCGCATATTGGCTTACCTCGACGATTGGCTTATAATAGCGCATTCTCGACGGACGCTGTGCGAGCACAGAGATTTAACGCTTCGGCATCTCGCCCGTTTGGGTCTTCGGGTCAACTGGGAAAAGAGCAAACTCTGCCCCACGCAGAGGATCTCTTTTCTCGGGATGGAACTGGACTCGATCGATTTATCGGCGCGTTTGACAGAAGAGCGCGTCCAGTCAATTCTGACTTGCCTCGGTTCATTCCGAGGGAAGAATGCGGTCCCGCTGAAACAATTTCAGAAGCTCCTGGGGCATATGGCTGCAGCAGCGGCCGTGACACCGCTCGGACTGCTCCATATGAGACCGCTTCAGCGTTGGCTTCACGATCGAGTCCCGAGGAGAGCGTGGCGCGCCGGCATCCACCGTGTAACCATTACACCTGCGTGTCGCCTAACATTCCCCCCGTGGTCGGACCCCGCGTTTCTCAGGTCCGGTGTGTCCATGAGACAGATCGCCCAGCATGCTGTTGTACACACAGATGCGTCCGACACGGGCTGGGGTGCCACGTACGACGAGCTTACAGCTTCAGGGGTGTGGACAGCACCCCAGTTGCACTGGCATATCAATTGCCGAGAGTTGTGGGCAGTATATCTGGGACTCGTACGCTTCGCTACGGAGCTGCGAGGGAAGGATGTACTAGTACGCACCGACAACACTGCGACCGTTGCGTATATCAACCGTCAAGGCGGTTTGCGCTCCCGTCACCTGTCGCATCTCGCTCGTCATCTCCTCCTTTGGAGTCAGAAGCATCTGAGGTCCCTTCGTGCCATTCACATTCCGGGCTCGCTCAATACAGCGGCGGACGCGCTTTCTCGAGCTGCGCGCCCCGGCGAATGGCGACTCCACCCCCAGACGGTCCAGCTAATTTGGAAGAAGTTCGGTCGTGCGCAGATAGATCTGTTTGCGTCGCCGGACGATACCCACTGTCGCCTATTTTATTCACTAACCGAGGGCAGCCTCGGCGTGGACGCATTGGCACACAGCTGGCCTCGGGGGATGCGCAAATACGCATTCCCCCCAGTGAGCTTAATCGCACAGACTCTGTGCAAGGTCAGGCAGGACGAGGAGAACCTTTTACTGATCGCCCCATATTGGACGAGCAAGAATTGGTTTCCAGAGCTAATGCTCCTCGCGACAGCCCCTCCCTGGCGGATTCCCCTGAGGAAGGACCTTCTTTCTCAAGGAGGGGGCACATTATGGCACCCGCGCCCCGACCTGTGGGATCTCCATGTGTGGTCGTTGAGCGCGCGCAAGGTTTAAGTGATTTACCACAAGCGGTATCTAACACAATCAACGCGGCACGAGCTCCGTCTACGAGACGGGCTTACGCGTTTAAATGGAACCTTTTCGTCACCTGGTGCTCTTCGCAACGCGAGGACCCCAGAGAATGCCCTATTAACACCGTGCTTTTATATCTTCAACATAGGTTAGACGGTAGGCTGTCACCCTCCACCATTAAAGTTGATATCGCTGCTATTTCTGCTCATCACTCACTTATTAACGGCAGTACAGTTGGCCAGCATGATTTGGTTGTTAGATTTCTAAGAGGCGCTCGCAGGCTAAACCCCTCGCGCCCTCCTTCTATTCCTCCCTGGGACCTGTCCATGGTGCTGAAAGCCCTGCAGGCCCCCCCGTTCGAGCCTTTGCAGTCTGTGAGTCTGAAGCTTTTATCAATGAAAGCTCTGACCCTGCTAGCATTGGCCTCAGTGAAGAGAGTAGGGGATTTACATGCATTCTCTGTTGACGACTCGTGCCTTCAGTTTGGTCCTGCTGCCTCAAGCGTAACATTGAGGCCCAGACCAGGCTACGTGCCCAAAGTTCCCACTACTCCTTTCAGAGATCAAGTGGTGAGCTTGCAAGCGCTGCCTCCGGAGGACGCAGACCCAACCATGGCTTTGTTGTGCCCCGTACGCGCACTGCGACTCTACGTGGATCGCACGCAAAGCCTCCGGACCTCAGACCAGCTCTTTGTTTGTTATGGTGGCCAGCAGAAAGGGAAAGCTGTCACTAAGCAGAGGATGTCTCATTGGATAGTTGATACTATCGCCCTGGCTTATAATCTTCAGGGTATTCCTTGCCCCTTTAAATTGAGAGCGCACTCCACACGGAGCGTTGCCTCATCTTGGGCTCTAGCTCGTGGTTCCTCGCTAACAGACATCTGTAGAGCTGCTGGTTGGGCGACACCTAATACGTTCATTAGATTTTACAGTGTTCGTATTGAGCCTGTATCCTCTCGTGTTCTTTCCTCACCAGGGGGAGCACGGAGAACAGTCTCACAGGTCGGCTTGCAGCCTCCATCTGATGCTTCATAACTGTATCAGTATGGAAGGCCTTCAGAACAAAAATGCGTAATGGTTTGAATTGTTCTTCCTCCGCTGCCTTGGCAGCCTTTGTTGCGGAGCATTGGCTGTCAGCCTTCACTAGCTGCATCCTCGCGAACCTACGTGTTGGCTCGGGCTCCACATTGTGTCCCACCGGGTTCCTTTGTGAGTATTTTCCGTGGGGTTAATCCTACTAGCCCACGTTTCCCTTAGCAGAGCACTGCTTTGCTTACACAGCCACGGCTGTCATTTTACCTCAACTACGGTTGACTTTCGCCCACCATTAACCCTTAAGACGGGTGGTGGCTTCCGCAGCGTTCCTATCCCGCTCAGGTAGGGCGCTTCCCAGTCGCTGGCACTTCCGTGGGGTTAAAGGAACATCTAGTGCCCGGCCTTCTGCCTTAAAACCTAATTCTCCTTATCCTTAAGTGGAACCGGAGGGCTTTACGCAGACACTGGAAGAGGTCAGCCCCTAGTGGCGTTTTGATAGGGATTCCCAATTCGTCGGTCACGACGTGACGTCGTAGTGACCGACTGAAAGGGAACGTCTCGGTTACGTATGTAACCCTCGTTCCCTGAAGGAGGGAACGGAGACGTCACGTCCCGTCGCCACAGGTGCTGCCACCTGCTGTTACGGCCGGTCACACTTTCCGGCTTTCTCAGCGAAAAAGAAGCTAATTTCCTCATTTGCACCTGCTGCTTATATACGCACCTGGCGGGGCGGCGCCAGCATTATGCAAATATCTCAATGCCAAGTTCATTGGCGTTTTAGTAGTATTCGAAGCAGATTGGTCTCTCTAAGCGAGTTCCCAATTCGTCGGTCACGACGTGACGTCTCCGTTCCCTCCTTCAGGGAACGAGGGTTACATACGTAACCGAGACGTTCCATACTACTTGGTAGGCAAAGTAGGCGGTTTTGGATGCAGCGCTATAAGACCACATGTTAAACAATTAACTTTGTGTTTGTTTATGGAGAGACATTGTAAAACAATAAAAATGATTGATTTAAGTGTAACCTTACCTGCCTGGCAAAATAATTTCTTAACGTTTATTCATTTTAAAACTAGTCAAGTCTTTTATTATATTTTCAGTGTTTAAGATAAATATATTGGAGGGGGCATAGATTAGTTGAAAATATGATCGCCTTCCCGTTTTAGGTTGAATGTAGCCTCGTCACTAGCTTACCACTTGGATAAGACTCCTAAAAGTTTGGCACCTACAGCACACATTGCTTTACATCATCAACCCAGAACTATAGTTCGATTTAGTTCGATTTGTAAACTGGCTCGACTGGTTACTTCCTGAAAACAGACTCAAAAGAACAATTCATTCAAGAACCGAACATCACTACTTCCTACCAACGTAACAGATAGACTGACCAAACATGGATTCAGCTGCTTTTTAAGCCCTTTTCATACAGATATTCCGGAAAATACAGGGACAATGCATCCTGGATTTTTCCGGGATCGTTTGTTTTTTTGTTAATTCACACTGCCAATGATTTGCTGATGATTTGACCTGTTGAAAGTCCTGCCCTATCTTCTACGCAGCATCTTAAGTTTGCATATTATTTATCATTTCTCTCTCCAGAAAACACTCGCATTTTTGTTTATGAAAAGACTATAAAAGGGAGCGTGTGACGCGCCGTTTTATGCTGGTGAATGATCTCAACTTCAGAGTGGATATTTGACAGCTCCCTGATCTCTGCTTTAATCCAGTTTTCAGTCATTTCTCATCGTGATTGTTTATATGCTTTATGTTTATATCCCTTTTTGAGGAGCTGAACGATATATCTTGTTGGGATGAGTGCGGTAAGTTTTGTTTATTATAGCTCAAATGAGCATGTCACGCAATATTATTTTATGCTGCTGAATGAACTCCACTTCTGCCCAGTAAGTGACGAGCTAACTTACCTGATATCTGCTTCAGTCCAGTTCAGTGCTGACATTTCTTGTCGTGAATGTTGTATTGCATGTAAATCCCTCATTTTAAAAAGTTGAACCAACGCCATGTTGCAATGACACACGTGTCCTCGCTACGGCACGCGCGTCATTGTTTATGCGTCTCATTTATTATTTTCTGATAACTGCTAACTTTTCCGTGTATCTGACTAGGTCCTCTTTCCGGAAACGATCTCAGAAGATTTACGGGATGAGTTTGTGTTCACACAGATGGTTGTCTAGCAATTGTAGGGGTATTTTCTGGGACCAAAGGTCTTTGTGAATGGAGTTTTAGTCTCCAGCAATGAAACTACTCATGCTTTGCCAGGGCTCCCGCTTCCTTGAGGACCACACTCAGGACTTTTTTCGACCTTGTTCCAGATACCCACTTGTGAGTACAACCCGCAAAGTATTGCATCCCCCTGTTGATGCTTCAAATATTGTTGAACCTATGCAAATGGGGTTTTCACCACTTACTATGGAGGAACGTCACCGCAGACGCACCATTAACCTGTGCTTCTACTGTGGAAAGCCTGGCCATCGCATCGATTCATGTCCAGCCAAGATGCCTCGCTACAGTAACTTGGTGAGCCAATTTAAAAATCTCCCTGCATGTCATGAGATGTGTTCGCAAGCCATCACTATCACCAACAATGATGAAACCCTGTCATTCACACCATTTATTGACTCTGGCTCCTCATTAAACCTCATTCATGAAGATGTTATTGCTAAATATTTTATCCCTGTTGTTCCATGTCAGCCACCACTAAAAATTTCTGCTGTAAATGATGTTCCCATTGGTAATGGTATTACCCATTGCATCATTCCCCTCACACTTCAATTTGGAACACTTCACCAGGAAACAATAACTCTGTATGTGATTTCTTCTCCTCGTTACGACATCATTTTAGGTCATCCCTGGCTCATGGCACATAATCCTAAGATTAACTGGAGGTCTGGAGAAATTTTACAGTGGTCTTCTCATTGCATGGAGGTTTGCATAAACCATCTCAAACCCAAAGCCTGTCTGTCTACCAGTGTTGAAAGCCCGTCGGGTAAGAACATTAAGATTCCTGATGTATACCATGAATATTCTGAAGCATTCAGTAAATCCAAAGCTACTGAGTTACCTCCCCACAGACCTTGGGACTGCGCGATAGAATACTCCCGAATGCTATGCCCCCCAAGAGCAAAGTCTACCCATTGTCCCAGCCTGAAATCTGTGCCATGGAGGATTATATTTCTGAAGCCTTGCAAAATGGGTTTATCCGATCATCCACCTCTCCTGCTGCAGCTGGTTTCTTTTTTGTGGAAAAGAAAGATGGAGGCCTGAGACCCTGCATTGATTATAGAGGTTTGAACAATATCATTGTGAAATTCCCGTATCCTTTACCTCTTGTCCCTTCTGCCCTTGAACAGCTCCGAGAGGCAAAAATCTATACCAAGCTTGACTTACGCAGTGCATACAACCTCATTCGAATCTGTGAAGGAGACAAATGGAAAACTGCTTTCCACACCACCAGGGGGCACTATGAATACCTTGTGATGCCGTATGGGCTATCTAACTCTCCTGCAGTATTCCAGTCCTTCATCAATGAAGTCTTCAGAGACCTCCTAAACCAGTATGTAATCGCTTACATTGACAATATCCTGATTTACTCCAACAGTATGGAGGACCATGTCAGCCATGTCAAAGAAGTCCTGTCTCGTCTTCTCCAGAACCAGTTCTACGTCAAAGCTGAAAAGTGTGAGTTCCATGTTTCGAAAACCAACTTTCTAGGTTATAATATTAGTTCACAGGGAGTCGAGATGGACAACTCTAAGGTCAAGGCAGTCACGGAATGGCCCACACCCTGTACAGTTAAGGATGTCCAAAGATTCCTGGGATTTGCTAACTTCTATAGAAGATTTATACGTAACTAGAGTATGGTAGCAGTACCCCTGACATCTCTCCTGAAAGGCAAACCCAAAAAGCTGACCTGGAACCCTCAAGCTGAACGGGCATTCCAAAAACTAAAAATCTGTTTCATCACAGCTCCTGTCCTGAAGCACCCTGATCCAGAGAAACAGTTCATTGTAGAAGTAGACACCTCCGATACAGGAATAGAAGCTGTTCTTTCCCAACGCCAAGAACCATTGAATAAGGTATACCAATGTGCTTATTTCTCCAGGAAACTCACACAGGCAGAACACAACTATGATGTTGGTAATAAGGAACTCTTATCTATTAAGGCAGCTCTGGAGGAATAGAGGCACTGGCTCTAAGGAGCCGAGCATCATTTTGTGATCCTAACAGACCATAAGTGTCATGGTCTTGTCAGACCTTCTGTACTAGATTAAGGTCTGAGTACATCTGACAGGACCATGACAGTCTTATGTTCTGTGTGGGGACACGTGGAGTCATATTGTGTATGTGGCTTCCACGTGTTCCCACTGTCTTGTCGCTGTCATGGTCTTGCCAGACCTTGGTGTAATATTCAGGTCCAATTTCAGAGGGCAAGGTCATGGCAGCATTGTGTTTTGTGTGGGGACACGTGTGTTTCACATTATGTGTTTGTGTCACGTGTTCCCAGTGTCTCGTCACTTTTACCCTAGTCCCTTATGTGCTCGTGTCTTACGTAATTAATTATGTTCACCTGTTCCCCATTGATGTCGTGTCTTTATATTGCCCTCTCGTTCTCTGTCGTGTGCGCGTTCGTTCGTCTAACTTCAGTGTTTCATGTTCTCTGTGTTCCTGAGATCTGTTTCCTGAATTAGTGTTATTTTGTTCCAGTGTTTTGTGTTCCATCACTGTGTTTATTTATCATCAGTTTTACCCCCACGTGGGTTTTTGTGTTTGTTGTAATAAACCTTCAGTTTATTATTTACTTTGCGTCGTGTCTGCATTTGGGTTCTTCTTTGTTAAAACCAGTCGTGACAATAAGAACCTGGAGTATGTAAAAGGAGCAAAAAGACCTAACGCACGTCAAGCTCGATGGTTTCTGTTCTTTACCTGGTTCAATTTCTCCATCACATACAGACCTGGTAATAAAAACGGCAAGGCAGATGCACTTTCTCACTACCATGATCCTACACCATCTGACCGTTCACCTGCACCCACGGTTTATGTGCTCTTAAACTGCATTGCTTGTATGTAAGTTTTTTAAGTGTTTTAACTTGTTTGTGAAGCACCTTGGGCAACTTCTGTTGTATTATGTGTGCTATATAAATAATAAAACAAAACAAAACAAAACAAACACTCTCCATCACCGCATAATGCAATGGGTCCACAGATCTCAAGCTCCAGCTTCCATCCAAGAAGCTGAGTCCGAGGTATGTAGGACCTTTCTGCATAGTCAGACAAATCAATGATTTAACATACCAATTAGAACTGCCCGTTAATTATCGTATTTCTCCCTCTTTCCATGTTTCCCTACTGAAACCCTATCATGCGGAGTACGCCCCCACGCAGAGCCTCAAGAGCCACCTCCTCCTCTCGACATTGCCGGGGAGCCGGCCTACGCCATGAGAGAGCTGCTTGACTCAAGGCGACGCGGGGGTCGTCCCCAATATCTGGTTGATTGGGAGGGCTATGGTCCTGGGTAGCCTCGGACGACATTCTGGACCCCAACCTCATCGAGGAGTTCCACAGAGCCAGACCCGACCGACTTGCACCACATCCTCGAGGAAGGCCCCCGTAGGCGCTCCTAGGAGGGGGGATTCTGTAACGTCCATACCGCCGTGCCACCCGAGGGAGCCCTCTCCGGAGTACTGACATAGCGCCGCCCCGTGCTTCTCTGATCATTTCCTGTTTTGCCTTACTTAAGCCTCAAGCTAGCCTAGGGCTAGCGCAAAGTATTGCCAGCTAATTCCTGCATACAAAGCGTTATTCTGAGTATTATTCTGACCAGGGCCGTGCACAGGGGGGTGGCCCGGTGGCTAGAGCAACTGCCCTTCTGCCCTAATCGGCTGAGGTGCCCCTCTCGCCAACCCCAGTCAAAGTGTTCTGTTACCGCTCGTCTAAAGATACACTGTTTCTGGTAATCCACTTCGTGATTTCCCGCCCGCTCCGCAGCATCTCTCACATTCTGTGTCCACTCTTTGAAGGGCGGAGACGACAGTTTGTTGTATTAACAGGTAGATTCATTACATTACCTCAGTTGTTGAGCTGCTCAATTAGTAATTTGGTAGTTTGAAGCCGAGAGAGGTCGTGTTCTATATTTATTTTTGCTTGCTTGTGTTCTCGTGATCACTACTTAATTCGTTATCTTTTAGCTTTAATCACATCACAAGACCACAAGCTGCTGTTTCCTCGTGATCTCGACATAACAAAAGTTGTATTCTTGTGATGTGATTAAAGCTTACGTGTACTCAATAGAACATCATTTTTAGACAGCAAAAGCATATTTAGCAAATTAGAATGGATGAACAAATGAGATTTTACTTTAGGGATTCGCTTAAGAGGAAACAGATTTGCCAATAATTGACCATTTGATAGCGCGGTGAATTTAGGGACCGTCTTTAAAGTACTCCATATACGTTTCTACTTTAAACAGCATTTAATTGAATAACTTAAAGTCAACAAACAGTCACAAAACCAACTGTAAAGTGTTCGTGGTTGTCAACTTTAATGCACACTTTTTTAGATGTTTTATATTTATTCAAATAAACTGTTAAATACTATTGAAGATAGAAACGTGTACAGTGCACTTTAGAGATGGTCCCTAAATTCACGAACATCAAACTTTATTTATTTATTAAGTCTATCGACAATGAGCTACGCGTGGTAACGGCGAAGACTCCATATGCATCAGCAGTCCACTTCAAAATAAATGAAATATTATGGACAGGAAATTACATTATGGCATTTGGATTATTATGTCTGGATAGCGAGAAAACAACTTTTGTTATCTCGAGATCATGAGAAAACAAGCAGCAAAAATAAAAATATGGATGACCTCTCTCGGCTTTCCTATGTTTTTGTATTTCTGTGGATGATTTGCTCTCTGTCTTCTTAAAGTGCTAACAACTTAGCAAACATTTTTAGAATTACAGTGATTGTCTAATGAGTACCCGATGAGATCTAATATAAATAGCACCAAATTTGCTGTTGTTGGCACACTTTGTCGACAAAAAAAAAAAAAATGTTTAAAAAAAAAAAAAAAGTCAGAGTTGGAACTTGGAAGGGAGGCTGCAAAAGCTGTTCAAAATTGCAAACATGGATTCAAAGCTTCAGCATGTAAATCATATAGAATATTAAGAAGTTTTGTCACACTCTAAATCTTGTTATAAAGTCTATTTTCCATTATAATCACTTATATTATTTGATAATCTATAACACATCATATTGTTAAAACCATATAAATTGTGCCCCCCTTGCCCCCTTTTTGGTTTGGGCCACTGCCCCTCAAAATGTCTGTGCACGGCCCTGATTCTGACTGCCTGTTTATGACCATTTGCCTGTTTACCTGTTGTCTGCCTTTGGATTATCCACTGATATTGTTTGCCTGGATTGGACTGCTTACTGTGTTTGACATGCCTGCCTGATACTGTTTACTGTTCTGCCTTACGTCTTGGATTTGTTTGCCAGATTGGTTTGTTTTAATAAACATCCGCAAAATGGATCACGCAGTGAATCATATAATTCTGATGAAAAAACGTAACAATGATATGTTTGTGATCAGCACATTTTTGTATTTACTGGCAAAGTCATTCTTGTGATTTGATGGTAATTTACTGAAATTACTGCATGACAAAGAGTGTGTCACTGAATCATCTCATGTTTCGAGATACCAGTGAAGGCCTTTAAATGTATATATATAACACAAGCGAAAGGAAAAACTCACTAAGATGTTAAAATGAGGAAGAAACTTTGGACATACTTGTAAACCAGAACCCATCCAACCACATGACTGAATAGAAACTTTAACAAGAGTGTATATAAGTGTCTCACTCCTCGACACAAACTGGATTTCTTCAAGTGGGGATCACAAGTCAGATATGAAGATGTTTTGTAGTCAACTGTTTGTTTTGATTTGTTTGTATGCTGCAGTACAGCTGTCCAGTCAAACAGGTACATTGATTTATTTTCAACATTTATTTTGTATGTTATTATTACTGGGAGATATTATCAATGTATTGGACACTTAAATATTTAATATATTTAAAATCTTGTTTTACTTTTCATTACAGTAACATTAAAAATACCAAATATCTGTCTGTCTATCTATCTGTCTATCTCATGGGTCTTCAACCGGGGTTCCGCAGGCCACAGGGGGTCCGCGATGGAACTGCATGGGGTCAGCCAAATGATGTTTAATCACAAGTTTTGAGTTAAAAATGTAAAACAAGTTAAAGTTTTTGTGCACATGCGCAGCTGCATAGGCCTTATGAAGGCATGTGTTCAGTGCAAGTTTAGCCACCAGACAAAAAACTAAATATCTAAACATGTTAAATGTCCACTCGGGAAGCAGCAGTAGTGACAGATAAAGCATCTTAAAACAGGTAAATCATATAGGCACATTTGTCTTTCTTTTAGAATGTTATTTAGAATGTTGTCTTATCTGTCTTTCTGAACTTGGACGGCTGCTTCAAGCTGTTCAGTTAAGTTATTGCTAAAGCACTAATTCCACAGGCAAATGACACCACACCGCGCCTGCATTTTAAACTGTGACAAAACTATCGCACGCATTTAAAAATAAATGAAACGCGCGCCGTGATGATGCTTGGTGTAAGATTCAAAGTCGGATTGAAATGCGGTGTTCGGACTACAGCCTCTCAAAAAGTTGCCCCAAAGCGATGCTGTGGACATGTTGCATGTTATTTTCCTGAGTCTGATGTGATGCTCTGTAGAAAATAAACTTGTGTAACTCAAACTTGTGACAATGATGATCAATGGACCTCAGATTATAGCACAACCTCTATCCCCACCAGAATAGACTGACTTTGTGCCATTCACCATGATCAGTCATCTTTATAAACTGAAAGCCCAAGTTCAGGTAAATGTGTAATTGTTTGTTTATATTTATAAAACAGTTCCAGTCCTTGATTCTGATTGGTCAGTAGTTGTACTTTACTAATACTTATATGAAAAAGCAGCTTCTCGTACCTTACTGGTTACTTAAATATCAATTTTTTTAAACATTTAGTATCAGGGGGTCCCTGCTCCATGCCACTATCATCTAAGGGGTCTCTGCCCCGTAAAACGTTAAAGACCCCTGGCCTATCTAGATCTGGTGCAAGAGGTTGAGCATCATTCTCAACCAAATACAGTAAATATAAATAATACAGATGCTTTATGAGTTCTGCATGTCAGTGGCACTCCAGGTTTAACTGAATGACTTGAGTCTTAAACAAACATAGTAGTCAGTGTAATATTAAATATCATTGACTTGTCTGATATTTATGTTTCTTTAGACTCCAGCTCTTTTCTCATCTACAATGAGGATCACAACAGATGTGTGAAAGTCATTAATGCCAATGTTGTACAGACGGCACCGTGTGATGTATCTTCTGACGCTCAGCGTTTCCGATGGGTTTCTTCTTCAAGAATTATCAGCGTCTCTCTTAAACTCTGTTTGGGAGCTCAAAACGTTAAAGACTCTGCGAAAGTGATCCTTCTGCCCTGTAAAGAGCTCAGTCCTCTACAGACCTGGGAATGTAAGAATGAGACCTTGTTTGGCTTAAAGGCACAACAGTTACATCTAAACTACGGCAATAATGAAGAGACAAATGTGGTGCTGTTTAAGGGAAATGGATCTTGGAGTCACTGGCAGATTTATGGGACTACAGACAATCTGTGTTCTCATGGATATCAAGGTACATCCTCAATATTAACTAATGAATACTAACTTTGGATAGCAACTGAAAACTGAGTAAATGCAAAAACAATAAAAAAGTTATTATTTAATTTTCATGGTATTTTTTACTTGGAGACTACTGACATTGGCTGAGCTTAGCTTAATGTTTTTTAGTACTGTTTATATATTTTATTGTAATAGTCCTTCTACAATCTTAAAGACGTCACTGTTTTCATTTTGTAGATGTGTGGTGCTGGGGTGCAATTCATGATGTTTATATTTTTACCCTGCTGTTCATGGTATTATTGTAAATTCCTTATGTAATGTCAAACTCATGCTCTTATATACTTTTTTGTTAACACTTTACAATAAGGTTTATTAGTTAACATTAATAAATGTATTAACTAACATGAACAAACCATGAGCAATACATTTGTTACAGTATTAATTAATCTTTGTTAATGTTATTTAATAGAAATAAAGCTTGGTAACACTTTACTTCGATAGTCCACTTTAGACATTTTACTAACTATAAGTAACTTTGCAAATACTTATCAACTACCAATCTTTAGAGAATTAGTAAACTGACTACTTAATATCTACTAACACTTTATTGCTATGATATCTCAACAGACATTCAACTGTCTATAAGTATCTTTGCAGGTGCATGTCGACTTATTCCACTAACCCAAACCTCTTCCCTAACCCCAACCCTTACAGTCTACTAATACACTAATGACAGTTAGTTGACGTATAGTTGCAAATTATTGAAACTTAGTTGACATGTAGTTGCAAAGTTATTTATAGTTAGTAGAATGTCTAAAGTGGACTATCAAAATAAAGTGTAACCTAAAGCTTTTAATTGTTTGTTCATGTTAGTTCACGGTGCATTAACTTACGTTAACAAGATTTTTTAAAAAGTATTAGTAATTGTTGAAATTAACATTAACAAAGATTAATAAATGCATAAGTGCAGTTCATTATTAGTTCATGTTAACTAATCTTGTTAACTAATGTTAACTAATGAACCTTATTGTAAAGTGTTACAATTTTTTTTCTATAAGAGTCATTTTTGTATAAGATATAGGGCCCGTCCCATTTCTACCCCCTTAAAACTTCCACTTGGTTTTGAGTGCCCTCGACAATGAAGTCCCCTCAACGAGAGAAGTGGGGGTTAAAATATTTCCTTATGAAATGGGACACCACTATATGGAAAACAGCGTAGCGAACGTGCTAACCTACGTCACACGCAGCGTCAACACTTCTACCGGTCATGCTGGACACGCAAGGTTTCCTGGGTAATTTCATCCTCCACTTCGTTTTAAGCCTACATCGGTCCTGACAACATTTTGAGGGTTGATTCTAAGCGGCAAATATCCGTCTTGCTCCCTAAAGTAATGGGACGCAAAATGCGCAAAAGCGAGCATTAGTGCAAAAATGTAGGGAAAGGGGTGGTACTGGGATGGGCTCTAAAAGTTTAATATGATGTTTTACATTTATCATATTACTTCACAACATGTTTGATAGCCAATTAAAAAGTATACCCCAGTTTATTTAATTATAATCTACTTATGAGGACTGTAAGATTTGCAATTGCAAACCAGTGTTGGGAAAGTTCACTTTCTAAATGAACTAGTTCAGTTCACAGTTCGCAAATTTTAAAATGAACTATAGTAGTCAACATTTGAAGTGGATCAAAAACATTCATCAAACTTGTCCTAAGACAAGAACGGGTACTGGGTATTGGTTTTAAGACAACTTTTAGGAAAGGTTTTGATCCACTTCAAATGTTGACTAGTGTAGTTCAGTTCATAGTTCATA
This sequence comes from Paramisgurnus dabryanus, assembly GCF_030506205.2. Lineage (NCBI taxonomy): Eukaryota > Metazoa > Chordata > Actinopteri > Cypriniformes > Cobitidae > Paramisgurnus > Paramisgurnus dabryanus. Next base: position 55,700,005 of record NC_133338.1, read on the forward strand.
TTTCAAAATTTTGAACTAGTTCAGAGTTCCAAAAATGAACTAATTTATAGTTCTTTTTCCCATATTATTTAAAAAAAGTATTGCCATTATAGCCCATATAGAATCACAGACAGCAATTATTTTATCAGTTTTAACACTGAAGCTAAATGCGTCAGATTTCCAGAGGTGGAAAGTAACGAATTACATTTACTCACGTTACTGTAATTGAGTAGTTTTTAAAATCTGTACTTTTACTTTTTCTTAAGTATGTTTTATTTAAAGTATTGTACTTCGCTAAATTTGAAATCAAATCCGTTACTGAGTAAAAAAATATTTAAAAAAGCAAGGTGATAAAGACGCGCAACGGATGATTTATGGGCGGGGGAACGCGCAAAAAGAACCATGGAGACGGACAAGACAGGCGCGCGCTAATGCAGACCCACCTCAGTTCAAATCTTATGAAAGAAACCCCTGACCATATTTAAGCGACCACTTTCCACTGACGCAAAGCGAGTACGAAATTCCCGACCGGGTTTCTACCACTCATTTGCACGACGCGTTTTTAATAACATGCGCATTATCTTCCGAGGTCTAGCAGCTTTGCGTCAAGTTAAACACAACTTCAGGGTGGTCGCACATTGGGCGAGAAGCACTGTGAGGCGTCGCGAGTAGGAAAACTTGCAGGTATTGCACACCACACGTGCACGTTAAATAGCGTGAGCTTAGTCAAAGTCTATTTCAAGATCCAGAATATGCGTAAGCAGCCTATGTTAATCGGTAACGATATAGGACAAATATGATGTTATTTAATGTTAAACTATGTGAGTGGCGCGGCATGGATTTGGATTTCAGCAGCGTCCAGTCAGTGTTGTTTTGATGACGCATGCAGCCTGGTGGCCTGTTGCCAGATTGGGTGTTTTTTCCGCTACACATTAAGGCCTGTTTACAGTGTGTTTTAGCCGGGTTTTCACCTGAAAGACTCTACAGAAATCTGGCACCCTATTGAACGACGAGACCTGAGAGAGCGTGCCGTTCACAAGCCCCAGAATGAACGAGTTCACAGTAACGTTCATCAGGCAGTAACACAGTACGTTCAGTTCACGTTCGCCCAAAACTCATTCAGGCACAACACTGGCAATAATGATATATATATATATATATATACGCACACACACACACACACACACACACACACACACACACACACACACACACACACACACACACACACACACACACACACACAAACACAAACAAACAGTTGTGAAGCAGTTACGACAGATTGTGTGTGCTTTGTCTACGGCATGAATTCCATTCCTGTACTCCACTGGAAAACCAAAATGTTCCCCTACAAGAGACTTAAATGACTAATACAATTTAATCAAATGTATGCAAAGAAATCTTTGTTTAAATTAATAGATTAGTTAGCCAGAAATAAGTGACATTAACCTTAACACTTCGCAGCAGGAGGTGTGAGAGTACAGCGGCACGCCATGAGGGTTCTGTAATTCGTACCGTGGGTGGTGAATTAAAGTACTGAAACATTGTAAAATGTGCTATACATATTTTTTACTTGACTTTTAGGTTATAGTAAATACATAGGAGCATTATATATTTAGCATTGTTTATTGCCCTGCTGCCCACATCAGAAATAAACTTCTGATCCAGCTTTGAATCACAACCCATCAGTAGAAATTCACTGGTTTATATCATTCAATACACTTAAATTTCTCTCACTTTTCTCTAATTTTGTGTCTTTGTGTCCTGTAGAGATTTATACTCTGGATGGAAATTCATTTGGAAAGCCATGTCAGTTTCCCTTTAAGTTTAAAAACAAATGGTACGCTGAGTGCATCATGGAGGGAAGATCAGACGGCAAAATGTGGTGTTCAACTGAGACAGATTATGATTCTGACAAGAAGTGGGGCCTCTGTCCAACCAAACGTAACACCATAAATAAAACATTTAAAAATATAATATAACAATAAATATATATAATAAATTACATGCAAAACATGTTTAAAAAGCACATGAAGCTTTTAAGATTATAATTATATTTATTGTTTGCCTCAAGGCGTCTCAGGATGGGACAGTGATCCAGTAACTGGTGTATTATATCAGAGAAACACAAAATCAGCACTGACCTGGCATCAAGCTCGAGCCAGCTGCCAACAACAAGATGCAGATCTTCTCAGTATATCAGAACTACATGAACAGTCTTATATATCAGGTACACGGATCCCACTATTATCCTAAACTAAAATGATTTCATTCACTAAACAATACAGCATTTAATGAACTTTATATTTCAGGCTTGACAGATCTCTTGGGTTCAGCTTTATGGATCGGACTCAACAGTCTTGACTTTGAGAGTGGATGGCAATGGAGTAATGGAAACCCATTCAGATATCTCAACTGGGCTCCTGGTAACTAACATTCATGATATGGCAAAATCCCCAGTCTTAATTTAAAGGATTTAAAGGGAAAGTTTACTCAAAAATGAAAATTCTGTCATCAATTTCACACTCTCATGTTACAAATTTCTTTGTACTGATAAACACAAAGGAAGATATTTTGAGGAATGTTTGTAACTATTTTGATTCCTCAAAATATCTTCCTTCATGTTCATCATAACAAAAACATTTATACTGGTTTGTAACAACATGAGAGTGAGTAAATGATGACAGAATTTTCATTTTAGGGAAAACTATCCCTTTAACATTGCTCAGTGTTTATTAAGGTCTACACTACAGAATGTTAAGTAACACTGGAGCAATCTGTGACTTTATCATTTCTATCGCTATCTCTGTTTGAAACCTAAAATTGCATTTTACATATTACTTGTAGAGTTATTTATTAAATTAGGTTAAGATGTGGCTTTGTTTTTTTAAAGTCACTATTATGGAGATCAGTGCTTCTTTCAGTTGGACTCTTGACTCTTGGATTTTAACTTGTTTTTTGGCTACTATAACTTTGTGTGTTTAAAACATGTTTGTTGTGGTAAAAAAGATATAATAGTGCAATTCTATTGTGGTGGTTAGGATATGATGTGAAAAACTGATTTATCATCGTTATGGTGATCAGTGTTTGTGTTAGTTGTGTGAGTATTTGCTTACTCACCAGAAGTATTTTTTTCTGTCAATAATATGGTACTTAAGTATGAGATCTGTCACTCTCATATAAGTTTGTCATTCTGAACAATTTTAAAACACTGACAATTAAAAATTAACCGTTGTCTAATTTAGACACACAAACATCAAGAATCAGAGTATGGATCTCAACTATGGTGACAATAAAATTAAAAGCTTCATGCTGTAATGCATGCTTTCCATCAACAATGCATTAACAAATAATACATCTTGTCTAGAACTCCCAGAATGCACTGCAGCATAAAAAAACATTAACATTTTGACTATTTTCTTAATCACTATTGTTGTGATTCATACTTTGAGTCACGATCCTTGTGTGTTTAAATTTCAATTTAGTCAACATTATTTCAAAATCTTTAGAATGACAAACAGCTATGAAAGTGCTGGATCTCATACTGTAGTTTCACAATACTGAGAGAGAAAGATACTTCTGAAGAGTGAGCAAACACTTTCTAGATGCTGATGTTTGACATTATGTATCAACCACCATAATAGAACTGCAACATGGTCTCTTCTTCGCCATAACACATGTGCTCTAAACACACATCAATATTCCAACTAACACAAACACTGATCACCATAACAATGTCTTTAAATAAAACAAATCCAATATCTAAATTTAAGTTAATAAATAAAGTAAGATGATGGTATAGAGGGGATAGAGGAGATAAAGTCACAAACTGCAGTCAGCTTCAGTGTTACTTTTTAACACTCTGTAGTGTGGACCAATATAAACACTGAGCACTGTTAATTTAACACTTGAGATTTTTATTGTTTGAATGTCATCTTTATATTCCTGTAGGTCATCCCTCTCTGGTGCCGGGCCTTAACTGTGCTGCATTAAACGCTGGTAAAGCATCCAAGTGGGAAAGTTTGGCCTGCAGTAAGAAGTTAGGTTACATTTGCCGAAAGGGAAATTCAACAGATATCACACCTTCAACAGGTACATAGATTTACTTTTTGTGGCTTCATGGTTCCGAAAGAACCTTTAACATCCAACACCCTTTGTAAAAATTCAACTTTACTTTAAGAGTGCATTTAGTAGCTCACAGCTACATAACGGTTCCAAATGAATATATAAATTGTTTATGGACCTACAAACAAGACACTGTCCCAGTAACAGCTTTTGAACTTTTTTTGGTATTATATTATATTACATTATATTATATTATATTATATATGTACAATGTTATATTAGAGAAAAATATCTAGACATACAATCAGTTAATCAAATCTATACATTACAAAGTGCACTTGCATATGCTGATTAATATTATTTTAACTGTTGATAAAATAAGCCTGTCATCATGCGGCTCTTAATGTAGGGCGTCTTTAACAAAAGAGAAACAATCGGCACACATAATCTCAGGTTTCCTAAATGAAGGCACGTTTGGGGCTGTATCAAAATATATGAAACCAAAAGATAATTGCCAAATGCGTGGTTGACCATTGTGTTGGTGTGCTGCTCATTTTAAACTCAAAAAAGGAAATTTCTTTAATTGTTGTTTGTATCTCACAGACTGTCTATCCACCTGTTAAATAACTCTGTATGGCATCGCTGTAAAGAAGATTTTAATTTAGCACTTTTAACAAGTTTATTGTCTTGCCATATTTAATAATACAGCACAATTTTATAATTTATAGCAATTTATTTCGCTTTGAGAACCCCCTATTCCACAGAACCCCTTGCCTTGAAAATGGAGTAGTTTCGACAGGTTCAGAGGAAATTTAAACTGGGCATGGTCAGCATAAAAATGAAAGCTGATATTTCCTTATATTGTCTCCTAGTGTCTCTCTCTTTGTCAGGTTACACTAACTTCCTATAGCAGCTGTCACGGTGGGATACACCGAATAACGAAAACTAAAGGAGAACCCAAACGCAGACACGATATACAAAAATAAACTATGATTTATTTAATACAGAACAGAAACACCCACGTGGGGGTAAAACAGATGATGAAACTAAAGACTGTGGTGAAACACAAACCAAAACACGGGAACAACAGGAACAGCTCTTCAACACGAAATACATGAACACAGAGCTAAACAACTTAGACAACGCACGCGCACACAACAGAGAACGAAAGGGCATAATATAGACACCACATCAATGGGGAACAGGTGAACATAATTAATTACGTAAGACACGAGAACATAAGGGAGTAGGGTAAAAGTGACAAGACACTGGGAACACGTGACACAAAAACATAATGTGAAAACACGTGTTCCCACACAGAACACAATGCTGTCATAGCCTTGCCCTCTAATATCAGACCTGAATCATACACTAAGGTCAGGCAAGACCATGACAGCCACAAGACACTGGGAACACGTGGAAGCCACACATACCATATGACTCCACATGTCCCCACACAGAACATAGTACTGTCATGGACTTGCCAAATGTACTCAGACCTTAATTTAGTACAAAAGGTCTGACAAGCCCATGACAGCAGCTTGCATCAAATTCAAAGCTCTGCTCCTGGCCTTTAAAACCACAATTGGGTCAGCGCCCCCTTACCTTCAATCGCTAATACAGACGTATGTACCCTCTAGATCCCTACGCTCTGCCACAGAGCAACAGCATGTGGTGTCGTCCCAAAAATGGAAAAAATATCACTATCGCATACCTTTACTGGTTCTGTTCCTCTTCTTTGGAATTATCTACTGGTTGTGACAAGTTCTGCTGACTCTGAAACAGTCTTTAAGAATCAGATAAAATCCCATCTCTTCCGCCAATACTTATGTATTGCTTTTCTTGTGTTGCTCTAATTGCTTTTATTGTTACCCTTATTTGTAAGTTGCGTTGGACAAAGGCATCTTGGCTAACTGACTAAATCTAAATGTACTAATGAGAAGAGGATAGGGCCTAGAACTGATCCCTGTGGTACACCATATCATTTCGCTTTTATTCGTTTGTGGGAACACACACACAGAGCCCATATTCGGTCAATGTTAAATGTTTGTCTCTCTCTCTTTCTCTCTCTCTCTCTATCAGGTAAAGGTCAGCCTTACTCCTGTCCAGTGGCATGGGTACCATATGCTGGTCACTGTTATTATCTGCAACGCACTAAGAAAATGTGGAGTGATGCTTTGGCTGCGTGTCACAGAGAAGGATCAGATCTGGCCAGCATTCACAACATTGAAGAACACAGTTTCATCATATCACAGACTGGATACAGTACGTGTGCACAACTACATTGTTTTACTAACACACACAAAAACCTACACATTGTTGTCTGACAAAAGAAATAAAATTATATAAAAAATATAAATGTGAACAACTGAGCATAGAAAGTAAATCTTACGCAATGAACCGTCCCATTAGCCACTTTTGGCACTGTATTGGACATGACAGGACTGTTCTAAAACACAAACATGTCAGGATCCTGTCGTGATCTTGTCTTGTCTTAAGCCTGGAATGAACCAGAATCCTGTACCGGTCCAGTTTTGGAGACCGCTCCCGCCTGTAGCCGCAAAGTTCAGCACCAGATACAACCCGTCACCCGTGATAATATAAAAATTAAATCCACACCCGCCCAGACCTGTTAATATTTGGCCCGTTACCCAACCCGTGCCCGCACCCACATAAATCACACACACTAAAATCATTCCAATTAAAGTGCTTTATTTTTTTTATCTCATATCTCTCTCAACATCATAACAGCGTCTTGAATGGGCTAATGAAACAGGCTTAAGTGCGCTTTATTTTGCGCCATTCAAGTAGCCTACCATCGGCCCCTTAATAGGATGTGGAACCTGATAACTATACACAAATGGACCTATTAATGAAAAAAATAACAAGATAAAATACAAACTACCCACACAACCCCTGCTGTGCTCCTACAAGTCTTGAAATGTTTCTAAGAGAAGACGTTCCCAGCTTCCGGCTATCGTTTAAACTTGGGTACGACAAGCATGTAGACTGTATGATGATGCATCACATGTTAGCGCAACGTTACCATCATGCGCTAGTGGTAAACAAATACTAGTACGCAGGTCATAGCAGCAAACACACACTCTCAGATACCTATCGTAGGCTATCTTTGGACGCAAGACTGGGAAAACGGCCATCTTTGAATCTCTCTCACTGAACGACATATGACCACCAATGAAGAGCCATGATCACAGAAATTGTGACGATTGTTTAACAATGGCAATTTTTCGTCTGGGACAGTCAAAATCGTGCAATGTATTCCGGGCTTTAGTTTTTAGTTCATTGTGACAGGGTTCTGATAGTACCATGTTTTGTGTGAAGGCATGTGGCCTTATTCATTAGGCCATGTGCTTTCTCTGTCTCGTCTCTGACCCCGCCCCTCATCTCCTCGTTTATAAATCCTTATTATTGTTTGATTCATGTCACCTTTTCCCCTCTTGATTTTTCTCCCTTATCAAAAAGCCCTCGTGTTTGCTCTCCTGTGCCTATTCGTTTTGTACTTGTTCCTGCATGTAGTCATGAGAAATCTAGTCTAGTGTTTAAGTCAAGTATAGTCAATTGCCAAGTTTAGTGTTAAGTCTGTCTAGTGTCGTATTATCTTGTTTCATGTTGTTTGCCCCCTTGTGGGTTTTGCTTTCCTTGTTTTGTCTTGTGAATAAAGTGTTTTTCTTGTTAACCCCGGAATCGTCTGCGCCTGGGTTCTGCCTCCTGTTTCTTATATAAACGGTGGAACTGAGACATTTTCTGGATAAAAGGAACAATAACGTTAATATTTCCAAGCCAGTGCTTGATATAACAGCAAAGTAGTTTACTACGGTTTGTTTGTAGATCGCTCTTGCCAGGTCAAATATGGCAGTGACCTTGATGATAAATCACATAGGCTTAAATGGTGCCTGTTTGAAGAAAATTGTTTGGCAACATACAAATAAAGCAATCATTGGCTGTTTATTTGATTACCAAAATAGTTGTTATTGTTGCACCTCTAATAATTTAATATCAGTTGGTGGTATAAAACTGAGTGTTGTTGTTGTGTAGTGTCGACTGATGAGCTCTGGATTGGTCTTAATGATCAAAGGATTCAGGACCTGTTTGAGTGGTCAGATAGATCACACGTCACCTTCACTAAATGGTTTGTTGGAGAACCTTCACACATCACAAATCGAATGGAGGATTGTGTTCTTATCACAGGACAGGTGGGTAGTTTTATTTACTTTTTGCTCATCGTTCTCACTATAGTTTCTTTCTGATCGTTTTATATCAGAATAAGGCATAATTCTTCCTTAGTAATGCTTACCATTTGTGTAATAGGAGGGAAAGTGGTCAGATCATCTGTGTGAGTCAGCTCATGGTTACATCTGTAAGAAGAAAGCTTCCATTAAACCTGAAGGACCTCCAGAGGTCATCAGTCCTGGATGTCCAGCTGTGAGTCTGCATCACCTCATACTCTTTATTTTACTTAAACAAACATTTAATAATAAAGATCCACTAATAAACACAATAAAGTCACACAATAAACGCACTGAAAAATTACAAATCAAAGCCAAATGTAACATTAAGTTGTGTTTGTAAAGTCAGTTATATGACACGTATTATAAATGTATCTTCAGTCTATTTGTTAATATATTTTAACAGTTTCTGTGTGTTTTCTGTCTGTTATGTGGTCATGAGACATTATTGATGTTGTGTATTAAGTGTTGTGTAAATACACAGATGTAAATTATATATAAGGGTCATTTGGTGATATTGGGAATCTCTTTTTACAGGGTTGGTTTAGGTTTGGCTATTACTGTTATAATGTTGCCATGGAAACCAAAACTTTTGATGATGCCAAACTGATGTGTGAGCAGACTGCAGCTAACCTGGTTGATGTTGGCAGCAGGTGAGTAGATGATATATAGTAATACTTTACTAAATTACAGTAAAATGAATAATACAATGTGGTATCTTTGCTATTAGATATGAGAATGCGTTTCTCATCAGTCTGGTTGGTCTTCGACCTGAGAAATATTTCTGGATTGGTTTGTCTAATACTCATCAGACTGAGCGATTCCAGTGGATCAATGGTGATGAAGTCAAGTTTACACACTTTAATGTAGGCATGCCAGGTATGTTGATGAGTTTCATTGTGTTCGGTCTGTGTGACATCAATCAAAGTCAAATCTACAAGAGTTTAACTTCTCACGTCTTTGTATTTTCACCCTCAGATAAGCACAGAGGTTGTGTGGCAATGTTAACAGGAACTTCAGCAGGATTATGGGATGTATTGGCCTGTAACACTACACAGAAATACATCTGTAAGAAAATGGCAGAAGGAGTCACGACAACCCGAGAGCCTCCGACCACACAACCACTCAGCTGCCCGGATAATTGGATTAAAAAAGATCCAGGAAATTGTGTTCAGGTAAATGTGAAGACACATGATTCTTCTAAAACACAGAGCATCTGTAACAGCATTAACACACTTTTAAAAATGTCACAGAAGGCACAGAATAAACACAAATTCTAGAAATGTAGCATTATAATATTAAAGGGATAGTTTGGCCAAAAACGATATTAAACCCGTGATTTACTCACCCCCAAGCTGTCCGAGTTGCATATGTCCATCGTTTTTCAGACAAACACATTTTCGGATATTTAATAAAATGTTTTAGATCTTTCAGTTGATTAAATGTAATGTTATGGGGTCCACCCATAGTCCACGACCTTCAAGTAAAAAAAAAAGTGCGTCCATCCTTCACAAATTAAATCCAAACGGCTCCAGGATGATAAACAAAGGTCTTCTGAGGGTAATTCGCGCGGTGTTGTTGTAGAAATATCCATATTTAAAACTTTATTAACGAAAATAAATACCTTCCGGTAGCGCCGCCATCTTAGACTCCTCTGTATTCAGGAGAGAGTATTAGCGTAGTGTACGCACTTTTCTTAGTGACGTATGACAAATTCGGAGGGCGGGGGCACAGAGCAGCAGCAGAGTAGCCTCCGTAGGCTGCGTAAGCTCTCATCCTGAATGCGGACGTGACTAAGATGGCGGCGCTACCGGAAGGTATTTATTTTCGTTAATAAAGTTTTAAATATGGATATTTCTACAAGAACACCACGCGAATTACCCTCAGAAGACCTTTGTTTATCATCCTGGAGCCGTTTGGATTTAATTTGTGAAGGATGGACGCACTTTTTTGGACTTGAAGGTCGTGGACTATGGGTGGACCCCGTAACATTACATTTAATCAACTGAAAGATCTAAAATATTTGATAAAATATCCGAAAATGTGTTTGTCTGAAAAACGATGGACATATGCAACTCGGACAGCTTGGGGGTGAGTAAATCATGGGTTTAATATCATTTTTGGCCGAACTATCCCTTTAATACAATTATTAACAAATAAAACACATAACATTATTTGTGTTCAGGACAATCACACCTTTCATATGTATTTCTTAGATCTACAGAAAGACAAAGGATAAGAAGAAGACTTGGTTTGAAGCGCGTGATTTCTGTCGAGCTGTTGGTGGTGATTTAGCGAGCTTTCATTCAGAAAATGAAATGAATGTGTTACCATCGTAAGTACTCACAAGTTCTAACACACAGAATATATTCTTTATTATCATTATTGTTATTTTGTAGGGTGATGCAAGCAGGGTTACCTAAAACTTTAAATCAGTTCATGAGTTAGACATTAAACTACGTCAGCAACACCCCGGTGTTAGCACTGTCATTTCTACTGAAACTTCTCTATTCTGAACCTCTCAGAATCACAATTACGTCTAAGTCTCAATTTAATTCTTTATGGCAAACCATAGGAGCGGATTAAAATGAATGGGGCTACCAGTGCTCGATTAATTTTAATCAAGTTACAACTTAACACACCAAACGTGAATTTAATGATTTGCGCGAGTAGATTACTTACCAAGTTGCAAAGACGCAAATAAGTCGCAAACTTGCGCGGGGCAATGTGAATGATGTGCGTTGGGCTGCAAACATGCAATATTCACTTTAAATGCAAAATGAAAGATTTTAGAGATATCCGTTTTTTGCGTCTCTCTACATTCAAGTATAGGATTGTCGTCTTATGTGACTGAAATAGACCGAGTGTAGAGACTTTCCTTAATAAACAACCTGTTTTGTCACGTGACCTTTTTATTAGGAGTTTCAGATCAGACCCGACGTGGATCGGCTTCACTTCATTGGACAGTAATTCTGGTTTTGTGTGGTCAGATCAAACTCCTGTGAGTGATTTCTCATTACTCTCTGTCTATTTGTGTTGATCTGTTGAGGCTTTTCCTTCCAACATTATTTTACATTTTGTATCATGTTATTCTGTCCGTGATTGTGTTTATATTTCTGTTTTAGTCCGATTATCAGAACTGGGCCTCTGGTGAACCAAACAACTACAACAATAATGAGAACTGTGCTGAATATGGCAGTAATTATGGACGCAAGTGGAATGATCGTGATTGTGATGCTGATATGGACTGGATCTGTCAGATTCCAATAGGTACACATGCAGATATAAGCAAATATATACAGTACAGAGTAAACAAAACTGTGTTAGTGAATGAATGTTTTGATGAATATTTAGATTTATTACACAGCTCTATGAAATGTGTCATTCTGATTCACTGTAAAAAAGAAAAAGTTTAACTTAAATTTTAAAGGCAACTTGCTGCACAGCTTTTTTGAGTTTACTGAACTTTTGGGTCATGTAAATGTCAACTTAAACCGACAAGTTGAACCAACTTAAACTGATTAGGCAATAAGCAAATTTCTGAGTTTACTCAACTAGTGACTTAACCCTTGTGTGTTGTTGGGGCTATTTTTGTTTTTTGAGTCTTAATTTGGCCACAACTTTCTCTGTGTTTCAGTAAATTGAATTATTTTTGGTGACAAATCTTATATTTACAGATATTTTAAGAAAATGCTTTGAAATTTTTCAAAAACTCAACAATATACCATGGGTAAATGTACTACCCTTTCATGTTGTTAGTGGCCAAAAAAAGGCCACTAAATTAAACTGCAGTAAAAATGTATCAGATTAATATTCAAATTTACTTCAAACTTGTTAATCAACCTCAGTACTGATCAAAACTACCTAATGTTTACAACAATTCCATGATTTTAATTGCCAAGTTTATAAGTGGTGTTACTGATTTGGGGGGGAAATGGTAGGGATCACTTGGGCATGTAAAAGATGAGTAAAAACATTGGCATTTTTAGTTTTGTGCAGCATCAGATTTTTTTCTCCCTCATTTATGGTTCGTGGCCATTTTTGCCCCATTGACTTCCATTATAACAATGTTTTTTTGATTGCGTAGCCATGACAAGGAGGGCGTGATGCTCTGTTCTGTCCTGCTGGTGAATGATCTCAGCTTCAGTTATGATAATGACGAGCTCCCTGATCTCCGCTTCAGTCCAGTTTGCCAACATTTCTCTTCATGATTGTTGATCTGCGTTTAATCACTGTGTCAAAGAGCTGAACCATAACTTCTGGTTGGGATGACACGCTCTTCCTCACTATGGCACGCCCCTTACAGCATTGTTTCTGCCTCTTGTTCACACAGAATCATTTTTGTTAATGTTACGGCAATGTTACTATCTCTTTACAAGAGCGATCCCAGAACATTTATTGGATGTGTTTGTGCTCACACAAAAGCCTCTTGCAAATTTTATGGAAATCTTTGCTCCCATTGGTACACTGTAAAAAAATGCAGCATGAAATTAAAACAACTTGGTTTTTTGAAGTCAGTTCAACCTACAGGTACTATTTTAAGTTTTGGCTTGAGCCTCGAGTCTATGTCTTAGATAACAATACATACGATTATAAAATATTTACGTCCAATTATGTATTAATTTGGTTAGTAGCTGTACAATAAGTGGGATAATGTGTTTTTATTTCAAGACAAACACATTCAGAGTGCAAGTCTTGATTACCCTGTGTTACTTTTGTGATAATCTTTTCAGTCGCTTTGTATAAAGGCATCTGCATGTACATTATCCTTTACTTAACAAACCTCTTTCAGATGCAGGGAAGGACTTTGAAACACCACCGCAGAAAATTAATAAATTATTTTTTTTACAGGCATAACTCCAAAATCCCCACCGACATCAGTCATTCAAGGTAAGGATTCACTCATGTATGTGTTATACAACAGCATTCATCTGTTTCTCGTGTTGCTTGACTTTTGATCTATACATATATAGCTCTCTGGTAGATTCATGTTTTAATGTGAGTTTTTGTGATATGGAGTGATACATCTTCAATATTAACATTCTCCATATTAACTCATCTAACCAGATTATGCTTTTTAAAACATCACACAATCTTTAACCAGCATAAGTCACATAGAAGAGTCTTATACAGTTGAGCGTTTAAACGGGTTATGACGTGAGAAATCAAAACTAAAAGTTCATTATCACTGCCACTAGTGGACGATTTAGAAAGCCAATGTAAGAGAGAGGGAATCCGTCGTATTATTTAATCATGCCAAGTTTTTTTCCATTTATGTTTATATTTTTTGAGAGTACCCAATTGATGCTCTTTATTTGTTTTTTCTTGAAAAAGTCTTTAACCCCTGGGCGATCTCCCCCCCACATGCAGCGCAACCCACTGATAGAGAACTACACTTCTATACTAGACATTATTGCATTTGAAGAGTTCCGATTCAAAACTTTAAACCCTACATGCGTCTGGCATGATTTTTTGTTAATTGACATTTTTTAATAAGACTATTAATAGAGTCTGCCTAAAAACCAACATGATCTCATGGAAATCTGTGTTATAGTCATGGAAAATTTTATCACTTTATCTGTGTCCATTTCACGGAAATCAGCTTTTTTCCATTTTTTTTCCAGTTCTCATTGTTTTTTCCTGTTTTCAAATCATTGTCGCTTGGGGTTGGGGTTAGGATGTACTTTTATGTTAGGATGTACTTTTATGTATTGGTTTCTACAAGTTTTTCTTCCACTTTTAAAACTATTCTCGCCTGGAGTTGGGGTTAGAGTTGGGGTTTGGGTTAGGATTTCTAAAAATGTAACAGAAAGTGATTCCAACCCCAAACGACAATGGTAAGAAAATAGGAAAAAAACAATGAGAAAACAATACATAAAATGATACAAGAAATCCGTGGGAGTTACACGGAAAAGACATCCGTGCTCCCGTCACAGAGAAATGCTGAATTACGTGAAATGGACATTGATGAAGTCATCAAATTTTCGTAAGATCAAAAACTGTAATTTCTGAATGGCCTGAGGGCGGGATTAAGCGTTTTGTTTTTGATTTAAAATATTTGATGAACTTAAATTACGTTTCAATAGCATTCAGTTTATGATTAAAATTATTTCATTTTGGACGAAGGTGGCTCGTTTAGCGGCTTTTGGACCTGAACTCTTCATATATCTACAATATTATTATTTCTAGTAATAATTGGCAGCCCCCTGCAATACTGTTGTTGCCCATTTGTTGAAAACCACTTCTCTGTAGCATTGCTGTGAAGAAACCTTAAGGGGATTGCACACCGGCCGCGCAGCTCAGCGTTCGTGCCGCGCCGAGTCGCGTATTGGACAACTCGACAAACCGGAAGTGCACATTAAATAGTGCAAGCTTCGTCAGATAGCGTCTACTTCAAAATGCAAAATATACGTTAGCAGCCAATGTTAATCGTTAATGATTTGGGACAAATATGATGTTATTTAATGTTAAACTATGTGAGTGGTGCTGTGTGGCGCGACAGGGATTTTAGCAACTGCCTGAGTCAAAGCTGGGCGGCGCGGACAGGCGCCACTTGGCGGCGCCGGTGCGTATACTCATAGAAAACAATGTGTTCCATTTTTTTAGAACGGCGCTGCGCGGCGATCCCCTTTAGTCTACTTAACATCTCCATAAATTATAATAGTTATTATCTTATAATGTTGTATTATTGAAGTCACATATGTTGAAAAGAAACATTTCAGATTTTTTTTACAGCTATATAGATGACGTAAATCAAGATTTTATCCTTTTACCTCTCACTATAGAATATAACAAGACGTCTGATGGCTGGATTCAGTATAATGGCAGTCAGTATTTCATTAATAATGATCTGCACCCTATGGAAGATGCTCGTGCCTTCTGTAAGAAG
The DNA here is from genome assembly GCF_030506205.2 of Paramisgurnus dabryanus. NCBI lineage: Eukaryota > Metazoa > Chordata > Actinopteri > Cypriniformes > Cobitidae > Paramisgurnus > Paramisgurnus dabryanus. Next base: position 55,715,185 of record NC_133338.1, read on the forward strand.
AATCATGCTGATCTTATTGTCATTAATGGTCAGACTGAGAGGAGGTTTATATGGAAGCAGGTAAAATAAAATACTGACAATGCTTTCCAGTTTGACTTGCACTCTGCTGCTAAATGATTTTAATTAAAAATGTATGATGGTTGATGATGTCATGCAGGTAAGAGGCAGACAAAGCTCATATCTGCAGCAGTATGTACTTGCACATCACTTCCTAGAAAAAAATGAGATATTTCAAGAGTTATGGCTCATGTTTTCTAGGTTGAATTGCTCTTTTTGGTTTCCCTTATGGTGAAGATCCATGCACAGTTCCATTTACTTTGTCTGGCCATTACTATATGAAACTTTAGTTGTGGGCACATGTTGCATCTAATGAAGATGTCCAGATGGTTCTCACCATTGATGTCCTTTGATAAGAAAGCCACTAGACTTATCTTTGACCAGTCTGGTCTGACTGTTAATATGTAGTATTAATATGTAACTCTTAAAAACACAAAACATATACATTTTAAATAAATAATTAAGCATACAATGTAACCGTATTTGCAAAATTTTATCACAGCATTTTTACGTTTTTACAGCTACAAAGCGTAAAACATTTACAAATATTTCATACCATAAAGATTGCTGAATAATTTTCTACTAAAACAGATTATTAAAATCATGTACTGTTTGAAAAGCATAACAGACAGACACGTGTAACCATAATAATTTATTTGTTGCGAATTTTCCAAAGCGTTACCAAAAGTAGTTAAAATGGAGTTTATGAAGTACAGAGAAATATTCAAGTTATTAATCCACGAGAACATAAATCCGACTTTTCTCTGTCAAGGCGCACATTTCAAATTTCAAAAGTGCATCGACTGAAAGACGGCATTGTCGCAAATCTGTGATGTAGCACACAAGAGACAATGAGCGTTTAATATCACTGCCGTAAAGCAATGTGTCGTAAAGCTTCTTGAGGTGCGTATTTAAATTAAATTAATAACGAATTTGAAATTTGATGTTTACGGTCACTGATGAGAACTGAAATCAAGATCGCTCGATAAAGTGCTGAATTCGGATCTGTTTCTCGCAATTATTAATTTTAAAGATGTGGATTAGCAAATTAATAAAATATGTGAATTTATGTTTTGGTGTAATAATTGTTGCATAGGAGAAAACGCCTTTTCTGTGTTATGGCAAACAAACTAAATTTTACAAAATCATTTAATGATTTTAGAAATGTTATTCATTTGAAGGTTTTAAAGTGTAGTCTTGTTTAACATTGTGTAAGTATCTGATAGTCATGAACATTTCATTAGGTAAATGAGTGACTGAAAACATGTCATTATTATCCGCGTCCACCAGAGTGTTTATTCCTGCAGGAGCATGGAAGTTCTGATAAGACTGATTCTTTGGGTGTTTTTTACAAAAACAAAGTTTGCTCCTTGTGTTAAAGAAATATTTTAAGTATCTCAAATTCTTTTGTAAGTTTGGGCTTCATAATATTTAAGCTCACTCCTCAGTAGACTAAAGACACAGTCTATAGTTCACAGGAATTCACAAGCATTTTTGTAGGACTAACTGATGCTGTTTTATACTGTAGATATCTAGAAGTGAAAGATCACACACTCAGTACTACATTGGGATGACTGTAGAGTTGGACAAATCATTTAGGTGAGTATGAAAGACTACAACACAAAGACTATATGGCTGCTGTGTATAAGTCGTCATATTATATTATGACAAAAATGGCAGACATTTTGATTAATCATTTGATTAAAAGTCCAAAAAAGAGTAACCAACGCATTTACGATCCTGTGGGCTTAACTTATCAAACAAGCTAACTGCTAATACTCATAGCAGTGCATGTAATAACGTTTCATGTTAAGTAAACTGGACTGTTGTCAGACATATGCTTTTTTTCTAGTAAACAGTAATGGTTTTATTTATAAATATATTGATACTGTAAGAATTTGTAGTCTGCCTTGACACAGATTCCACTACAAATTAGGTGGTGAAACAAGTTCATCCCTCTAATAGGCTTGATAATCATAAAGTTAATCGCAGATCAAGCAATACAATAATAAAACCTTAAGTGATATTTTCTGAATAGTAGTATGGGAGCAAAAGTGAGACTTTGAGAACCAACACAGTTCAAAGAGGGTCTAGAATAATAAAAGACATCTGTCTAAACATCATCCAATCACTTGGTTGAGCACACAGTTGGTTACAAAGATAGTCTGATCATATAAATCCGATGACCCGTTTGGGCACACAGTTGGGGACAGGGGTCATTTCTAATAAAATTATATTCATATATTAATATAATTATAATTATATCTCATTAGCATTAGGGGTGGGAAAACAGGTTTGAAACTGTATAAAGTGTTAAGACTGACTTTGCTCAGGGTTTAATCTGACTCTGCTAAACCCAAAGTATGGTATGACATGCTTTGTCACTGCTTCCCCAAGACAATACTTTCATCAAGATTTTCAACGTCCTCATAATTTTTTCTTATAATACCAACCTTGTTGATTCACATAAATCTGTCCATGTAAAAACCACAGCCTCTCCATACCTGAAGTGAATTCAAACAGCACCACACACTGAGTTAATTTGACCCAGGATTTGAGTTGATGCGTCCTGGGAGGGATGCATTTATTCAACTGTCAGTGAAAACGACCCAAATATAAATTTGCAACTGAATGGGTTACACTTAACTACCCAAGACTTTAAAAAAAAACCCAAATGACCCAAAAGGCTCAACCCAGCATTTGGGTAGAAAAAATAACCCAGCATTTTTTTGAGTGTATTTTATTGATTATGGATATTTATATTGAATGTATTTTAAAGTATTACTGCATTTGTCAAGTTGATTCGCAGCCTACCCGGATGAGGTTTGTGTTATTATTGATATCTGTAAGTAACTAACATGTCTCCACTGACCAATCAGAATCAAGCATCCAAGAGAATAGAAGTGTGGGTAGTGTGATTGGGAAAAGAGTATGAAGATTATGGGGGAGAGTTTGACATCTTTATGATGGGATGATATTCTTTATTGGTTAATTTAATTTGTGTGTGTGTCTCTGTGTGTAGTTGGGTGGACGGTTCACCTGTTGTATATACTGCATGGGAACAAAATGAACCAAATTTCTCCAACAATGATGAGAACTGTGTGACCGTTTTCAAAAGCACAGGTGAGGACTTCTCATCACAGCTGTATATGATATAGCAAATAGACGAAGAACAACATCAACTAATGCTGAGGCGTCTATTCAGTCCTGCTCCAGAGACATCACATCTAAATTATAAGATGTTGATTCAGATTAAATAAAGTGTTGGAGCTGACCTTGGAGGACGTTTTCTCATTTGCATTAATGAATTCATTTTAACCATTAGGTTTAATATTTCAGAAGCTTGTTTTTGTACAGCAATATTATATGACACATATATAGTATACTGTATGTCTTATTTACTCTCTTTGTTTTAATGGTGCCCATGATCTGATGGATAACATGTACTGTGTATGTTTCTGTAGGACTCTGGAATGATATTAATTGTGGTCATTCGTTACCCTCGATCTGTAAAAGAAGTGATGATTTTGTCAACACCACCATGTCTCCAACCACTGTACCAGCGGGCGGCTGCGCTCCTGAATGGACTCTGTTCAGAGGAAAAGTAAGAACCAATACTGTCCAAATACATCAAAACCAGTGTTTGAATTTAAGGCCCCCCCATAAGAATTAAGAGATGCCATTAGTCCCTAAAAAATAACCTATAGGGATCCCTTGGTCCATTAAAACTAGGACTATTTTTTTTTTCAAATTATTGCACGAACAAAAAACAACATTGGCTTTGTTTACATGCACAACATTTTTTTCAATTCAACTGAATTTAATCCGATTGCAGGTTACGACATTACAGTTTACATGCACCCTAAACATTGCAATTTGATTAAAATATTTATTTACATGTACAATCTATATAATCCAAACCAAATGTCTGCGCAAACGCACAGCCAGGGTTGCCAGATTCAAGTATCAAAATCATGCCAATGGACATTAAAAAAAAAAAAAAAAATGTACAAAGTCAACGATGAGTTGGAGAAAGTTGTTCTTAAGAAGTTTTAGATATAGGCAAAGAAAACACATTTTTCGAAATGCACAACGCTATTTTATTGCTTTATGTAATGTTATGAAAGACATGAACGCTGCAGAATGTACAGCCCGTGACCCCATTACCTTAATAATGCATTTCTCAATATTTTATCCATCCTCCATCTTTCTGGAAATCAGCACAAAAAAAATGTGAAGATATTTTAGATGAAATCAAAAGTCAACAACAATGTAATGCATGAAATGTTTTTTTTTCTGTTAATTCCCTGACAAAGTAACTTTGTTAATCAAAGCTGCAATTTTTTTCTGATTATTTGTGTTTCCAAATAGTGTTACAAGTTTTTCGATAATAAAATGTCATGGCAAAAATCACGAGATCACTGCATTTCAAATGGAGGCAATCTGGTGTCCGTTCGGAGTCGCACAGAGCAATGTAAGTATGACACTAATACTGTTATCTGTTCATCCTTTACACCTGAATTTATTTATTTATAAGAAATTAAACCTGCTGATATCATTGTGGTGTTTAAGAATTCTACATGTATTCTCTAGTAAAACTAGTTAACATGTTTGCAATTAAAAGGATTATTAGAGTGGGAGTGGATTGTAAATAAAATATAAAAAGTTATTAATGTTAAATAATTAAAAAATCCCCTTGTTTGCGTTCTCAGTTTTTCTCACAACATTAATGCTAAGTGCTGTTGATGACGTGTGGATCGGTTTAAATGACATTGTCTCAGAGAGAAACTTTATGTGGACCGACAATCGAGCTGTCAGATACACAAACTGGCTTAAAGGTCAACCTTCATCAAGTTTACAGTCAAGACACTTTTTTGGGATGGGGGTAAGTGTGCATGAGTTTATTGCAAATAATAATAATGTGGTACAATCATCAAAGCTACGTTTTGTTTGTTGTGTATTTGTTTCAGCAGTCAGTTTTCAGTCTGTTTTTTACATTAAAACTTTGTATTTGATCACAGCAGTAAATCTGCTTCGTTTCACACTGCGTGCGTTTGGCACCGCAATGCAGGGTTAACCCCACAAAAGCGTGTTGAGAATTTTTAGGGATAACCCTGCTTCTAAATTACAAGTGTGAAACGATCCTTAACCTAGGGTTAAAAGCAGTGACGAAGATAACCCAGGGTTAAGCTCATTGTGAGAAGCCCTAGAGTTAATATTTCCAGTTCTGCTTTGAATTAAAAAGATTAAAATCAATAATCACAATTAAAGGAACAGTATGTAAGAAATGTATATCAATTAATCATAAAATGGCCTTGATATGTCACTAGACATTAAGAAATCATTTTCATTTCAAATACTTATATCACTGACAACAGTGGTCTGACCAGGATATTGTAATTTAAAAAGTGCAGTTGCAGCCCTCAACTGATGTTTGTGTTGTCATTTTGTGTATTGGCCACCAGTTGTGTGATTGCAGTACCAGTTTTAACCACAAGTGTTGTGATTGCAGTACCAGTTTTGGCCACAATCCTACATACTGTTCCTTTAAGTAGTTGTGTTCTTCTTTTTAGATAATCTAGTGTGACCACCAATGGGGCAAATTTTCAAAAGTCTCTCACTTCATAATGAGATAAGATATGAAAATGTAATAAATACAAAATATGTGCCCAAGACTTACTTCTTTCATTTGGTATGAGATTCGTACCATTGTGATGTATGGTGCTCAGTAAATGTTAGACAGTGTGAAAAGTCTGACAACTTACCTCACTCTCCCCTAGTATATATACTGTATGTGTGTGTATATGTATATACATATGGTAAAAGGTTTTAAAACACTTGACTGAAATGTTAACAATAATCTTAAAAATCATTTAATATGAATATGTATGGTTAAATGCTTTAAATTACTTTTGTAGACAAAAATATACCTGTACCAAACAGATTAATTTCTGTTATTAGAAAACTAAAATTTTATCTTAAAATGTTATTTTTGAAATAGTTGACTTAGACTGAGTATTTAAGGAAAAGCCCAGACTCTCATGTTGTTACAAACCCGCAAAGATTTCTTTGTTTTGATGAACACAAAGGAAGATATTTTGAGAAATGTTTGTAATTGAACCATTCGTGGACCCCATTCACTTCCATAGTAGGAAAAAATTATATTATGGAAGTAAATAGGGTCGACGAATGGTTTGGTTACAAACATTTCTCAAAATATCTTCCTTTGTGTTCATCAGAACAAAGACATTTTTGCGGGTTTGTAACAACATGAGAGTGAGTAAATGATGACAGAACCGGCTTATGTACTTTCTAAACTAATAATTTTGTCCTTGTTTAAACTCAGTGCATCCTTATAATAACTTCATCAGAAGAAACTTTATTGAGATTTTGTTTTTGTCATTTTATAATAAACACTTTTGGTTCTGATTATTTCTAATGATAAATCTAAGACATGTTCAGTTTTTATAAGAGGACTATTAACTTTGATTTTAACTGGATCTATTTCAATGTTGAATACTACAAATGTGTTTCTACAATTCTCTGTTTCAGGAAGACTATGATCAGATGGACGTAAGTGTGCATTAGTTTATTGCAAATTCTAATAATGTGGTACAATCATCAAAGCTTCTCTTTTGTTTGTTGTGTATTTGTCACTAAAAGCTTTGTGTTTGATCACAGCAGTTAATATAAGCATCTCATTATATTTTCTTCTCACTGGCAGCGTGTTTCAGTTTAAACTTTTGTTACAAGGTTCTGATCTTAGATGTAAATGTTTTACCATTTCATGAACTCAATGCATCGTAAAGCTACGGTAGCCGCCAAAGGACAAACATGTCAACGTCTGAGACAACATGGGGATGAAATGCGCTCTGGATTTTAACCAAGCAAACTGGCATATGATGTTTTCGAAATCTATGTCCCTTACCAGTTCAGATTCAATTAGTGGTGTAGTTTATATTTTTGTAGTGAGTATAGTGTGATTTTTCCCTCTCACCCTTACGCTCACTCGCCCCAGCGCGATCCCATAAGCACCACTACACTCACAGATGCATACAGTATGGATCTTCATGTAACTGAGAGCATTCTGAAAGTGCACTCATAAACACATACTGTAAACTGAATGTGTTATCATCATGTCAGTTTATTATTAGCAAGAAAAGACTTTAACAGCCAATGGGTTTACAGCTGGGGAAACTGGACTGATTTTTAGACTGGTTTAGTGTCAATCAACATCTAACTTAGGGCCAAGATTTAATCAAAAATAATTTAATAAACTGTTTACAATCTTCATGGCTAACACATGCATGAAAAAAAACTCTTTCAATAGCTATTATCCGACTATGGCCAACATTAACATACAGTAATTTAATGGTGTAAAAGTTTTAAATTACCTCACAGAAGTTTAAGATCCTGTACATTAAAATCTTGCGTAGATATTAAAATCAACACAGAAGGGAAGTATAACACTGTGAAGCACAAGCAAAGATATTGACATTCGAACTGAAGGTAGATATTGGATTTTATGAAAAACGCACTGCTCCACTCGTTCACTTCTCTACATGGACTGTTTGTTTCCAGTGTCGCGTGAGCTACACACTGTGTGCAGGTTCAACTTCATTTGGCGCTAACCACACAGACTGCTTGGTGATGTGAAAGTAACGCAAGAGCGAATCAAAGCAGACTTCTCTGTGTAATTTCTCAAATCGCACTCGCAGTACTTTGATGTCATTCTCTCTAGTCACTTTGGCGGCTCTGCTGTTGATTTACGCTGATCAGATTGCGCAGTTCGAAATTAAGTAAAACACACCAAATGTATAGCCTGCCTACTGTATAGGAGGTTCAACCTGCCAAAGTAGCAAGAGAGGCATGCTTATGGTCAGTGCTTCACATCTAAATGTATGAACGAACGTGTGAAATGTGTCACAAAACAAAACTGCTTCCGCTTCTCCGACATCTTCTCACTGACCTTGGTGCCTCTGGGCACTCGCCCAGTTTGCCAATATGGTTAATCTGCACCTAGGTAATATAAACAATACTGTTCATTATGTAAGGTATTTATACACCAATGATAATCTAGTTATGGATATTATATTGCATTTCTGTAAAGAGATCCTTATAAAAGTTACACAATGCACCAAGCTAACTTGATGCTCTTGTTAAGTGCACGTGTTTTTAAATCCTGTCCTCCATGAACATTTTGTCATTGTTTTTCACTTATTGTACTAGTGTGTTTCTCAATGATTTAATACATGTATCCTACATTTAAAACTTACAGATCAGGTCAAGATTTTCTGAGAGGACTATTCATTTTGATCTTAACTGTATCCATGAATATTTAAATGTTGAAAACTACAAACGTGTTCCTACAAGTTAGATTTTTTCTCTTTCAGGAATTCTTTAGGAGGAGACATATGAGACATTGGCACCACAATCCATTTTTACACCACAGAATGGAATATATGGTACTGTAGGTTTTCATATGTTTTTGATCGCATCTTCCTCTTCAGAAAATCCCATAGATTTTTATGGGATTAAGGTCAGGCGAGTTTGCTGGCCAATTAAGACACATGGATACCATGGCCCTTAAAGGAGCATTTCACCCGTAGAAACATTAATCTTGATTGAAAGTGCGTCATTCTGTATTTGGTGGCTATTTGACCGAGAAAAAGGGGTGTTTGTAGTCTCACTCCCTCAACAAAGATATTGGACTTCCTTCTTTCAATGATGCAAAATGATGATTTTTACGTCATTGAAAGAAGGAAGAGCAACACTGAAATCTGTATTTCTCCTGTCTCAGCGGCAACTGAGAAAATTATGCATGACCATTCAAAAACATGACTGGGGTTCTAACTATACAAAGCTTAATGCAAATGGGTGAAGTGTCCCTTTAAACCAGGTACTGGTAGCTTTGGCACTGTTTGCAGGTGCCAAGTCCTGTTGGAAAATTAAATCTGCATCTCCATAAAGTTGGTCAGAAGCATGAAGTGCTCTAAAACTTCCATGTATACGGCTGCGTTGACCTTGATCCTCAGAAAACACAGTGGACCAACACCAGCAGATGACATTGCACCCCAAACCATCACTGACTGTGGAAACTTTACACTGGACCTCAAGAAACGTGGATTGTGTGCCTCTCCTTTCTTCCTTCAAACTCTGGGACCCTGATTTCCAAAGGAAATGCAAAATTTACTTTCACCAGTGAACATAACTTTGGACCACTCAGCAGCAGTCTAGAAGCAAGACGCTTCTGACGCTGTCTGTTGTTCAAGAGTGGCTTGACACAAGGAATACAACAGCTGAAACGTATGTCTTGCATACATCTGTGCGTAGTGGTTCTTAAAGCACTTAATCCAGCTGCAGTCCACTCTTTTCCACATTTTTGAATGGGTTTTGTTTCACAATCCTCTCCAGGGTGCGGTTATCCCTATTGCTTGTATACTTTTTCTACCACATGTTTTCCTTCCCTTCGCCTCTCTATTAGTGTGTTTGGACACAGAGATCTGTGAACAGCCAGCCTCTTTTGCAGTGATCTTTTGTGTTTTACACTCCTTGTGTAAGGTGTCAATGGTCGTCTTTTGGATAACGGTCAAGTCAGCAGTCTTACCTATGATTGTGTAGCCTACAGAACTAGACTGGGAGACCATTTAAAGGCCTTTTAGGTGTTTTGAGTTAATTAGCTGATTAGAGTTTGGCACCAGGTGTCTTCAAAATTGAACCTTTTCATTTAAAATATATCAGTCTGTGTGTAATGAATGAATATAATATACAAGTTTCACTTTATGAATGGAATTAGTGAAATAAATCAACATTTTGATGATATTCTAATTATATGACCAGCACCTGAATATCTAATATATAAAAGATTATGAGACTTTATTTCAAAATGTAACAATTTCTATAAAGATTTGGCGAGGGGCATATGTAGATGTTTCTTTAACTCTTACTGGCATCATGTGTCAGCAATTTACATAGAAATGCTGTGCAATTTATTATTCATTTCACAAATGGACCACAATATTTGTAGCAATAGCCAAAATTATCGATTGATTATTTTATGCCAAAAAAATTTTAAGATTATGCTCCAAAAAGATATTTTCCATTGTGAATATTTTTAAAATGTATTTATCATTAGTAATATGTGTTGCTAAAGACTTGACTTTAGACACAAATAATCTGAACTCTTTTCCATGTAGGACTATGACTGTGTTGTGATGGTTAAACACCCAGAGAAGTCCACTGGTAAGTGGAAAGTTGGAGACTGTAAAGATGAGAGAGGTTTCATCTGCAAGAGGAACACAGGTTAGATGAAGAAAAGACCTCAATGTATAAATGTTTTAACTGTAACTCAATCCAATGACATTTATTTAAGAAAACCCATGAGTTTATGGGTCACTTGTTGATCTCTTTCTGTAGATAATCTGTAAGTATTTTGTTTGTGTGTTAGACTCTCAGCTGTCTGCTCCCGTGACCACAGCAGTACCACAGAAATACTTCAGTCTGGGCAATGATTTATATAAGGTCCAGCTGGAGAAGATGAGCTGGGATGAAGCGAGAAGACAGTGTAAAGCTGATGATGCTGATCTTGCGAGTGTACTGAACTCCATCAGTCAGGCGTACACCAGCCTACAAGTCAACAAACTCAAAGAACCTTTGTGGATCGGACTCAACAGTAACCTGGTAATAAATTCATCTCTCTTCACAATAAACACATTCATGTAATTTCATATACTGTATACACACTGCAGAAATGATTTTACTAACATATGAGTGTGGTAATGTGGTTTCTTCAGACACTTGGACTCTATCGCTGGGTGGATAACTGGCTTCTAAGCTACAGTAAATGGGCAACAGGAGAACCCAAAAACAATTTAGCTTGTGTTTATATTGACACGGATGGAGACTGGAAAACTGCAGCGTGTAACAACACATATTATTCCTTCTGTAAAAAATCAGCAGGTATTTTACAAATAATCATTGATAATAATCCGGCCCTTTAAAAGATAAACATCAACAGCACAAATTTGCAGTTTTTTTGGTCATTTGAAAGATTTTAAAATCAAAGATACTATGATGGCATAAACTATATTTTTGTTTACAGAAGAAGTTTCAAACATTTAAACATATAAATTCAGGCTCAAAATTAGAATCTGAAGGTTTATTTAAATTAGAAATATTTAAATTTGAAGCAGCAAATGTCTGTTGTTTACTAATATATTTAAAGTTTATCATATGGTTTTAATTGACAGTTTCAGTTTAAGAGAGATCTGATTTACTAACCCCTCACACGGTCCACAGTTTTTTCCCCTACAGATCCTCCTCAGCTGCCGGGTAACTGCCCCGAATCCAATCACAGGAACAGTTGGATCCCTTTTAGAGGACACTGCTATACGTTCATGACCTCCACCAGAGAAAACTGGGCTCATGCCACAGTAGAATGTATAAGAATGGGTGAGACGCTTCATCCTCCTCCCAATGAGATTATTAAAGGTGTTTTAGAATATAAAACTGTATTTATCTAAACATAGATCATTAATAAGAGGTCTGTACATGGTAATGACATATAATGAGCCTTTAACACGATTGTTTCCTCCTTATGTAAACCTCGTGCATACAAAAGGAAAACAAACCAATCTCAACAAAACACAGACTGTGACGCTACAGTCGAGATGTACGCCCCCAACATTAAATTGCACATTGAATTAAAAGTTGTTACAATGATAAAAACAAGGTTGTGACGTCTGGGTTAACGCTATATGCTAATTAATGCTATATGCAAGCGATAAGGCTGACGTTCTACTATTGACGTTACAGTTACGTTTTGCAGGTCCATACTGAATAAAACACAAACTTACCACTCAGAAACGTCCATTAACAATCTCCAAACAATTTATTATTCCTCAAAATCTGTGTCTGCTCTGTGAAACAGCCAATCAGAGCAGACCTCAACATTATTATTCATGACCCTTTCAAATAAGGTAATAGTAGATCATTTCAATCTAAAGGCAAATCCTCGGGTTGTTAATGGACATGTAAAACTTACTCTGGATCATTTTTTGCACTTAATAAAACCACAAACCTTCTGTGTAGATATCAGAGAATTTAACAGATTATTGCATTCTTTGGGATCCTTAAAAATATCACGTTTTCGAAATATTAAAATAATTGACATACATTTAAATCAGACACACACAAACTGAATTCACTCATCTTGAGATCAAGATTTACTCCTCACATCTGAATGTGTAGTGCAGTAAATGGACAAATGTGACCCGTCACGGAAACCAGGGACTCAAGTCGGCAGCACAAGTTTCGAGAAAATGAGAAACAAAGTTTTTTTTTCGAAATTTGTGATTTTCGTTTTATTGCAGAATCTGTTAGTTGAGATCACGAAGAAGCCTCTCCATGTTTGAGATAGCAGTTTTTGTATATTTAAAAGCGTACATTTTGCGGTTAAAATAGGCTTGTTTTTCCGGAGATTCTAGCGTGCAGCGGGGGGCGTCATTGTCTGTGTGTATATTTACATACTGTATAAGCTTGTGTTTTCGCCTCCGCCCCCAAAGGGAACAGCGTGACTACTAAATAAGGATAGTTCGCCCAAAAATGAAAATAATGTAAGTAGGGCTGTTCCGAATACCATTTTTTGAGCTTCGAAGCTCTAGTAGAAATAAAATCGAATATTCGAAGCTTCGGAAGGAGGGGCTGAACATATTTTTTCTCTTTAATAAAGGCAGGAATCTGTGTGTGTGTATGTGTGTGTCTGTCTATCCACAGTTTTATTATGTGGCGGATGTGTTGCTGGGAACTCAAGGGAGTGTAGTGCATTTTTTTCGTGCAATATGGACATTTGACACTTCTAGAATTAATAAACTTTAAAAATACTACAGAACAGCACAAGCCGGAAGCGGCGTGCCTGTCATGCGTCATGCGAGAACAGCATTAGTGAAACAAAACACAAGACCAATACTTTTAATAAGGTAGCCTATTTTCTAACAACATTTGTCTAACAAACAAACATTCCCGTATCAGAAATTAGCAGCACAGTAATTACTGACAACGTAGGGTAGGCTATTTAAATAAAACAACGAAAATAAATGAACGAAGTTCAACAAACTGTAATAAAACTTTAGCATACTTTCAAAATCAAGTTTATTTATTATAACACTTACACCATCCAATATGTTTTTTTCATCAGAACAATAATGAAGATATTTTGCAGAAACCCCAGTGCTCCGTCATGCAAGTCAACCAATCCGCACACTTTAAGAGCTAAAGCATATATATCCAATACAAAAGTAATCCCCCATATCTCCGTGTGACATATTGACGTCTTGTGAAGCAAATCAATCAGTTTTTGCAAGAAACTGAACGTTATTTACAACACTATTAGCGTGAATGCCAAAGCAGGAAGCGCGCTTTCCGTTCGAGGCGATCTCTTCTTCTACTGGTGGAGTTTGATGGCTGTTGGCTATGAATGTTGGTCTCTCTGCGCCACCTACAGAGCGGGAGTGTGAAGCGCACTTCCTGCTTGGCAAAAGCTCTGCATTAACGCTGAAAAATATTTATATATATATTCGAATCTCAAAACTGAAAATCGAATGTCAACCCACCGAACGAATATTCGAATATTCGAATTTTCTGGTCCAGCCCTAAATGTAAGTAATGACTCACCCTTATGTCGTTCTAAACTCGGAAGACCTCCGTTCATCTTCGGAACACAGTTTAAGATGTTTTATCGTTAGATTTAGTCCGAGAGCTTTCCCCTTCATTGAAAATCAATGTATGGTTTCCATGTCCAGAAAGTTAATAAAAACATCATCAAAGTAGTCCATGTGACATCAGTGGGTCAGTAAGATTGTGTTGATGCATCAAAAATACAGTTTGGTCCAAAAATAGCAGAATTACGACTTTATTCAGCATTGTCTTCTCTTCCGGCTCGAGCGTGAAGTCACGTGACTGTAGTGACGCGCTGCCCTGTTCCTCAGATATGTTTGCTAAGTTTTTTTTTTTTCCAAACTTATAGCCTGCGTCTCCCCAGACTGTAAAGCTCGGGCGCACAAAACAAAAGAAAAATAAAAGAAGCTGGGGCGGAACAAATAACAGTCAGCCGCATCGTACGTCAGCCGCGTCACTGACTTTATGCGGCGCCGCAGTCGGAAGACGTCAAAGTACCGCGAGAGCTCTTCAAGAAATCTTACGGAGTAGTTTAATTTCGACTCGCTCTCGCGGTACTTTGACGTCATCTGTATGTCAGTTCTTGCAGCGCAGCATGAGTCCAAACACACAGAAGTTACACAGATATCGTTGTATTCTTCATATAATTGGCTACATGTTTTGTCTATCAATGTTTTCCATGAAGTCATTGGCTGATGGAGGAACGAGCGAGCCATTGGTAACCTCTCTAAAGGATGTCACGTTTTCGACGGCGCTGTTTGGATGATCTATTATACTACTTCCCTATTTTAAATACAAACTTTGAAGGCGGGTTCATGTGTTTAACGGAGTGTAAGCTCATATACCCTTACATGTTACGATTTAAATAGTCTTCAGATTATATATTATATTGTATTACCAGACATTCATGCGAAATCTGATGTAAACAATCTATATTTCACGGATTATACGCATTTGTGGACAAATATGGTCATTGGATAATCTGAAACAGACTGGATTCGACTTGTGATCCCCACAAAGGTAAAAGAGTCATGTTTATTTTTGCGGGTTGTCATTTGGTCATAAAATACTACATATGATGCTAGAACATCTCAAAAAGGGTTTTACAGGGGGCATGGCTTAGCTAAATGAGATGTAAATGAGCCCTATTGTCTCCCCCAGCTGAAAAGAAGAGTCCCTTTCGTCTCGATTTTCTCGGTTTGAGTATTTCTGAGTTCCTATATTCAAATGGCCACAACTTCTCCAAATCTTATCAGATTCCCATGTGTTACACATCGTTGGAAAGCTTAGAAACTGCACTTTCAGAATCTGTGAATAATTCAAAATGCCCAGATCCGACTTGTGTCCCTACTTTCCGTGACTGGTCACAAATGTTTTAATGTTACTGTGGTGTTGTTGTTTCTCATCTTTGGCAGCTGTAACATTCAGAGCTTTAGTTTAACGGCTGAATGATTGGTTTTAAAAGCAGATACAGTGAGTTATCTGTCATTTCAGGTGCATCTCTATTGAGTATTGAGGATCCAATAGAATCACAGTTTATCCGACAAAACCTGGAGATCCTGCAGGATGAAGTCAAGTCAGTCTGGATTGGACTTCACCGCAGTCATATGGGTCTGAACGAGCCTTCATCTAAATCAATACAACACATTTAAAATCACAGAAACCTTGAACTGATGTTTGTGTGTGACAGGTGATTGGATGTGGATTGATAATACGGTTGTGGATTACACAAACTGGAAACCGGAGATGCGGGGTGATGCTGAAAAATGTGTTGAAGTTCAGTCAGACACTGGGATGTGGAGCACCAGCAGCTGTGATGATCGCAGAGGTTATATCTGCAAGACTGCTAAAGGTCTGACAAATACACTTACAAATAATCTGCATTAATATCACATCACCTTACTGTATGTTAATATCTACATGTGTCTTTATTAACAGTTATACCACCAACAGAGAAGCCATCAATCTCAGGTATGATGAACTACATCTGCAGGGTTTAATTATAACCTGTGAAAAGTGTTCATGAGTTAACAGTACTGAAACAACACATCTATACTGTTAACACATGTTTATCATCTTCTAACATCTTCAACACTAAATTTATTTGTACTGTTTTTGATTTTCCAGTTACACCAACAACAGCGAAGTCATTATTTCCAGGTATGAGAACTCGATTTACACAACAATGATGTAGTAAAATGTGTTTCTTTTGTGTTTCATGTACACATGACAATGTTATCAAATAGATATGCCATCACACAGATCAGTGATAACAACTACAAATGCTTTATAATGCTTGAAAAAAGTTTCCTGTTTTTCATATAAAATCTTGTTGTGTAAATGTGGCCCTAGATTTTACTGTGTTATGACCTGTGTAAAGTGTTCATGAGATAACAGCGCTTAAACAATAGTTCCCTTTTCCGACAAATTGGGAACTGCTTCAAAGAGACCAATCTACTTAGAGAAACTACTAAAATGGCAAAAAACGTTGAGTGCGTCTTGTTAAAGATGACATATCGTCTGTTCTAGTTTTGGATGTGACTTGTTCATGGTTCCCAGTATGGCCACGATTGTGTCTCGTGTCTGGGTATACAGCACGCTGATGCAGCATTCGTGGAGGGCTCATGTTCCGTGTGCGTGAACATGACCCTTTTGGATTTGTGTCTGTCGCAGCATCGGGGAAGGGGGGCCGATTTCGGACTTGGATCTGCTCCCTCCTGGGTGTAGGCATTACACAATACTGCTGTCGGTGTGACCGAAACCCACACACCAGCGATCACCTCCGCTCGCCGCAGGTACACCGGTCGTGCCCTTAGTCCCTCTCACACAGTGTCTGGGGGCGTGGAAACAGTTTCCCAGCCTGTCGCATTGGCTTTTACGCATGATCCGTCTCGGCTACGCGTTTCAATTTTTCCAGCGTTCCCCCAAATTCTCAGGCATTTGTTTCACTGCGGTGAGAGCTGCCGATGCGTACGTACTGTGCACGGAGATTGCTGTCCTACTGGCAAAGGACGCGATCGAGTCAGTCCTTCCAGCCGAGATGAGGTCAGGGTTTTACAGCCCTTACTTCATTGTACCCAAGAAAAGGCGCGATTTACAAGACCCTGAAATGGAACCTGTTTAGTGACGAGTAAACCCCAGAGAATGCCTGATCAGCATCATGCTTTTATATCTTCAGCATTGTTTGAAGAGGAGGCTGTCACCATCTACTATTAAGGTGGATATGGCTGCGATATCCACACACCACACGCTGGTAAACGGTATGCCATTGGGTCATTACATTTTTGAGACCAGCTCAGACCAACTCTTTGTCTTTTACAGTGGTCAGCAGAAAGGGAAAGCTGTCACCAAGCAAATTATGTCCCATTGGATTGTGGACACGATTGCTCTTGCTTATCAATAGCAGGACATTCCATGGCCGTTTAAATTACGTGCTCACTCTACTCAAAGTCTGGCGTCATCTTGGGCATTGGCTTGTGGTCCCTTGCTGACAGACATCTGTAGAGCTCCTGACTGGGCGACACCTAACACAGTTTACTAGATTTTACAGTGTTCATATTCAACCAGTTTCCTCTCGCGTTCTCTCAAACCAGTGAGAACACCGCAGGTCAGCTCGTGTGTTGGCTTGCAGCTCCATTTTGTTGCTACACGATTGCAACATTATGGAACGCTGAAATGGTCAAAACATCACAAAAAAGGTTTTTGACACTCCTCCATCGCCTTGATGGCAGATGTTGCGGAGCATCGGTTGTCATCCTCTCACTAGATGTATTCCCTGTAAACCTGTGTTTGGCTAGGCGCCCACATTGTGTCCCCTACGCAGGGTTCCTATGTGTGTATAGTCTGTTGATTTCATTTAGCAGAGCCCGCTCTGCGTCTCTGTCATACCATGTATTGTTCAGAGATTATATATGGGCAACCTGTCGGTTGTTCCATATTATTTATGCCACCCAGTGTGTAACCTCCTTAGGGGATGGCTTCAGCAGCGTTCTTAGTTACGCCGAGACAAGTCCGCTTCTCGGTTTGCCTAGTTCACTACCGTGGGTTTAGGAACTCGTAGTGAGCTGCCTTCTGGAGTAAGCCAAGGTTCCACCCCTTACGTGAGGGCAGAAGGTTTACGAAGGCACTGTAAGGGATCAGCTTAAGTTGCGCTTTGGTATGGATTCATAATTTGTCGGTCCCGACGTGAAGTCATAGTGACCAACTGAAAGGGAATGTCTTGGTTACGGATGTAACCCTCGTTCCCTGTAAGCAAGGGAATGGAGATGTCACGTCCCGTCGCCACAGTTTGCTGTTCCACTGCTGATACTGGCCGGGCACTGATGCTCGGCTTTCTCAGTGAAAATAGTGATTTGGTATCTCACCTGCTTATCGTTAAATCCTGTGCGGCGCCGGCAGATGCAAATACCTGCATGCCAAGTTCATTAGCGGTTTAGAAGTTTCTCGAAGTAGATTGGTCTTCGTGAATTGTTCCAAATTCGTCGGTCACAACGTGATGTTACCCTTCCCTTCCTTCAGGGAATTTTCCTTGAGTTTGTCATGACACCTAAATATATGTATAGTTAAAATATATATAGTTATTTATGGTCAATTTCTTAGTTTTTTATCTGTTTTTAATCAGTAATATGTGTTTAATGTGGTATTGCAGATCGTCAGGTAGATGAGCGTTCTCATGGATCGGCTGGCATCGCTGTAGGGGTCGTGTTGGTCATAATCGCTGTCGCAGGTCTTGCTGGGTTTCTGTTCTTTAGGAGAAATCCCAGGAATGTGATTGGATGGTTTGATAGTAGATTCTATAATACTCTTCCCGAGCCTCTTACAGTTTTTGATAGTAAAGAATCAGCTGTCAACACTGAAGAATCAATATGAATAACACATGAACACACACACACACACACACACACACACACACACACACACACACACACACACACACACACACATTCTGGTTTCCATGTTTTGTGGGGACATTCCATAGACGTAATGCATTTTATACCATACAAACTGTATATTCTATTCCCCTTACCTGCCCCATTCCCTAACCCCAATAATCACAGAAAACTTTCTACTACTTGACATTTTCAAGTAACATCATTCTGTTTGATTTATAAGCTTGTTTCCTCATGAGGACATCAAAATGTCCCCACGAGGTCACAAAAACACTGGTATTCCTATCTTTATGGGGACAATTGGTCCCCACAACGTGATAATTACCAGGTACACACACACACACACACACACACACACACACACACACACACACACACACAGCCATTAGTATAAATGTAATGTGCAATATCCACAATAATTATGAGTGGGGGGGCTTGCACCAAATGTTTTACAGGGGGCACAGTGTACACAGCTACTGTACCCTTTATAATGTAATCAATATTATTAATGTCAATTAAACATCAAAACCTTTTATATACCATATTCTTACACAGATAATATGATAAGTGTTTATGAAAATGTATTGCTATTTCACACATTAATAAAAACTAGGGTGCTCTACAATCATGTAATTGGCTGTAATGAACAACACTGCAAAAACTGTGAATAAAAAGAAACCTCTGATGCAACGTAAGCAGATCTGAATGTAAAGCTGTATTTTTTTGTTTTATTATTTATATAATTACATTGAAAGCATGTCATTTTTAAAGACTAGCCTATAAACATATTGGTAACACTTTACAATAAGGTTATTTGATAAACATTGGTAAATGCATTAACTAACATGAACAAACAGTGACAATATAGTTTTTCAACATGTATTCATTCTTATTAATGTAAATACAGTTGTTCATGTTAGTGCATGGTGCAAACTATAATGTTGATTTTTTAAATGTATTAGGAAATGCAGAAATTAACATGAACTAAAAGGAATAAATGCTGTAGAAGTATTGATCATTGTTAGTTAATTTTAGCTAACGCAGTAACTTTTTGATAAAAAAATGTTACCAACATATTTATATAAAACTATTGATTTAATACCCCCTCTAGTGATGAATCTAGATATAAACATAAGAAATGGACTTTGAACTATCATCAGTTAATCTGCGACTGTGCACAATGATGGCGCCAGTGCTGTTGCATCTGAGTTTTTATAATTAATAAATATTACATTGCAGGCAGAAAAAAGTATGTGATTAAAACAGCAAAACAAGTGAAGAACTGATCATATTTTGCTCATGATAACAGATAAAAAAGATGCTTAATTGAGTTTCATGCCAAATCCACTTGGCTCAACTTGGATCCCATGGGGCACGTGCCTCCTCAGTGGTGTAGTGGTGCCTGGAAAGGTGGTTATACTCTAAATTTTGCCCCCATTTTTTTTAAAGGGTCCCAGCAATAGATAAATGCCCTTTGTTATAAACAGCATGGGAATAGTCTTGCAAGTAGATCACCACAAAATGGGCTAGTAGTATTTTCACATTGTCACTTAATTTCTGATACTTGACTTCTTAGAGCAAGGATCATCGTGAAATTAAAGCCTCAAATAGGGTCAGATTTTTCAGAAAATAGGCCTACTGGCTCACAGACTATAGGAATAGACAACTAATTATAAATTGTGAGTACACTTTTTATTTAGTCTGTTCACACATTCAAATTATACAACTATTCTCTCATCTTGCACATAGTCTGGTGTAGTAGTCTCTCTTGTAAACTATCTTTTGGAACAGCTGATTTGCAACAGATAGTGTAGGCCAGAGTATGCATCCATTCAATATTAGCTTGGATGGGTTTTTGTGTTATAAAAGGCTTATAGCCCAAACAAGAAGAATTGTGATATTTGGGGATATTTTTGTCACATTTAGGGGGCAACCAGTCCTTGCCAGATATTGTTGCAATTCTGTTGCTGTAGGCCTCTTGGCAGGCTTCCTTACCAGTTTTGTCCTGGTCTACTCATCAATTTTACTAATGTCAGTGCTGTGCCATTATCTTCACTTGTTGATTATTGTCTTTACAGTATTTCATGGTATATTCAGTGTCTTGGAAATATTTTGTAATCCTCTGATGACTGATATTTTTCAACAATGTGATTCCATACTTGCTGAGTAAGCCCTCTGCAGCCCACGACTTTTTCACTTGGATATTACCAAACTGATTTTAGAAAAAAACCTTTAGGACCAGTCACACTTGATGACAGGTATTTACTAATTCATATTTAGCTTAAGTCTGACAGTGACTGGTTGATTCTGAACTCTTTCACAATCCCTATTATAAAATATTATATTATAATTTACAATTATGCAATCAGGTTTTTGTACTTTTATTTTTCATTTTTCACTCTCGCAGTCGACTCTTGCCGACCAGAAACTTTCTCATCGCGGTTTACCGTCCAGAAACATTCCCGTGGAGCTTGCCGACCCGGAACACGCAGGGCTCAAAAATAGTTCCCTGCTATTGAAGGTTACTAAAGGGAATGACAATAGGGGGCAATCATTTCCTCAATGCCAACAACTCCAACAAGAGAAACTGTATTCACCGGACTTTCCTGGGTAACTTGAAAATTGAGTGATTAACGTTTTTAAAATTGAGTAAATCCTGTGTTTATGTTAGGTCCTTGTTGTAACGTTGGCAATATAACCTTACCATGGAGGCCACAAAGAAGTCAGTACTAAGTAAGGTCAGTAACATTGTTGGATGGCTGTTTGATAATCAGCAAATTAATTTAAAAGCTGCAGTGACAGCTTATTATAATATGTTGCTAAACAGATGTTCTAGTGTTTTTAAACCAGTAGTTTTATTAATCAAGCATGGAATGTATTGCGTGAAATAGGGTTTAAATTGAAAAATACCAGATTTAAGCAGCCTGATCTCACAAAATTACATGAAATAGCCATGCATTATTTTGCTCAGTTTTGTGTGACATTGTCACGTATTTCCACCATATTACGGGCCCCTGACACGACTTTCTTTTCCGTGACAGTTTCACGTATTGGTTACTCAACTGTTTTTCCTATTTTCTTACAATTGTCGCTTCGGTTTGGGGTTAGAACAACTTTCTGTTACATAAAATGACATCCTTACCCAAACCCAACTCTAACCCCAACGTCAGGCGACGATGGTTTAAGAAGCATACAATTTTTTTTTATAAACCAATACATTAAGTGACATCCTAACGCAAACAGCAAATCTAACCCCAAACCGAAGCGACAATTTTTTTAAAATAGGAAAAACAGCTGAGTAACCAATACGTGAAACTGTCACGGAAAAGAAAGTCGTGTCAGGGGCACGTAATAAGGTGGAAATACGTGACAATGTCATGCAAAACTGAGCAAAATAATGCGTGACTATTTCACGGAATTTTGTGAGATCATGTTGGATTTAAGTGAATGCTTATGTTTAATTGTAAATCTGCTCATCTAAACATACAAGGCAGAACCAATTGACAATATAGAGTGATCGCTGCTGACACACCGCCCCCTATAGTTTATCATCCTCATAAATGCATGTCATTTTCATGCCTTGAGTCTAGAGAAGGCAAACCGTGACACTAACATGATCCTGTAGTAGACCACGATACTTGGCATGATACTGGGTTGCGCTGCTATAAGCATTAAAGTGCAGCTATTTCATTGCTAAAACTTTATTTTGTAGCTCCAGATATACCGCTTTCCACATATGCATTGGTTTTGTACAAAACTCATCGATTTGAAAAGCTCTGTGTCCCTGATTGGCCAGCTAATCTGTACTTTGTGATTGGCCTGAATACCTCTGAAACTTGACGCTCGTACCATGTTTGAAAGATTAGAGTTAACATACAGGCTGTGAGTCCAAAGCGGGAGGAATTATGATAATGTTGGTCTTTACTACATCACCAATCCCAGACTGTTGCCTACAATCTGTGTGTTTGTTGTAGTCCAAGAAAAGAGATTTACGCTGGAGACGATAACTCGCATCATCGTTTACTTTGAAGTTTGTACCTTATGCTTATCATTAACATGTACTAATCTTACACACTTACACACCAAAGGAAATGTAAAATCATGAATCGGACCATAGTTGCTCTTTAATGCTCTGTAAAGTTTATTTGATAATTTCTTATTAATTGTTGAGAAACTCACTATTTTGAAATGTTTTGTTTATCTATTTCGGTTCCTCTTTGTTTTACCAAGAAATCAAGAACAAAAACTGATCATGTGCAGAATTATGCTGTTGGTCATACCAAGAAGTTCTTTAATAGTTATTTGAAGAAATTTGCTGACTTATCATAATCGCATCATAGAGTATATTACATAGAGTATATGACTGCAAATTCATTTATAATCTATAAACTGCTCATTTCATCTTTGTTTTATAAAAGTGGACAGCATATGAAAGTCTACTGGCTGTAAAGGAAAGTAAAAAAAATGTTGGTAATTTCTGACAATCTGTATGTGCTGGTGGTGGATAAACATTAAACTAAATTATAAATGCAACACTTTTGTTTTTGCACCCATTTTTCATGAGCTGAACTCAAGGATATTCATATCATACTCATATTTCTTCTATGTACACAAAAGGCCTATTGCTCTTAAATATTGTTTACAAATCTGTCTAAATCTGTGTTAAGCTGAGTTCAGACTGCAAGAATTTCAAAGTAGTTTGGTCACAGATTTTTTCACATTGCGTGACTATCTGGGGTAGCGTTCAGTCGCTGCTGTTTTGACACTGCATGATGGATCAGTGACAGGGGCTTTCACACTGCATGACTTTTAAGAGTACATGAAAGACTTGTCCATAATATCGCCTTTACCAATCAGAACCAATATGGGATATGTATTTTTAGCACGTGTCATGATTAATTGTTACCCCCCCCCCCCCACACACACACACACACTTTATCCCTTGGAGCTGTTTAGTGCTTCATTTTCATTGGCTGAGAACATTCACTGTGCATTAATATTTAATCATTGCACTTCTATGAAGTAGTTCCAGCTCTGTCGACCGCATTACAGTTCCATAATAATACGTCAAGTTTAACTAAAATAACAGATTTAATTTTATTTAATTTCAACGAAAACAAATATAACATAAATATATGTGTGGTTGCAAAAGCAATCTATATAAAATAATGAATACAATAATTCTTAAGAGAAAAAGAAAATTAATACAATAAACCAACAACATAAAACTTGAACACATTTTACAAATACTGGAAATAAAAGTATTAAATAATAATGAAGAAAAAATAATATAACTAAAATACAGGCTTTAGATGAGATGCTGAAAAAAAGAAAATAGCCCTACTCACAATAGGATTTTAAGGAAGAAAAACCTGTCAAATGTCTTAAAATAAACATCTGAACAATGTCTTATTGTGTGGTAGGCCTATAAGCGGAATAACTGACTCGTGGCTGCATTAACTCTTCGTGTGCGCATTATTTGCAAATATTTATTATTTTCAAATATATCATACTACAGCTAAACTGCATATTCATAATTATTCAAAATACATAATCTAATTTAAATACACAGAGCTATGTCTAAAAGTAAAAATATTAAAAGGTATGCTGCTTGAGACTTATTATTGCTGTTGTATAAATAAATAATGAGATGAATCTATAAAAGGGTTTGATGGATGGTTTTAATAATCATTTATTAAAGTATAATTGTTTTATAAGATTATGTTTTAGTGTTGCCGTACATGTTTTGTTTTATATTCTAAAGATGTGTTATTTAAAGTTACCATTGTAACTTTATTGTACTTGTAGACAGACATGGGGACTTGTGACTTGGTGACTTGGACTCTAGTCGACTTGAGGCGCTATTTTTATGACTTGTGACTTGACTTGACAAAAAATAAAATACTTGAGACTTGACTCGGACTTGGAAGATAAAGACTCGGGACTTGACTTGACTTGAGACACGATGACTTGAATGACTTGAGTGTTAATCACATCATGTTTTCAGTTTGAATATAAAATATATACATATTTAAAAAAATAAAATAAAGTTGACCCAGCTGGAGCACAGGCTTAGAATGGCGTTGTCATGACTGAATCACGACACTATCATCAGTCATGCCCTCTCCGCACACCACGCCCACTTAGATCAGATATCAACATGACAGCCGGAGGGGTACGTAGGGTTATCGCTTTCGGCTTCAACAAGATAGACGAATAGTGCGTTGCAAGACATGCAACTTTAAAATCACGGGCAGCCAGACGACAACCTCCAATTTCGTCTTTCATTTAAAGAGCCATTCTGCCCAGTAAGTGCTTGTAAATTTGTTAATATCTGGTTAGTTGGTAGTTAGCTAATGTAATAATAGCTAAAGTAGCCATTAACCCTCATCATACCGTGTTGGGAACAAATGTGGGCAAATTTATTATTATTTTTAATACTTCCCTTGATCTGAGTGGTACGAGACTTGGCTACTTTTTCTAAGTTTGCCACTTGAACACACACACACACAGAAAAATGACTGGATTCTACAATGTTAGTGCCGGTTTACATATCGCGTCTTTTGCACGCTCAAGTTCGTTATTTCAAATGTAGGCGCGCAAACGGAAGAGATTACAATTTTGTTTGATTCCATGATGTATTACTGAACATGAGTATTTACAATGCAAATCCAAATTATTGTAATTTACTGATAGTTACTTACTGTCTATTTTGTCTTTTCACTTTATTAAGACCAGATTCTGCAGGTAAAATTACAATAATAAGGTGACTTGACTTGGACTTGACTTGACCTACTACAGGACTTGACTTGACATAGCCTGTGACTCGACTTGACTTGACTTGCCCAAGAAAAAAAAATACTTGGGACTTACTTGAGACTTGAAGGTTCAGACTTAAGACTTACTTGAGACTTGCACATGTGTGACTTGGTCCCATCTCTGCTTGTAGATTAGTAAGTTTGTTTCTGTGAGCAAAATACTACTGGTATAAGAAAGTAACCAAATTCACCTAGCAGATATTTTGTATTAAATAATAAGATAGCCCAATCACCGTACAATTAGGGGGGGGGCTGCCCCCTAATGTCCACCACCCTTATGAAGCTTTCTGACAGAGTTTACTGGTACCAAAAGGTTCTGAGGCACTGTTAAAAATGTAGCATGTAGTAAAATAACTTGGTTTTGCAAGTCAATTTAAGCTAAGTTTTGGCTTGTAAAAAATTAACATAACTTAAAAAAAATGATAAGGAATGCTTCTCTGGGTCAAAAAATATATAAAAACTGTATAAACAATCCAGGTTGCTCTTCAAAAAAGGGCCTATAATAACATTAAGAAAATAGAAAAATGAGGCACTCCTGATAAATATATAAAAGCCTTTAATCAAAAATGGCTACATGCCAACGCGTTTCAACGAAACAGTTTTCATCAGAGCAGTTTTTGGCTACATGCCAACGCGTTTCAACAAAACATCCTGCCCTGATGAAAACTGTTTAGTTGAAACGCGTTGGCATGTAGCCATTTTTGATTCTATTTTCATAACTTAAACTATTTGAAATATATTAACTTAGTTAAAGAATTATAAAAATAAATGTTGATTTGACAAAAATGCTGTGTATTCTTTGCAGTGTGTGTGAATGATATCGTACTTGTAAAAAAATGTCACGTTATGTGTGTTAACGGCACATTATTGAATTTACTGGAAAAGTAATTCTGGGAATTTTTCTAGAAATAACTTTTGTGACACTTAATCATCTACTTAAATCTTTTGTTTGGAGAAACCAGTATATCAATTAATAGAAGGAAAAATGGAAAACTCACTAAGATTTTAAAATGAGGAAGAAACTTTGGACATACTCTTAAACCAGAACCACTTTAACCACATGACCATATAGAAACTTTAACAAGAGTGTTTATAAGTCTCTTACTTCCCAAACACACGCTGGATTTCTTTATGTGTGGATCACAAGTTCAGATATGAAGATGTTTGGTCTTCAACTGTTTGTTTTGATTTGTTTGTATGCTGCAGTACAGCCATCCAGTCAAACAGGTACATTGGTTTATTTTTCAACATTTTTTCATGTAAGATATTACTTTTATGTAATGGACACTTAAATATTTAATATCTTCAATTTATTTCACTTTTTATTACAGTAACATTAAAAAATGACAAATATCTGTCTATGTATCTAGATGTGGTGTTAGAGGTTGAGCATCATTCTCAACTAAATACAGTAGATATAAATAATATAGATGCTTCATGAGTTCTGCATGTCAGTGGCACTCCAGGTTTAGCGAATGACTTGGTCAGTGTAATTAAATATCTTTGACATTGTCTGATATCTATTTTTCTTTAGACTCCAGCTCTTTTCTCATCTACAATGAGGATCACAACAGATGTGTGAATGTTATTAATGCCAGTGTTATACAGACGGCACCGTGTGATGTATCTTCTGACGCTCAGCGTTTCCGATGGGTTTCTTCTTCAAGAATTATCAGCGTCTCTCTTAAACTCTGTTTGGGAGCTCAAAGCGTTAAAGACTGGGTGAAAATTATCCTTCTGCCCTGTAAAGAGCTCAGTCCTCTCCAGACCTGGGAATGTAAGAATGAGACCTTGTTTGGCTTAAAGGGACAACCGTTACATCTGAACTACGGCAATAAAGAAGAGACAAATATGATGCTGTATAAGGGAAACGGATCTTGGAGTCGCTGGCAGATTTATGGGACTACAGACAATCTGTGTTCTCATGGATATCAAGGTACATCCGTAAGCAATAAGGTACGAGAGGCTGTGCTGTATCCACTTCGCATCGTGCCTAACAGCCATTACTTATTCACGATACAGCACTTGCCTCAAGTACCTTTAGGCTTTTAAAATAACTCCTTTGTTGTTTTCTAGTTTTCGTTTTTCAAACGTGTGCCATCGAACTGTTGTATAAAAGCAATATCGCTCTCGGGGTCGTGTGATATAGCTCTATATCATCACGGCTGTGATTGACTCCGGGACTGGGCCGTCTGGCCTAATCACAGCCGTGATGATATAGAGCTATATCACACTCCTACTCGAGCGATATTGCTTAATTAAAGTCCTGCCCTCATGTATTTTTTCCAGCCTGATCTCACAAAATACGTGAAATAGTCACGCATTATTTTGCTCAGTTTTGCGTGACATTGTCACGTATTTCCACCATATTACGTGCCCCTGACACAACTTTCTTTTCCGTGACAGTTTCACATATTGGTTACTCAACTGTTTTTCCTATTTTCTTACAATTGTCGCTTCGGTTTGGGGTTAGAACAACTTTCTGTTACATAAAATGACATCCTTACCCAAACCCAACTCTAACCTTGACGTCAGGCGACGATGGTTTAGGAAGTATAAAATTTTTTTTTATAAACCAATACATTAAGTGACATCCTAACGCAAACAGCAAATCTAACCCCAAACCGCAGCGACAATTGTTTAAAAATAGGAAAAACAGTTGAGTAACCAATAGGGATGTGCCCGAAGCCGAATACGTTATTTGGAAGGGCACGGATAATGGCTTCAAAACGAATAACGAATTCATCCGAATAACAGAAAAAATATTCGGCCAGACATAATCATGTGTTTACTGGAACAGCGCTAAATTATAAACCCCTTAAAGCACGTATAATATGTGTGTGAAGTGAATGAGTGCAATCTATAAAATGACACGGAATGTCATTTTCTGCGCATCCCTTATTTAGAAACGCCAGCTGTTTTGTAATTAGTTTAAAAACGCTGCTAATTTCAAACTTCTTTTAACCCAACTGAAAAAAATGACCCTTTTAGTTTTTTTATTCTATTTAATTACACAAGACCAGAGAACCTTGATAAAATGCTGCACTCTGATAATAAAATATTCGTTAATAACTCTGTGTCTCCGTGACTTCGGTCACAGATGATCTTTTAATTACTTCAAGTTAAAGCGCTTCATTGTCAATCTAGGTGAATATAAAATAAATAAGTAAATAGATATAAAAAATATAAAAACATTTTAAAAGCAAAATTTAAACAGAAGAATACTATGACATAAATTGCAATTAACATAAAAATAAATTAAGTAAATAATTGAAACATTTGAATTAAATCTTTCTAATTACCTTATTGTTTAAAATCATGTTTGCTTGTTTTGAACTAAGTCAAAACTGTTTTTTAAATAATAGAGCATTATTTGAAATTTTAAACGAATATCTGATTATTTATTAATTTAGATGAAGATTAATGAGAAAGTTTTTTTTAAACAATTCGTTCTGTTCGCGCAAACGAGGTATGGACATAGTTAATAATGAGCTCAGCAAGTTTGTTTTAATGCTTATTATGCCTTCATAAATTCTTGTCAAAACAGATGTTTTTGAACTATTCTGTCAGTGCATGTACTTGCTTGTCTATGCGTTGCGTTTCGGATCTGTCAGTCAGCGCGAGTCTTGTCGATCTTAATAACTTTTTAACATAAATCAGTCCCGAATTTATCTCTCTTAAAAACTCTTTAAACATCAAGCAAGTCCTGCATTTTATTTTCAAATTCCTGCATGTTTTTAAACCGAAACCAAGATGTCAGACATGAAGGTGAATCATTTTACTCTCAGAAAACGTAGAAATAACGATCATTTTTTAGATGTTTAATTACTAGAGTATTTGAATCGCTAGACGAGGGATTAATGTAAGCTACTTACTGTATTTTTTCTGAAACCCTCCCACTCATTTAGACAGAATGGGTCACATTTGTAACGCTTAAAGGTGATGCGCTCTCAAGTTCAACGCACATAGGCACAAGCTATATGAGGCTTTGAAAATGAGAAGTTTGTTTTCCATGCCTATTATTAATCAAAGAGAGAATCAAATTATTTGTCTTTTTGATTCCAATTTTGTAATATTATTTTTAAATAAATATTTACAGTTATTTAAGTTATAATTATAATAAAGCAAAAATTCTTTTAAAATGCCATTTTCATGTAATATGACAAACTTCCGGTTTAAGACCCGCCCACTTTCGGTTCCATCCGAATACAAATACAGATACAAATAATTTTGAGATGGTTACAGATACAAATACAGATACAAATACTGACTCCACTGCACACAGTAACCAATACGTGAAACTGTCACGGAAAAGAAAGTCGTGTCAGGGGCACGTAATATGATGGAAATAGGTGACAATGTCACGCAAAACTGAGCAAAATAATGCCTGACTATTTCACGGAATTTTGTGAGATCATGTAGATTTTTTCTTATGTAATTTTCATGTAAATGACATTAAAAGGCATGTCAAGTTTAATATGATGTTTTATATTTATCATATTACTTGACAAAATGTTTGGTAGCCAATGAAAAAGTACATACCATTTTATTAGATTATAATTTATTTATGAGGACAGTAACATTTGCAATAATAATATATACAGTGCACAGCATAAATGAGTACACCCCCTTTGAAAATTAAGATTTTTCTACATTTGTTGGTAAATATGAGACCAATTTGCTGTATTTTTACACACCAGTTTTATAAAACATTTATGTTCCTTAACATAAGAGTGAAAGTCACTTACCACCTTAAGGATATGAAAAACAACACATTTAAATCAAATAAGGTGATGCAAAAATGAGTACACCCTACAAAGATTCTTTAAAAAAAGCAATCAAATATTTGGTATATTTGGCACTAATTCTCCTAGACATTGAAGTTGACAAAATACAGTTACATCTTTAATTCTCCATTCTTGAACAATAACCTCTTTCAGATCCTGAATGGAAAATGACGTTCTGATTGTCTTTTTAAAACTCCCCACACCTCAACCTGGATTGAGGTCTGGATCACTTTTACCCTGTGCTTCTTCTAAAATGAATTAGTGACCTTAGATGTGTGTTTTGGGTTGCAATCATGTTAAAAGATTGCCCATTAAACAAGGGCACAGAGTGATGGTAGCATCTTCTCTTTAAATATTTCACAGTACATCTGTGTATTCATGATGCCATCTATAAAATCCAACTCTCCAACACCTGCAGCACTCATGCAAGCCCACAGAAGAGCACTGCCACCACCATGCTTTACTTTATGTACCATGCATTTTCTTATTGTACTCCTCACCTTTGCAACACCATGAAGTTTGGAACACCTCAGAGCCACAAAGATTAATCTTTGTCTCATTACTCCAAAGTATAGAGAGCTAGAGACCCAATAGTCTTTACCTTTCTAAATATGAGCTCTAGCAAAAGGCTTTTTGTGCATTGGCTTTACCAGTGGCTTCCTCTATGAATAACAGCCATGCATGCCTCTCCTTTGCACTATACCTCCATCGTGTGGTGTCACAGGAAACAACCCAACTTGACTTTCTTATGATTTAGCCAACTGTGCTGAACTTGCATGATGATTTTTTTTCAATATCTCTCATCACAAAACACTCTTGACGAGGTGTTAACTTCAGTAAACGTCTTGGACATCACAGAGAGCTTCTCACAAAGCCATCCTTTTTTAATTTTTGGATCCCTTTGGTGACAGTATTCAAACTTATTAGCAATGCTTAACTAATTATCTTGAAACAAATTCTTTTATTTCTCATGTTTTGAGACATTTCTTTACCATGTGGGTCTATTCTGCCACCATTACATGAGATTGGATTTTCTCTCTTAAATACCCTCAATTGCCAGTTATCCTGAGGCCACCTGCAGTGATGATTCATTATATTCATCATTTCCTAGTGAATTCCTGTTAATTACACTTTATAATTTTTTTTTGCTAACATATTCATCAGGGAGTACTCATTTTTGCATCACCCCATTTGATTTAAATTAGTTATTTTTTTGTGTCCTCAAGATGGTCAGTGACTTTTACTCTTCTGTTAATAAAAATAAATGCTTAATAAAACTGTTTTGTAAAAAGAAAGCAAATTGGTCTCATATTTACTAACAAATTGAGAAAAATCTTAATTTTCAAAGGGGGTGTACTCATTTATGCCGTGCACTGTATATGCTATATATTTAATAGTTTCCCTGAGGTTTATTTAAAGTAATGAAACGTAAAAAGTGCTATACATTTATTTTTTTACTTTACTTTTAGGTTATAGTAAATACATAGTTGCATTATATATTTAGCATTGTTTGTTGCCCTGCTGCCCACATCAGAAAAAAACAATCAGAGTCACAACCCATAAATGGAGATTCATTTGTTTCCTTCATCATTATTTCTCTCAGTTTCCTCTAATTTTGTGTCCTGTAGAGATTTATACTCTGGATGGGAATTCATTCGGAAAGCCATGTCAGTTTCCCTTTAAGTTTAATGACAAGTGGTACGCTGAGTGCATCATGGAGGGAAGATCAGACGGCAAACTGTGGTGTTCAACTGAGACAGATTATGATACAGACAAGAAATGGGGCCTCTGTCCAGCCAAACGTAAGACCATAAATAAAATACAGCAAATATAACGATAAAATGCATGCAAAAGCACGTGAAGCTTTTAAAGCTGATTATAATTTGAATTATTGTTTGACTCAATAGGCGTCTCAGGATGGGACAGTGATCCAGTAACTGGTGTATTATATCAGAGAAACACACAATCAGCACTGACCTGGCATCAAGCTCGAGCCAGCTGCCAACAACAAGGTGCAGATCTTCTCAGTATATCAGAACTACATGAACAGTCTTATATATCAGGTACACAGATCCCACTATTGTCCTCAACTTAAATGATTTCATTCACTTAACAAAACAGCATTTCATGAATTTTATATTTCAGGCTTGACAGATCTCTTGGGTTCAGCTTTATGGATCGGTCTCAACAGTCTTGACTTTGACAGTGGATGGCAATGGAGTAATGGAAACCCATTCAGATATCTCAACTGGGCTCCTGGTAACAAACATTCATGACACGGCAAAATCCCCAGTGTTAAATTAACAATGCTCATTTTTTATATAGGTCCACACTACAGAGTGTTATAAAGCAATCTGTGACGTTATCGTCTCTATTGCCATCTCTGTTTGAAACCTAAAATTGCATTTTACAATAAGAGTTATTTATGAACTTAGGTTTAGATGTTGGCTTTGTTTTATGTCAAGTAACCATTATGGTGATCAGTGTTTGTGTTAGTTGGACTCTTTATTATTAGCTTGTTTATTTTTTTTCTGGCTGCTATAACTTTGTGTGTTTAATACATGTTTGTTGCGACAAAAAAAAGAATATTTTTTTGTCAATAATGTGATACTAAAGTATGAGATCTGGCACTCTTATATCAGTTTGGCATTCTGGAAAATTTTGAAACACGGAGAGTAAAAAATTTAATGTTGTCTAATTTAGACACACACACATTAAGAATCAGAGTATGGATGTTAATAATGGTGACAATAAAATGAAAAGCTTCATGCTGAAATGCATGCTGGATATCAACAAATTACAAATCTCATCCAAAACTCCCAGAATGCACTGCGGCATAAATACGTAAATAATGAACATTTTGACAGTTTTCTTTGTTACCATTGTTGTGTTTCATACTTGTCTTGCTGTTTGTGTCTTTAAATTACACCATGGTTAATATTTAAATATACATTCTTTCAAAATCTTTAGAATGACAAACTGCTATGAGAGTGCTGGATCTCATACTGTAGTATCACATTACTGAGAGAGAAAGATACTTCTGATGAGTGAGCAAACACTTTATAGATGATGATGTTTGACATTATGTATCAATCACCATAATAGAACTGCAACATGGTCTCTTCTTCGCCATAACACATATGCTCTAAACACAAAATGTTATAGCAGCCAGAAAAAAAACAAATAAGCTAAAATCAAGAGTCCAACTAACACAAACACTGATCACCACAATGACGACTTTAAATAAAACAAAGCCAACATCTAAACCTAAGTTAATAAATATATCTACAAGTAAGTATTAAACAGATATTTTGATAGAGAGGATAAAGTCACAAATTGCAGCTTTTAAAGGGACATTCCACTTATTTTGAAAATTTACCAGCTCCCCAAACATTTGATTTTTACCGTTTTGGATCACCGGGTCTAGCGGTAGCACTTTTAGCAAAGCTTAGCATAATCCATTGAATCTGATTAAACCATAAGCATCACGCTAAAAAATAACCAAAGACTTTAGATATTTTTCCTATTTAAAACTTGATTCTTATGTAGTTTGTGTACTAAGACCGACAGAAAATTAAAAGTTGTGATTTCCTAGGTCGATATTGCTAGGAACTATACTCCCATTCTGGATTAATAATAATGGACTTTGCTCCTATAACATGGCTGTAGCAGGTGTAGTGATATTATGCACTGCCCGAAAATAGTTCCCTTGGTAACTTTCAATAGCAGGGGACTATTTTCAAGCGTTGCATAATATTCACATTTTTAACTCTAGGAGAGTTGGAAAATGTCCCTTTAACTCTGCTTCAGTGTTACTTTTTAACACTATGTAGTGTGGACCCATATAAACACAAAGCAGTGTTAATTTAACACTTGGGATTTTTCTGTAAGGAAACACAGTGAATATTATTCATGATCCCAGTTGAAAAGCAGATCAATGGTTTAGATGTAAATGTTTTCAAATCAAATCAAAGTTTATTTATAGAGCACCTTTTTAAAACAGCAGGTGTTCACCAAAGTGCTGTACATACAGTATAAAATAAACAGAATTAAATAAAAAGAATAAAATAAAATAAAAATAAAATAAAATAAAAACACAATAAAATATGCAATAAAAACAATAATAATCAGTAACACACACTTAAAAAGAACTCCTAACAGGTAACTCTGATACTGCTTTATATGCTGCACTATACAAATATGTTTTTAAATGAGATTTAAAAACAGCAAGTGAAGGTGCCTGCCTAATGTACGAAGGTAAATTATTCCAGAGTTTCGGGGCTGCTACTGCAAAGGCACAGCCACCTCTGCTCTTTAATCTTGCATTGGGGGAAACTAAAAGCAGTTGCCCAGCAGACCTAAGTGATCTGGATGTAATAGATGGCTGGATGGCTGTAATAGATCTGAGAGGTATTTAAGAGCAGTGTTTTTATTGTTTGGATGTCATCTTATATTCCTGTAGGTAATCCCTCTCTGGAGCCGGGCCTTAACTGTGCTGCATTAAACGCTGGTAAAGCATCCAAATGGGAAAGTCTGGCCTGCAGTAAGAAGTTAGGTTACATTTGCCGCAAGGGAAATTCAACAGATATCACACCTTCAACAGGTACATAGATTAACCATTTGTGGCTGCATGGTTCCATAAAGACACCATAAAGACAATAACAGCTTTTGAACCTTTTTTCTGAATGGTATTATATTATATATGTATAGATGTCATTAGCCTGTTATGCTGGCATCCCTATTTTTGAGCATTTTCTGAAAAACGACAAACCCAAACTAAAACGTCTGCAGCTCTTAAACCCTAAGGTCTATAACAAAATACTTGTTATTTTGAATGTGGTCGCTTATGAATAGACTCCAGATTCCAGTCCTCATCTGTGTCAGCTGAAAGCCTATTTATCATAAGGAAAAAACACACAAAGCAAAAGTGGATTTTAGTTTGAGTCATAAGACAACTCTTTGCTATGTATTCCAAACTATGATGTAATAAACATGAACATACACACACACACACACACACACACACACACCCATTACATGAATTATATTTATTATTACAAATGCTTTACGTTCACCAAATAACTTATGTTTATAATGCTCAGCCTCGCTGGTAATACTCATATTTTCCCCACATATCATATTATCTTGTTTTTAGTTTTTTTTAATCTTTTCACCACATTCTCATAGCCATAAATATTCATACCTGTCAACCCTTTGTTTTCCCGGGATTTCTCCCGTATTTTACCATTAATCCCCGCCATCTTCCCGTCTAAACAATTTCCTGTATTTCTCCCGTATTTTTAGTCTTTCTATAATAAATCCCACATTAGTGTATTTGATGTTTGCTACATTCAACTCCGGTATAGCAGACGGCAGTATATCTGTAACATTTCACTAAAATGACACCTGCCAATGTAACAAGAAGAAAAAAGCTTCCTAGGGATGGGTTGAGGATGAAGAGCCGCACACAAAAATACAAACGCCATGTGGAAGTCCGCCTGGAAGCGTACACAAACCTGACACACTGCTGTTTGTTTCACTCAGAAGGTGTTAAGGAATACAACCAAGGAATACAACGTCTGCAACTTATCTGCATAACAAGTCACTTGCTGCTGCTAGAGAGCCATACAAACAATGATACAACACTGGAAAAAATTACTTTCAAGAAAGAATTTACTTAGTATTTTGTCTTGTTTTCAGTAAAAATATCTAAAAATTCTTAAATTAAGATGTATTTTCTTGATGAGGAAAACAACCTAAGAACATAAGTCTAGTTTTTAGTCCAAAAATATTAAATCTATACCCCATTGGCAGATTTTTTTATGCACAAAATCACTTCAATTTTATATTTTTCATCTAAAAACAAGACTTATTTTCTTGGGTCGTTAACTTAACTTGCACATGCTGATTAATACTATTTTAACTGTTGATAAAATAAGCACGTCATCTGCAGCTCTTAATGTAGGGCAAGAGAGAAACAACAGGCACACACAATTTCAGGTTTCCTAAATGAAGCTCGTTTGGGACTATATACAAATATATTAAATCAAAAGATAATTGCTGAACGCGCGATTGACCGTTGTTTTTGGCATGCTACTCATTTCAAACTCAAAAAAAGGAAATTTTTTAAATGGTTGTTTGTATCTCACAGTCTGTGTCCAGACTGCGGCCCACCTGTTGAATACCTCTGTATGACATTGCGGTAACGCTTTAGATTACAGCCCGGAAAGTACTACGTAAGTACAGCGAATTTACAGCGTATGTTTCTGTAATTATAGTTTACTTATGAAGTACGTACGTGTAATTATAAGGGAACAATTTATAATATTTGGGGAATAAAGGGGTAACAACCAGGAAAAATACAAATAATATATGCAGTGAAGTACTGCGTAAGTACAGCGAATTTACAGCGTATGTTTCTGTAATTATAGTATACTTATGAAGTACGTATGTGTAATTACAAGGGAACAATTTATAATAGTTGGGGAACAAAGGGGTAACAACCAGGAAAAATACAAATAATATATGCAGTAAGTATTTTTGATTACTAAACAAAACTTAAAATTCAGTTAATGTGTTTATGCTATTTATTAGTACGATACAATTTATTTAGAATTTTCAATAAAGGTTACATACCTTAAGAAAGAAAAAGAGTACAGGAATTTGTTGGGTCATCAAGCAAAATTAAAAATAGGCAAGGCAACTTTGGTGAAAACAAAGCAAGCAAAACTAGAGCTACACTCTTAGAACAAATGTGTTAAAAACAACACATTAGTGTTGATTCTGGGACGACACACTAAATGCGTTGTCCCAAAATCCACCCATCTCTGTGTTATTATGGAAACAACACATTTTGTGTTATATTTTAACACAACTTGTGTTATATTTTAACACAACTTGTGTTATATTTTAACACAACTTGTGTTATATTTTAACACAAAATCAACACAAAATGATATATAATGTGTTAAAATTACACATAATGTGTTAAAAACGTAACACACAAAGATGTGTAAAAAATTAACACATCCTTTCTAAGAGTGTATTTTCTGTAGTTACTGTTTTGTGTTGTTACAGTCTAAGTCGAAATGTTTTACCCCCTTGTTTCACGTAGTTACAAAGTAAGTACAGAATCTGCGGGCTGTAAATTAAAGTGGCACTTGTTACCCCCTTGTTTCACGTAGTTACAGAGTAAATACAACATCTGCGGGCTGTAAATTAAAGTGGCACTTGTTACCCTCTTGTTTCACGTAGTTAAAGAGTAAATACAACATCTGCGGGCTGTAAATTAAAGTGGCACTTGTTACCCCTTTGTTACGAAAATATTATTAATTGTTCCCTTAAAATTACATGTATTTACTGTATAAGTACACTATAATTACAGAAATGTATGCTATAAATTCGCTGTACTTACGCAGTACTTTACTGCATATATTATTTGTATTTTTCCTGGTTGTTACCCCTTTATTCCCCAAATATTATAAATTGTTCCCTTATAATTACACGTACGTACTTCATAAGTAAACTATAATTACAGAAACATACGCTGTAAATTCGCTGTACTTACCCAGTACTTTCCAGGCTGTAATCTAAAGCGTTACCGACATTGCTGTGAAGAACTTTTAATTTAGCACTTTTTAAAGCCCTATTTAATAATACAGCACAATTGTATTATTTATAGCAATTTATCTTGCGAACACCCTGGGTATGGATCACGGACAACTAGGGGTCCCCACTAGCGGACCCCACTTTGAGAACCCCTGGCCTAGAAAAGGAGTTGGTTTCGAGAGGTTCAGAGGAAATTTAAAGCTGGACATTGTCAGCATAACAATGAAAGCTGATATTATGTTTCCTAATAATGTCTCCTTGAGAAAGCATGTACAACCAAAGAGGGCGCATGTCACTCCTCTCTTTGTCAGTTTACACTGGCTTCCTATAGCAGTTCGCATCAAATTCAAACCTCTGCTCCTGGCCTTTAAAATCACCATTGGGTCAGCACCCCCTTACCTTCAATTGCTTACACTTCAAAAAATTAAAAACTTTCTTACTTAGTATTTTTGTCTTGCTTTCAGTAAAAATATAAAAAAATTCTTAAAGGACAAGTTCAGCTGTTTTAGCATTCGTTGTTAACTTGTGGACCTATTTTTCCAAACGCCTCACACCCGTACATTCTTCCGCTTAGAGCTTGAATAATAAACACTCCAGGCCAGGTGGTGGCGCTAATCCGCCTTTGCCAATTGCAAGAATAGAAACAAAGTTCTCGGCGCGGAGTAATACCGTACCTCACAGGACATCTAATACAAGTCAATGGAGTTGGTAAAAACTATGATAAAACCTGTTGGAATGCGTCTTTTGGAGCGATTTTTGTGTGAGCATATCAGTGAACACCCCTGACCACTCTGTGAGTTTCACGTCTTTGTAAACAAAAGTTTAATGCATTTTAGGAAGGATTGTTCCAGTGCACCATTAAACCCATTGTAGAGGTGTGAGGTGAAACACAAACACGCAAAAATTCTCAGGGCAGCCGCAAATGTCGAAATTTCAGTCAAAACCATTCTATTTCACCATAAACAATCTGAAAACAGGTATTTAAGTCTAAAATACCCAACTTGTCCTTTAAATTAAGATGCTTTTTCCTGATGAGAAAAATGACCCAGGAAAATAAGTCTAGTTTTTAGACCAAAAATATCAAATTTAAGTGATTTTGTGCATAAAACAAGCAAAAAAAATCTGCCAATTGGGTAAGCAAAAAAAATCTAGAAACATTTTCTTAAACACTAAATTTAAGAAAAAATCAAGAAAAATTAGCTTACCCCATTGGCAGATTTTTTTGCTTGTTTTATGCACAAAATCACTTAAATTTGATATTTTTGGTTTAAAAACTAGACTTATTTTCTTGGATTGTTTTGCTCATCAAGAAAAAGCATCTTATTTTAAGAATGTTTAGATATTTTTATAGAAAACAAGACAAAAATACTACAAAAAAATTCTGCCAACACCTCACTTGCTGTTATCGTTTCTTTTTTCTAGTCTTATCTCTACATTCTCTGTCAAAAAAACCTTGGCTATGTTTAATGTCGTAGCCTTGATGTATTGCGGTTCTTGTGTTGCTGTAATTGCTTCTATTGTTACATTTGTAACTCACTTTGGAAAAAAGCGTCTGCTAAATAACTAAATGTAGATGCAATAACCAGAAGAGGATAGGGCCTAGAACTGATCCCTGTAGTACACCATATAATACCTCTTTTATTAGTAGGGGTGTCCTCGACTAAGGATTTACATATTCAAATCAGAATCTTCGAATCTTTCCATAGTCGACCGATAGTCGAATCATCTATGTTTGTGTTCATGGGTTTGGAGGGGGCCAGACCAGGTACAAATTGGTAACTTTTATTTTCTTTCACAAGCAGCACACATAAACAACTGTCTGATGTGACCAACACTGTCTTTCAAGTAATAAACGAAGACAAAACTGACGATGCATTTATATATATATATTTTAAGGTAAAATGTAAGGCAACATTTGTTTAATTATTCATCATAACATTTTAAAGCCACGATCTAAAGAAAAACACACAAAAATACATTTTGATAACTAAACCTAAAAAATAGCAAAGGTGATCCTGCCTTGGAAACTCCGGCTACAATTAAGTGTTTTCATTTAATTTGGAGATAGCGCGTCAAAGCAGTCATGACCAAAAAAAACCCGACAAATTAGAAAAGACAAATAATTTGTGATTGTGACTGTAAATGATAAAAACTAATCTTTATATACAATTCATTAAACTTTAATTTATAACAAGAAAAACACTGAAATTAATGATTTTATAGACACTACGCGTTATTATTTAGCACAGAAATACCTGCTTGCTTGCTTTGACTTTGATCATCTCTGTATTCACTTTAGATACAGAAAGACCGGATGATATTATTTATTTCAGGAATCTCTTTGCTATCATTTGAAAGTGAACACCGACTGACCATAATATTAAATCACAAGAAAGACATTCGTGTCAGGCAGAAATAGGTTCGGTGCAGATACTAGTTTCCGTTTCATCACCGAAAAAAAAAATGGCTTACCTGTTTTGTAGTTTAACTTTAAGATAGACAATATAACCACTCTGTTTTAAATACATTTTAAAAACTTATACTCGTCGAAAAACATCAGTTTTTTAATGTTTAGTTTGATGAACTCCTAAATATGAGACGCAGAGCACCTAGCCCGTTCGGCTAAATTACATACGCAAGCATGGCCAGCACGCAGTATGCAACATTGATACAACTAAAAGCTATTCAAAATTTACAGACTTAAATTAGATCGGAATTTACGTTTATAATAAATAAATTTTTTTTAAATAAAATAAGGTCAGAAGTAACAAAGTGCAGAACAAATATGCAAAATGCCTCAAGTGCACGGAAACAAAACACAAGCCAAATAGTTAAATCAGATAACCCAAAGTGATATAAAATAAAATATAGAAATTATTAAAAGAACGAAAGTCATAGTTGAAT
This sequence comes from Paramisgurnus dabryanus, assembly GCF_030506205.2. Classification (NCBI taxonomy): domain Eukaryota; kingdom Metazoa; phylum Chordata; class Actinopteri; order Cypriniformes; family Cobitidae; genus Paramisgurnus; species Paramisgurnus dabryanus. Next base: position 55,755,922 of record NC_133338.1, read on the forward strand.
TTGCCAGCTTTGTCTTTTAAATGTCGAAACAAAGAGGCAAGGCTTTATTAACATAGAGACCTCTTATGGACGTGAAGCCCGGACACAGGGGTTGTTGGATTTATTAACGCATTTTAAAAATATTTATTGAAAGCTGCTACTTCACATATTATTTGCAGCATTATCATAATATGCAGTATATTAATATATTTTGAGAAAGCTGTTATATGTGAAATCAGATAATGTGTGCACCCATATACGGCCAAAATTGAATGATCCTCATTTCATAACACATCTGCGACGATTCGACTATGAGATTGGTAGTCGAATCAGGCTTCTCCTATCGATGCATCGAATCTTCGACTATTCGGGGTCACCCCTATTTATTAGTTTTGTGGGAACACACACAGCCCATATTCAGTTAATGTTATATGTTTCTCTCTCTCTCTCTCTCTCTCTCTCTCTCTCTCTCTCTCTCAATTTCAATTTCAATTTCAATTTAAAGAACTTTATTGGCATGATTGTGTCACTTACAATATTGCCAAAGCATTATACATAAAACAAGAAACATACAATAACACAATATTAACAAACATTAAGGTGCAATTAAGCTAAGGTGCTGGGTGATCGATGAAGTACTACTGCAAAATAAAATAGAATCAGAGGATATTTACAATATAAAGTTGACTTTGAAATATAAACATATGAAGTATACAAATGTACATTTATGGAGGCAGATGAGAGGTAAAATAAAAGTACTGTCTCTCTCTCTCTCTCTCTCTCTCTCTCTCTCTCTCTCGCTCTCTCTCTCAGGTGTAGATCTGCCTAACTTCTGTCCAGTGGCGTGGGTGCCGTACGCCGGTCACTGTTATTATCTGCAGCGCACAAATAAGACGTGGAGTGATGCTTTGGCCGAGTGTCACAAAGAAAGATCAGATCTGGCCAGCATTCACAACATAGAAGAACACAGTTTCATCATATCACAGACTGGATACAGTATGTCTGTACAACTAAATTACATTTGTAACACACACAAAAACCTACACGTTCTTTGTCTGACAAAAGAAATATATAAAACAATATAAATGTGAACAGCTGAGCATGGAAAGTAAATTTGACGCAATTACCTGTCCCTTAAGCCACTTTTGGCACCATATTGGACAGGACAGGACTGTCCTAAAACACAACGGTGGAACTGAGATGTTTTTGTTAGAAAATTCTATAACATTAATATTTCTATCCAGTGCTTGATATAACATGAAATATGAATATTAGTGTGCTTTTTAGAAATGCCACAGCTTTTCTGTTTACTTCGGTTTGTTTCTAGATCGTTCTTGCAAGGTCCAATATGGGGGTGACCTTGACGATAAAGCACATAGGCTTAAATGGCGCCTGTTTGGCAACATACAAATAAAGTGATCATTGACTGTTTGTTTGAATATCAAACATCATTGTTATTGTTGCACCTCTAATAATTTAATATCAGTTGGTGATATAAAATTAAGTGTTGTTGTGTAGTGTCGACTGATGAGCTCTGGATTGGTCTTAATGATCAAAGGATTCAGAATCTGTTTGAGTGGTCAGATAGATCGCACGTCACCTTCACTAAATGGTTTGTAGGAGAACCTTCACACGTCACAAATCGAATGGAGGATTGTGTTCTTATCAGAGGACAGGTGGGTAGTTTTTATTATCTTTATGCTCCTCGTTCCCACTATAGTTTCTTTCTGGTTGTTTAAGGGTCATAATTCTTCATTAGTGATGCTTTACATTTGTGTAATAGGAGGGGAAGTGGTCAGATCATCTGTGTGAGTCAGCTCATGGTTACATCTGTAAGAAGAAAGCTTCCATTAAACCTGAAGGATCTCCAGAGGTCATCAGTCCTGGATGTCCAGCTGTGAGTCTGCATCACCTCATACTCTTTATTTTACTTAAACAAACATTTAATAATAAAGATCAACTAATAAACACAATAAAGTCATTCAATAAACACACTGACAAATTACAAATCAAAGCCAAGTAAAATCAGTTATATGACATGTATCATAAATGGATCTTCAGTCTATTTGTTAATATATTTTTACAGTTTCTGCGTGTTTTCTGTCTGTTATGTGGTCATGAGAAGTTGACAGAGTTGTGTTGTTGTGTATTACTGTCAGTGTTGTGTAAATATATAGATGAAATTATATATATATATAAGGGACATTTGGTGATATTGGGAATGTCTTTTCACAGGGTTGGTTTAGGTTTGGCTATTACTGTTATAGCGTTGCCATGGAAACCAAAACTTTTGATGATGCCAAACTGACGTGTGAGCAGACCGCAGCTAACCTTGTTGATGTTGGCAGCAGGTGAGTAGATGATATTTAGTAATACTTTACTAAATTACAGTAAGATGAATAATACAATGTGGTATCTTTGCTATTAGATATGAGAATGCGTTTCTCATCAGTCTGGTTGGTCTTCGACCTGAGAAATATTTCTGGATTGGTTTGTCTAATACTCATCAGACTGAGCAATTCCAGTGGATCAATGGTGATAAAGTCAAGTTTACACACTTTAATGTAGGCATGCCAGGTATGTTGATGAGTTTCATTGTGTTCGTTCTGTGTGACATCAATCAAAGTCAAATCTACAAGAGTTTAACTTCTCACGTCTTTGAATTTTCACATTCAGATAAGCACCGAGGTTGTGTGGCAATGTTAACAGGAACTTCAGCAGGATTATGGGATGTATTGGCCTGTAACACTAAACAGAAATACATCTGTAAGAAAATGGCAGAAGGAGTCACTACAACCCGAGAGCCTCCGACCACACGACCTCTCAGGTGCCCGGATAATTGGATTAAAAAAGATCCAGGCAGTTGTGTTCAGGTAAATGTGAAGACAAACAATTCTCCTGAAACACTGAGCTGTGCAGCTAAATTTTGTTCAGGATAATCACAGTTTTCATACTGTATGTATTTCTTAGGTCTACAGAAAGCAGAAGAATGAGAAAAAGACTTGGTTTGAAGCGCGTGACTTCTGTCGAGCTGTTGGTGGTGATTTAGCGAGCTTTCATTCAGAAGATGAAATGAAAAAGTTACCGTAAGTTCTAACATGTTCTAACACACAGAATATATTATTTATTATCATTATTATTAGTTTGTACGGTGATGCAAGAAGGGTTAAATAAAGTTTTTTATCATTTCATGAGTTAGACATAAAAACTGCCTCAGCAAGGGGATCTCGTCTGATTGGTGGATCTTGTGAGTTGTAATATCTAGAATGATTTGATGAATAAGCTGAAAAAAGGGCGGTTGACATTTCACATCTAACCCATACGGCAAAAAATATATTTTCAAATATAATTTCAAATATATTTCAGATTATACCAAAAATATATGTGCTGAAATAAATAAACATTTTTTTCACCTTTTTTTTGTATATCCTGAATATTTTAAAGTGCACCTATTTCATTGGTAAAAAAAACACGTTATTTTGTGTATTTGGTTTAGTACAATGTGTTTGCGTGGTTTATGGTAAAAAAAAAACATTATTTTCCACATACTGTACATTTTTGGAGCTCAAGATTTTAATCTCTTCGTGAAACGCACAGATTTAAAAAGATCTGTGTCCCAGATTGGCCAGCTTATCTGTACGGTGTGATTGGTCTGAATACCTCTGACGTCAGCAGGAAATGTGATGCTCATTACCCTGTTTGAAAGATTTGCTCACAATGCAATGCTAACAGAAGTTACTTACAGGCTGTGAGTCAGAAGCGGGATGAATTATGACAATGTCAGTCTTTACTTCATCACCAATCCCAGGAAGTAAACTGTTGCCTACAATCCGTGTGTTTGTTGTAGTCCAAGAAAAGAGATTTATGTTGGAGACGATAACTTGCAGTCATTGTTTACTTTGGGGTTTGTACCTTTTGCATATCATTAACATGAACTAATAAATACTTACACACTAAAGGAAATGTAAAAATGTGAATCGGACAATAGGTGCTCTATAAAAATAAATATTTAAAGCATTCATATTCATGTCACATTGGAAGAAAAACCTTGTGTTTTACAAACCTGTAAACATAACAGCAAAAATATATCTTTAATTTTATAATTTATACATATTTATACATTTTATAGTTATACTCTATACATTTTATACAAACTTAATATTTTGGCCAGGACAAAAATATATTTTTTGCCATATTGATTTGTAAAATTAGAAATGTATTTGTTGCCCATAAAATACATTTTAAAATATGAGTTATTATATGAAGGTTAAAACTAAATCTATTTAATTAAGCTTCACTCTCTACAAAATATTTTTGCATATATTTAAGTATTTGCCATATATTTAAAACATGTTTTTGGCAAGGAAACATATTTTTTGCTGAAAGGAAAAAATCTCTGTTACGACGGTATCCTCTGTTCCCTGAGATAGGGAATGAGATGCTGCGTCATGTAATGACACCATCGGGAGAACGGCGTGCAGTGTTCGCACATTTGAAAAAAACTTGTGAAACTAGTCTCCGTCTTATAGGCAGCGAGTGATGATGTCACGAGTGCGACGGAACTCGAAAGGGATAAAAGGGAAGCGCAAACGGCGCCCTACAGCTTCTGAAAAAGTAAATTGAGTGCTACAGGCACATGGAGTTATGGATATGAGACCCAGCATTTCATTCCCTATCTCAGGGAACAAAGGTAGCTGACGTAACTGAGACATTCCCTTTTGAGGGAACTCAATGCTGCATCATGAAATGACACTTTGGGGTACAAATGTCTTTGTATCCCTGAATGAATTCCTTGGGGAAGAGTTGTGTCTGTCCTGTTGTGAAAAGTTTCATGCACAGGTCCTTATCAGGTAAGGATGAGAGGTCCAAACTATAGGACCCTTATAAAAGTATGTTGGGTTGTTTACCCTGCAACATCGCACACATATTGCATGGAGGGCCCAGATAGAAGGGCCTGAGAAGATGCCATAATCCTAGAAGAATGTGCTCTGACTAGCAGAGGCGAAGGCCATCTGTGCACCTCATAAGCTAACAAAAGCGCTTCCACAATTCATTTACTGATGGTCTGCTTGGAGGAGGGATGATCCTTGATACAGATAAACAAAAAATTATCAGATCTTCTTCATAGAAAAGATGTTCTCACATACTTTTCTAATACCCTAACAGGGCATAATAAGAATTATCTTTTTGATCCACCCACTCGTGAGGAGGATAAAAAGCCAGAAGAATTGGCCACTGGCCACATGACTTAGGTATATAACCTGGTCTTGGGTATAGAATGGCTTTATATTTATATTATATTTATATATTATAATTTTTTATATTATATTTTATATATTTTATGTATGCATTAATTCTCCCTAGAGAGAACTCCAGACATAAGAGAAGCAGAATGCATAAAGCTTACCTACTCTCCTCAGAGAGATGATGGCCCAAAGAAATGATAATTTAGCAACAGAAGTTTGTCTGTATAAAACTCAATCGGTTTAAAGGGTGCCACAATTCCTTCTAAAAATACAGTAAAGCCCCATATTGGAACTCTCACTGAGAAGGAGGCCTCATCCTCATTGTACCACACTGGAAGATAGTAAGTAAGGAATGACTCCCTAAAGAACCCTCAATACGAAGGGAGTGAAAAACATCTAAGGTTGCAGTATATACTCCTACCGTAGAGACCGCAAGACCTGAGGAAAAACGATCTTGTAGAAATTTCAGAACTGAAGCAACTGGGCAATTAACTGGGTCAATATGCATTTCACTACACATGAATTGAAAACTCTCCACTTTAATGTACACAGTTTACTGGGGGAGGGAGCTTTAACCTTAAGCACGGTCTCAACAACCTCAGTTGAGAGACACTGATTCACAAACTGATCCCATACAGGGGCCAAACCAACAATTTCCATATTCTCTGCAATATGGCACCTCCAGCCAGAATCAGAAAGTGCCTCCTCAGAGGAACCTTCCATGGATGACATCCTAGGAGAGCTAAGAAGTCTGAAAACCAAACTCGGGGCCCCAGGGGGCAAAACAATTGAGGAAGAAAGTGTATAGGTGTTGCCTTAGCCACATCTGTACCAAAGCATCCAGCCATAATGGGGCTGAAGGTGTCAGGGAGAACAATAAAGATCAAATGGTTTTTTTCCCGACATGCAAATAGGTCCGTTAGACCATTTTTGGACAAAAAATATTCTCCACCACCTCAGGGTGGAGTCTGCATTCCCTGCAGTCTGCATATCTTGGAATACGCATTGCCCTGGGCGACAAAAAGATCACAGTTTCTTCCTTGTAGACAGGGAATGAAGGCATTGCGCGTAACCCTGAACATAGTGAAGTGTGTCTCAGTGGAGCAAGGGCTAAATCCATACATTTTGTGAACAGGCAAGGGGAAAATGTTTTCATGGAGAAAATGTGATAAAGTAACCAGCCTCTTGAGGCTGGGTTCGGGGATGTGACATATGCAAGTTCGTTGCCCTGAAACAACTTATCGGCAGGGCATGAACGACTTGTTTTTATTACTGTGTTTTTCAGCTGATTCCTCAGTTTTAAAGCCTTTATGCATGAGACTGACGAACCCACAAATCGGAAATTAGCATGCCCCAAGGCATTATAAATGGTGGGGTTAATGCAGTAATTCCCTGCAGGGCTCTCCAGGAGAGCAGATACTGACTCTTTTTATTTTGTTACTGCTGTCAGGGGCCCCAAGCTCTCTAAAGAGGGGCTTGAGAAGCAACACTTTGTTTTTGTTGTTGTCTGTATGACGAAATGAGAAGGCTGAGGCTGCTCTGTTACCGCAGCCTTCTGATGGAGTGAGCGGCGGGGTATACATTTTTTTTTAAAGTTGCCGCTTGTTTTTCCAAAAACAACCAAAAAAAAAACTGTCTACAACAGCACAGACAGGTGGATGTGATAAGGGACATATAAATGCACATTTTTACTCTTCTCTTTAATAGCGCATAAATGTAGCCATAAATGCCTTTTTGTGGCTACCATATCAGACATAGAACGGCCAATAGCTTGCGCTGTTTCTTTGGTAACTCAGAGGGAGAGATCTGCCATCCATCTGATCTTGTTTAATAACTCTATGTCCACCGGCTTGCCTACTTAAAGGGGCCATGGCATTACTTTTTCCATGTCTAAGTGCTATAATTGGGTTCCCAGTCCATTTTATCAACCTAGAAAATGTAAAAACAATCCAGTTACTTAGTTTTGGTAAACCATTCCCTGCAAGCAAGTGAAAAAATAAATAATTGAAATTTGGCTCTCCTTGTGATGTCAGAAGGGGATCTTTTTATAATAATACCACCCCTTAATCTGCACCATCCAACCACGGCACAGCCATTTAGTGCAGAGAGAAAAAGAAAATAATTCACAGCACAATTGAGTTTCAATTTCAACAAACCACCATCTTTGTGATCAGTGTTTGAATTTCATCAGCTCATTTGCATTTTAAAGGACACACCCAAAACAGCAGGTCACCCCTACAATGTGTCAATTTTAACATGTTATAATAAATTATCTATATGGTATTTTGAGCTAAAACTTACATGTGTACTCTGGGGACACTAAAGATTTATTTTACATCTTAAAAAAGTCCTGTGACATGGCCCCTTTAAATTTTTTCCAGCAGGTCAGCCTGGTATGCCTGAATGATACCCATAGGATGCAGTCCGACCTGCTGCTACATATCCCTCTCCCAATAAATTTTATGTAGTGTGACATGGTTTAGTGTGTAATGTCGGCGGCGGTTGATAAGATGATGTCGTTTCGGGAAACAAATAGGTAGGCCAGTGTATTTTCTACCCGAGGCATTTCTCCATACCCATTCTTTTTGTATGCCTGAATTTTAAAGAAGCCAGATGATGTGCTTGTGTTAACATGGGTAGAGAAAGGTCTTTTAAGGCTAAGGCTGCACCCATTTTTATTTAGTGTAATCTAATTTGCCTGAAGATTTAGACCATTTTCTCAGTCGGCCATTCAATATTTAATTTCTCAACAGCCCGGTTGACTACCTCCATTCATTCCCTATGTGTGCATGTCATTTTGTGTGTGATTCGTGTACACTTACAACATCCAACTCCTCAGAACTAGAGTGTTGCATAGGGCTCCCGGTCGGGGCAGAAGAAGCCGCAGTTCGTACCGCTCCATAATGAAACGAGAACAGGGAACAACACACCACTTGAACTGCTCACAAGCCATTAAACTATTTTAAACTAGCTTCCGAATAATACACAGACTGATAGCAACATTTTAAGAGACAATATCACAAACAGGACTTTGTTGAATAACAGAAGCTGTAGTGTGCTGTTTGCGTCTTCCTTTTATGCATTCCGGGGTCTGTTGTGCTCGTGACATCATCCCTCGCAGCCTATAAGATTCAGATGCACAAACGCTTCACGCTGTTCTCCCTAAAGTTTTGTTTCATGATGCTGCGTTAAGTTCCGTCGAAAGGAAACTCTGTGGAAAATGCGCCCATGCCACTTTCCTCCTTTCCAGAGCCTGGTGGGCGCTCCAGTAGCGTCTGCCATTGTTAAGCAACCTTAGGGTTGTGTGACGTTGTGCCGAAAGAAATCAGCGCCTATGTGGCAAACAAGAAAATAATTACAGACATAAATTTTACTTTTGTCACATTTTTTCAAGGTATTTAACCAAAGACCCGTTGTGGATTGGCTTCACTTCATTGGACAGTAATTCTGGTTTTGTGTGGTCAGATCAAACTCCTGTGAGTGATTTCTCATTACTCTCTGTCTATTGGTGTTGATTCATTGAGGCTTTTCCTTTTAATATTATTTTACATTTTATCATGTTCTTCTGTCAGTGATTGTGTGTTTATTTCTGTTTTAGTCCGATTATCAGAACTGGGCCTCCGGTGAACCAAACAACTACAACAATAATGAGAACTGTGCTGAATATGGCTATTATTCTGGCAACAAGTGGAATGATCAAGATTGTGATGCTTATTTAAACTGGGTCTGTCAGATTCCAATAGGTACACATGCAGACATAAGCACGAATATCCAGTACAGAGTAAACAAAAATGGTGTTAGTGAATGAATGTTTTGATATATATATATATAGTAGATTTATTACATGGCTCTCTGGAATTTGTAAATCTGATTGGTCAGCCGCAACATTTTGAAGTTTGTACACTGTAAAAAATGCTTTGCTGCCTTAAATGTTTTAGTTGAATCAACTCAGATTTACAAGTCTTCTTTCAACTACATTTTATCATTTATAGAAACTCATCTCTAATCAAGATAAATAATAAATGACTAGTAAATCTAAAACTGAAATAAAATTTTAAGGCAGCAAATAATTTTTACAGTGTAGGCTAATCTTCTATTATAAAACCGTTAGTTTCAGTCCTTAATTCTGATTGGTCAACAGCTGTGGTTTATTGATGATAAAACACAGCTGTGACCGCTGCTCCTGGTGATTTTGTGTACACATCACACAATGTAAACATTATGTGAAACACTCTGTTAAGCCTCATTCAGACCACCAGCGACTTCTCGCTGTGTGTCACCCGTCTCTTTCAATGAGGCATTTCTAAATCTGGTTGTCATAAACAGAGTACCATCTACTCCAGTAACTGACACTAGAAGGATGACATGAACTCCATTGCTTCACTCCCAACGGTCGCTCTTGAAAATCAGTCAAGTTGCCAAGCTTTCACTGAAATAAATGAGATCGCGTCGCTCTGCTACTGCTTGTCACTGGCCGTCTGAATGGGGCGTTTCTGTTCACAGTCGTTCAGGGACTAATTTTTCCAACAGATGGAAGACTTTTAGCAGGGCCGGAGTGGGGCCACTTTTCAGCCCGGGAGTTTCAGGCCCAAGACCGGCCCACTTTTTCCATAGTGTTATTCCAAACTAGCATTTTTTTCAAATTGGATAAATAAAGCAACAGTTCAGCTCTTACTAGTTTTTATTAATATCATGGTTCAACAAATAAGGTAAAAGTATTTCACTTAAGATAAGAAGTTAACAAAAATATTCCTCTACACTCTAAAAAAGGCTGGGTTACTTTTTACCCATAATGGGTAAATATTGGACAGAACACATGCTGGGTTAAAAATTACCCCGTGCTGGGTTAAAAATAACCCAAAGTTGGATTGTTGTTGTACAACCATGGATGATAATAACCCAACAGGTGGGTTTAAACAACCCAGCACTGGGTCAATTTTAACCCAGCAGCGTGTTCTGTCCAATATATAAAATATATAAATAACCCAGCCCTTTTTAGAGTGTATTCCACAAGGAAAGGTTGATAAATTATTAGCATTGCTAATGCTATGAGGCGGATGATTAATGCAAATGGAAATATAAAAGTCCTAATTAAAAAAAGAAAACAATTTGACAAAAATATTGAATACAATATTGGTTAAATAGCATAACAAGTGATTTATAAGCTTTTTTAGGCTGGTCATTTTTGACTGGGAAAACAAAAGGTGTTATAGGGTTCTGAACACAACCTGAGGGTTAAATAACTTTAATTCATATTTTTAACTCATGACCTCCTCATTTTCAGCGGGGGACTGCTCAGAAGCTGCTTGCATAATATTTGCAAAGTCTATGAATCGCCATGTATACACAAAAATGTTTTGGTTTGTAAATAGTTTGACAACGGTATTAGCCGAATAATTACGTTGCTAATGCTAATCATTACTAGGCTTATTTCTCTTTAAGTTACCTGTTGTCACTTTTGTTTGTCCTCTTGAAAATAAATCTGTAAGTTTGACACATTTGTCAATATCCTCCTCCAATGGATTTTTTCTTCAACCTGTTTTTTACGCCCTCCTCCTCTCAGACGCGTATTGTTACGGTAGGGCCGGCCCAGCCTACCGGAGAAAAGTTTTCTTGCTATGGACCGAACCAACTCTATGGGAGGGGAGAGGAAAACTCCCTCACATGGTACAACCCATGCAGAGGCTGCGCGCTGCAGTGTCAATGCGAAACGTGTGAAGTGTCATTTAAGAGAAGATAGACTCACTAACGTGACAAAGTAAAAAAAAAAAAAAAACTCGACCGGCCCAAAAGTGAAGCAGCCCACCGGGAATTCTCCCGGTTCTCCCGATTACCCACCCCGGGCCTGACTTTTAGTGATTTTACTTAATAAAAGTTGCGTTGATACGCAGGGGTGCAAACGTTTTTGATCCAAAATAGGTCATTCTTGTGATTCGTCTAGATCCGATGAGTTTTTAAAAATGAGGGGTGAGGGGGTCTGCGACAGGGTAGCAGTAAATGAAATTATGAAAATCATGTCCAGCTATTGTGGTAATGATGTCAGTTTGGCGGGTTATGTTTTACAATTCATAGTCACCTCATTTGCTGCAGAAGTTTAAGCAGTCTGCAGATTGAGCGCACACACTTAACTCGTAGTATTTTCTCATTCAAGGTTACGCGCCCACGTCACGTTGCTGTGCGCGTGGTCATAAAAGCTTAACATTTGTACACGGCATTTTTAAATTAAGTGATTTTAAGCCGTTGAAACACAAACAACAGTGCTATATGTGATATATACCTGTTTCTGTTTGAGAAGAGCATGGAAGCCGCGTATCCGCTTCTCATTAAGCTTGTGAGTATTTTGCCGCTGTATTACTGTGCATTCAAACCGCCACCGGCGAGAGTGTCAAAGTGACCGGAAGTCATTCATTTTCAATGAGAGCCGGCGGCGAGCAGCGGCGCGTCATGAACAGCGTGAGCGTCGAGGAGAGTTAAAATCAGCTCAACTTTATGGTAATGAGATATGACGCGGGTGGCGGCAACCAATCGGAAGGCGGAAATGTTCACCGGCAACTAATCGGAAGGCAGAAACCTCCGCCTGAGAGGAGTTCAGAGAATGCATTCGAGCGTCAGAGCGTCCACTACAACTTTTCTTTAGCGTCGTTGTCAGGGCAGCCAGAGCTTTTATTGACGCTCTCGCCGGTGGCAATCTGAATGCACAGTTAGCCTTTAATACACACATGCATCAAAATTCCCGGTTTTCGCAAGTGTCCTCATAAACACGGCAATTCAGGGCTTAAGAAAAAGTAAACAGCTAAAAGAGAAAACACATGTGTAACAGTATATTTAGAGCCGGAGTCGGACTTCGGTCTTAAAGGGGAAGTTACCTAATTTTGCTCCTGTCTGTCACTCGTGTTAATCAAACAGTATTGAGAGAAAATCTCTCACTGCTCTTACCTAAATCACTTTTCTACCTTTAATAACATTTGTACGTCGAATTGTACACGAGTTTGATTCGAGTAGCTCGTTTAGGGTTCATATTCTGTATTAGAGCTATGACTGTGGAACAGAAAAAACCCGAAATTATTTGTTTATCTGTACTACTAAATAATAATAAAAATGCACATTTCTGTAACACTTTACAAAAAGGTTGTATTTGTTCACATTAGTAAGTGCATTATGAACGAAAAATGAACATTATATTGTATATAAGCATTAATTAATTCTTGTTTATGTCATTACAGTAATTGGTGTTAGTAATTGATGTTGCATTAACTAATGCTAACAGTTTCAAATTTGATTTAAATTAAAATGCTAAAATCAAATTTAAATGCTAAAATGAATAAGATTTACAATAAATAAATTACAAATTATAATATGTATGTATGTATGTCATGTATGTATATGTGTATATATATATATATATATATATATATATATATATATATATATATATATATATATATATATATATGTATGTATGTATGTATGTATGTATGTATGTATATATATGTATATATATATATATATATATATATATATATATATATATATATATATATATATATATATGTATGTATATATATATATATGTATGTATATATATATGTATGTATATATATATATATATATATATATATATATATATATATATATATATATATATGAACGCTTGTGTCTTCATCACTTTTTTCACCCCTGATGAGTTTGTACCCCTGGATACATATTTTTGCTTGAAAACTGGTATGGTGTGGTACCGGTTTTATAAAAGCAATAAAGTACTCGAGGCTGTGCTGTATGCTGATTTTTTTTTTTTCTTTACAGGCATTACTCCAAAATCCCCACCGACATCAGTCATTCAAGGTAAGGAATCACTTGTGTATGTGTTATACAACAGCATTCATCTGTTTCTTATGTTGTTTGACTTTAGATCTATACATATATAGCTCTCTAGTAGATTCATGTTTTTATGTGAGTTTCTGTAATATGGAGTGATACATCTTTAATCTAAACATTGTCCATATTACCTAATCTAACAATTTACTTAAGAACTAAAAAAACATCCAAGCAGTTCAAGCTTGCAATTTCATGTTCAAACATGTTCAAACTTATGAATCTTTTAAAGATTATGCTTTTTAAATCATCAGTGCGCAAACTTTAAGCAGCACTCTTAAAAATAAACACAGAAGAATCATATTTGGCTGTATGGTCGAGTTGTTAAAGGGTTCATGACGTGAGAAATCAAGATTTCCATCAAACTGAAACTTCATTACGACTGCCACCAGGGTTTAGAAAGACAATATAAGAGAGAGTGAAAGCGTTTTATTGTTTATGTGAGGAAGTGAGACAGAGAACAAGAGAACCCATGCGCAGATGATGTCCGGGAAGTGAACCATGAACATTTATTAACAAAACCACAGAAAACAAATGCCCACGTGGGGGCAACACAACATTAAACATGATATACAAAACACTGACATAACATTATCGACTAGACTTGGATATTAAACTAATACTGAAATCAAACACAAACTCTACACAATACAACACGTCAGTACACAATGAACCAGCACAAGACAAGAGGAGATTAAATAGGGGAAAACTAAACAAGATAACAAGGGTAACACAGGTGAGGGGAATAACTAATAATGAATAATTAACAGGGAGAACAAGGGGGCGGGGACTAGAAACGAGACACCAGAGGCACATGACCCAATATACAAGGCCATGAGCTTCCACATAGAACATGAGGCTGTCAGAACCCTGCCATCATGATAAAACATAAATATAAAACAAGACTCCATGGCAGGATCCTGACAGTTTATTCATGCAGATTTTTTTCCATTTATGTATATTTTACTTGAGAGTACCCAATTGATGCTCTTTATCTCTTTTTCTTGAAAAAGCCTTTAATTCAGCACGCCTCACTGATTGAGAAATACAGTTCTATACTCAACATTTTTAGTGCATCTGGCACGATTTCTTGTTATTTAACATTTGTTTATTAGACTCTTAATGGATTCTAAAAAACTGTATTTCTTAATGGCTAGAACTGCCACTGATCAATATTATTATTTTTTATTAATAATTGGTTCCATAAATTGGTTATTTACTAAACCTGCCATGTACTTGATTCTTAATGAAATTAAGAAGTGGCCTGATATCATATGAAGATATATTTAATAAATTCATGTTGTTGCTCGGGGTGATGGGACTTTAATGAGCAAATATAAAATCACAGAGGCATACCAGTATCAGTCAAGTGTTTGTATAGATCGTTTCAGCAGTAACAACATAAACAAGCGGCTGTCGCGGTCCGTACGTAACTTCCGGTAAACTCCGCTAAGAATAAATAACAACAAAGTTCTTTAAACGTAGTTTATTTATATAACAAGCAAAACAACAGGAAACCAAAACATTTGTTATTTTCGACGAGGCATTTGTTCAAGAGATCAGTTTAGCAACTACTCAGACCATTAACAAAACGAAACCGGAAGTAAAGTTCGGATCCAGATGTGTATCACGTGTGTCCGATGAAACCGTCTATATGGAATAAACCAAGACTTTGTGTTTTTAACCTTCTTGGCGAGGTCACAACTGTCCCTCAATTTTTAATCGACTTGTTTGAGTTTTTATGGCGACACATCAAGCTTTACGTCCAACAGTCAGCGGCATCTTTCTCATTCAACACACACAACGAATAAACCATAATAAACATATAAAACTATTACTGTACATGCATTCAGTATTGTTTTAGTTTTATGAAAATATTATTACATACACATTCAGCTCTTGTGTGTAGATTATGGTTAAAACTAATATTTTGTAGAGATTTACTGTATTTCTATCAGCTTTTATGGCAACCCCTAACTGCACAAATTATGCCGATCTTCCTGGCTTTCATAATAAACATTTCAGAAATGTTTTGCCACTATAAATCACACAAATGAAGATGTCTGTCTTTTTCCTCCCACTAGAATATAACAAGACGTCTGATGGCTGGATTCAGTACAATGGCATTCAGTATTTCATTAATCTTGATCTTCACACTATGGAAGATGCTCGTGCCTTCTGTAAGAAGAATCATGCTGATCTTGTTGTCATTAATGATCAGACTGAGAGGAGGTTTTTATTTAAACAGGTAAAATAAAATAGTGACAATGCTTTCCAGTTTTACTGACACTCTGCTGCTAAATGCTTTTAAGAAAAATTGATGCTGGTTGATGACATCATAGTGTAATGCAAGTACAAGGCAGACAAAGATCATATCAGCAAATATAAAACAAAAGTACATTTTGTACAGTCTAATAAATATGTACACTCTTAGAGTATTCGCATTCATATTGAATAAAGGGTTTATGAATTACAGTTGTTTAATATGTAACTCCCTATTTTTAAAGAGTCCAACAGTAAGGGTACAGTAAGGATAATTTCCTAATGAATGAAGGATGTTAAATGTCTGGAGTTGATTTAAAGTGTGGCATTGCATTTGGAAGCTGTGGCTGTGAACCCACATCATGTGGTTCAGGGAGATCTCCATCAAGTGATTCAGACCATATTAAGGTTTCAAAAACCCAAAGGGGTTTTTCTTTATCATGGAGAGGATAATCCAATCACCCACCATTGTTATCTTACAGTATATGGAAGTTCAGGATTTTGTTGTTGTTGTTACTGACCTCACCAGTGTGTTTTGTTTTCTCAGAATGTACCAAATTGTTGATCTGGCATTTACTAATATTAATCTTGTTTAATTGACAGATTTGGTTGTGTCTTTATAACCTAAATATGGTCTGTATCACTTGCATGGAGATCTCCCTGAACGAAAGATGTGGGATCACAGCCAAAGCTTCCAAACGCAATGCCACACTTAAAATCAATTCCAGATGCTTGATTTATGAATTAATGGATTTGCATGATGTCCTTCTTATACCAGACTGTTTATTCATGCGGTCAGCATATGTTTTTAATATGGAAGTGCTGATAAGACCTGATTCTTTTACGAAAACAGAAATAGCTACTTATGTTAAAAAAGTTTGTGATTCTTTTGTCAGTCTGGGCTCACCGCTCAGTAGACTGAAGACACAGTCTATAGTTCAGAGGAGAGATAAACACTGAAGTGTTTTATTCACAAGCATATGAGTAGGACTAAACTGATGCTGTTTTATAGATATCTAGAAATGAAAGATCAGAAAATCAGTATTACATCGGGATGACTGTAGAGTTGGACAAATCATTTAGGTGAGTATGAAAGATTTCAACACAGGGTGGATGCTAAACTAAAACCAAATAAGTAAACCATTTGAACTTTATAATAAGTAAAAGATAATTTACAGCAAAGCCAGTTGTTATCACAGGAAAAAACACAACAGGTTGATCATATTTAAGGGATTTATTTGCAACGATAATCATCTGGAAACTCCCCAAAAGGATTATTAGCATTAACTGTTTAATTTCTTATTAATGCAATTATCTAATCAACCAATCACATGACAGTTGCTTCAATGCATTTAGGGGTGTGGTCCTGGTCAAGGCAATCTCCTGAACTCCAAACTAAATGTCAGAATGGGAAAGAAAGGTGATTTAAGCAATTTTGAGCGTGGCATGGTTGTTGGAGCCAGACGGGCCGGTCTGAGTATTTTACAATCTGCTCAGTTACTGAAATTTTCACGTACGGTACAACCATTTCTAGGGTTTGCAAAGAATGTGAAAAGAGAAAAACATCCAGTATGCTGCAGTCCTGTGGGTGAAAATGCCTTGTTGATGCTAGAGGTCAGATGAGAATGGGCCGACTGATTCAAGCTGATAGAAGAGCAACTTTGACTGAAATAACCACTCGTTACAACCGAGGTATGCAGCAAAGCATTTGTGAAGCCACAACACGCACAACCTTGAGGCGGATGGGCTACAACAGCAGAAGACCCCACCGGGTACCACTCATCTCCACTACAAATAGAAAAAAGAGGCTACAATTTGCAGGAGCTCACCAAAATTGGACAGTTGAAGACTGGAAAAATGTTGCCTGGTCTGATGAGTCTCGATTTCTGTTGAGACATTCAGATGGTAGAGTCAGAATTTGGCGTAAACAGAATGAGAACATGGATCCATCATGCCTTGTTACCACTGTGTAGGCTGGTAGTGGTGGTGTAATTGTGTGGGGATGCTTTCTAGGCACACTTTAGGCCCCTTAGTGCATCGTTTAAATGCCACGGCCTACCTGAGCATTGTTTCTGACCATGTCCATCCCTTTGTGAGCACCATGTACTCATCCTCTGATGGCTTCTTCCAGCAGGATAATGCACCATGTCACAAAGCTCGAATCATTTTTAATTGGTTTCTTGAACATGACAATGAGTTCACTGTACTAAAATGGCCCCCACAGTCACCAGATCTTAACCCAATAGAGCATCTTTGGGATGTGGTGGAACGGGAGCTTCGTCCCCTGGATGTGCATCCCACAAATCTCCATCAACTCCAAGATGCTATCCTATCAATATGGGCCAAAAATTTTTAAGAATGCTTTCAGCACCTTGTTGAATCAATGCCATGTAGAATTAAGGCAGTTCTGAAGGTGAATAGGCATCAAACACAGTATTAGTATGGTGTTCCTAATAATCCTTTAAGTGAGTGTACATGATATCTGGACAGTTGTAAGAAAAGCTAAAAACCTATAAATAAAAAACTCATATATTTGATTAATTATTTATATTTATTTTAAATGGATTATTTCAAAGTATTAAACTGCATTTGTCAAGATGACTCTCTTTACCCGGATGAGGTTTGTTTTATTATTGATATCTGTAAATAACAAACATGTCTCCACTGACTAATCAGAATAAAGCATCCCAGAGAATAGAAGTGTGGGTACTGTGATTGGGAAAGAGTATGACCTGAGATTATGGGGAGAGTTTAAAATCTTTATGATGAGAAAAAGCTATTCTGGTGATAATATTAGTTATTGGGTAACAGTGACCGTCCATTTAATTTGCAGGGCAAAAATTTAATTTCATTGTGTGTACGTGTGTGTTTGTGTGAGTAGTTGGGTGGACGGTTCACCTGTTGTATACACTGCGTGGGAACGAAATGAACCAAATTTCTTCAACAATGATGAGAACTGTGTGACCGTTTTGAAAAGCTCAGGTAAGAACTTCTCATTACAGCTGTATATGATATAGCAAATAGATGAAGAAAAACATCAACTAATGCTGAGGCAGCTATTCAGTCCTGCTCCACAGACATCACATCTAGATTATAAGATGTTGATTTAGATTAAATAAAGTGTTGGATCTGACCTTGGAGGAAGTTTTCTCATTTGCATTAATAAATAATATTTACCATTAGGTTTAATATTTCAGAAGCTTGTTATAGGTACACATGATCTGTTGGATGACATGTATGTGTTTCTGTAGGATTCTGGAATGATATTAATTGTGGTCATTCGTTACCCTCGATCTGTAAAAGAAGTGCTGATTTTGTCAACACCACCGTGTCTCCAACCACTGTATCAGCGGGCAGCTGCGCTCCTGAATGGACTCTGTTCAGAGGAAAAGTAAGAACCATTACTGTCCAAATACATTTGCTTAAAACCAATGTTTGAATTTAAGGACCCCCACAAGCATTAAGAGATGCCATAAATTCATAAAAAACAAGCTATAGGGATCCCTTGGTTTTCCACTACAACCAGGACATCAAATTCTTGCACTGACAGAAAGCAACACATTAGCTATGTTTACATGCACACAATTTTGTCAATACAACTGAATTTTATCCGATTGCAGGTTATGACGGTACAGTTTACATGCACCCTAAACATTGCAATCTGATTAAAATATTTGTTAACATGTACAATCTATCTAATCCAAACCAAACGTCTGCACAAGCGCACAGCCAGGGTTGCCAGATCTGTGTATCAAAATCATGCCAATGGACATTCAAAACGAACCCAAAAGCATCCCAGACACTATTGAGAGCATAAATACCAATAACTAATGAACCAAATCCTTTGATCTTTAACACATAAAAAAATTAACCTGCGGAAACAGTTTAAAATGTCATCAAAAAGCAGAGGACTTGGAAACGCTACGCTGCACACAGCATCGCTCATCAGGTTCACGCTTTATTTCTGGATAAATAAACCAAGTCAACGATAAGTTGGAGAAAGTTGTTCTTAAGAAGTTTTCAGATATAGGCAAAGAAAACACTTTTCGAAACGCACAACGCTATTTTATTGCTTTATGCAATGTTATGAAAGACATGAATGCTGCAGAATGTACAGCGCGTGACCCCATTAAGGGACCATTTTAAATGTCCGCCCAAAAAAAAATCAATTCATACTCCACACTCCAAACAGACGGGGGCAGTATACCTCCAGAAAGTGAGTTGGTCTATTTTAATTAAGCAGCTGCAAATTTAGCAGCATATATCAAGTTTGATTTACATTAGCAACTAAGTTATCATTAGTCACAAAAAAAACATTCGGTCTCATTAAAATTGCAATGTTTTCCGCTACGTTTCGTGCGTCCATTGGTGTTCATTATCATCGAAGACATTGCAAGTTTCTTAGCTAATGTTACATTTTAGCATCAGCTTGGTAGATAACGGGTGAAAACCGGATCGGATCCGTGGGTAGAGCTAACTATTAAACGCTAACAGCTAAGGATGCGCGATAATTTGCATGCGATAGTCATTGCGCTTCTCGTCAGTGAAGCCGGTTTCTTGATTAAAAGTGAATCGCCATCAGCTGCTTTCAGATGGAGCCACATTTACTGCACAAAGCCGTAGTTCATGTACAAGCTGAGCATAGGTTATCGCAATGCCTATTATAAGTGAACTTCTAGCGAAATACTAACAGCATCTTACTTACCAATCGAAAAGAAATGTTGTCATTTCGGAGTCGAACCTCATTTCTTTCATGTCCATTAGTTGTCTCCAGCGATGAAAAGCAGTGCCAGTATTTACTCTGGTTCGGTTACTTTATTTATCATATTTTATTTGTGATTCCGAGCGCGTTTTTTCCCTGCAGCGAATGTTTGTGGTAGTGGTAAATGTCTCTTGCTTTAGCCATTCTTCCGCTCTCTTCCCTGAACTGAAATACGTCCGAAACCCCTATTGCAAGGCAGGAAGGCATCAAGGCATGTCCGAATCCATGGCTGTCCGAATTGCATTTCTCTGAGCTGCCTTCATGCCTCTTAAGTCAACAAGTCAGCTGCCTTAGTTTTCGAATACAGCGGTAGTAGTAGAGGGCTGTACTCCCACACATGCGACTTATTCGTGTATTGCAGTTTGGCTGGCGGTTATGTGCGTGGCCCGCATACCGCCTCCCATGGTCGAAACTGGTATTACAACACCAGTCGGGCTGTAGCTAGTAATTTAGCATGCTAATTTAGATTGATATTTCTGCAGCACTATACCTTGTCATTTTTTTTAATGACATCTTTGCCCTTATTTCTTCTCATTCTTTTGATGCGTGTAGCTATTTTTAAAAAATCATTAACCTCAATTATTACAAATGGCACCTTTAATGCATTTTGCCATTGCCTTGCTCTTGCATGTTTCTGTGCTAAGAATCATGTGATACGTAAATAAGAGGGAAATAAAAGACTTAAGCACAATTGTTCTGTGCATGTGCATGAGGTTTTTTTACATCAGATTAAGAAAATAATATGATTCACATGTTTACATGCGTACTTCTCTCCTGATGATCAAATGACAAATAAAATGCAAGTATGATGTGTAAGACGTTTTTTAGTCTGCAGACACCTTACGGCTTATTATCTTGTCTAAATAAAAAAGTTATCAGATGAATTTAATTAAATAATTTACTGTGCTGTTATCATGTTCAAGATATGCCTAAATTTGTTTTTGAAACATGAAAAAACACATGAATAAAAATATCTGTAAGTCTTAGTTTTACTTAACCTATCCAGGATGGTACAGTATATCACCAATAACAACATTTAATAATAAATACCAGTTGTTTGGTGACTAACATGATCGATTGCTTTATTGCAATAATGACAACATAAATATAAGAAACAAGTCTCCATTTTTCTCAATATTTAATCCATCCTCCATCCTTTCTGGAAATCAGCACAAAAAATGTGAAAATATATTAGATGAAATCAAAAGTCAACAAAAATGTAATGCATTAAAAGAAATTCTGCTTATTCCCTGACAAAGAAACTTTGTTAATCACAGCTGCGCACTTTATTTCTGATTGTTTGTGTTTCCAAATAGTGTTACAAGTTTTTCGATAATAAGATGTCATGGCATAAATCACGAGATCACTGCATTTCAAATGGAGGCAATCTGGTGTCCGTTCGGAGTCACACAGAGCAATGTGAGTATGACACTAATGCTGTTATCTGTTGTAACCCCTACCTCCTATATTATCCAAAATTAGAATTAAACTAGTATAACAAGGGAGGGGTTCCTGGGTACTCTTTAGGTTCCCTCAACAGTTAGTGTAAATTATTTGTACTTACTGAGGACAAGAAACAATGAAGAAATTGTATCAAATATAAATGTATTGAAAAACACTTAAGATAAACAAAATATATGACATTCAATTGTTTTTTGTAAACAGGATATGTATTTACCAATAAAATAAAAAGTGAATGAAAGTAAAATACAAGTTTTGTAAACCTTGTTTACATTTAGGGCTTAAAGTATTTTCTTAAATCAAGATTTTCTGTGTTACCTTTACAATATCCAATAAGACCAATTATCTGTTCTTTTTAACCAATAACTGTCTTTATATATATATGAATGATTTAAACACTTACACAAGTACCATTATAAGAAAAGGGCCCAATCACACACACACTCGTACACAGTCTGTAATAACCCCACCGTTGCAGGCCTGTGTTCGTTGCTTGAGTACGGAGTGGCCGAGAAAACAAAACTTAACTGGCCGCTTCACTTATAAAGCAAACAAAAAAAAAACTAAATAATCAGTGCACGTGCAGGTATTGTACTCACGCACAGCGATGTGGCAATTGTGAAGATGAAATAACCGTGCTGGATGTGTAAAATAATGACTGGCAAATCCACAGGGTGGTCACAAATCTGGTCGGAGGTAGTTAGAAACTCGTAGCTTAAAGAAACTCACGCAGCAGATGGGATGATGAGATATTGGTCACATTGATCAGAAAGATTATCCTGATCATGCCTTCTTCACTGAGAAAAACTGTCAGTTTTCCTATGTAAGATGCAATAATTACTAAAACATTCAATAAATTGCATCTAATATACAAGGTTAAAGCTTACATACAATATGTTACAACCACACAGGCATAAATAAGCTAACAGGCTAATCGCGCTTAGCATAGCCTTTATCATTACATACTGTATTGATTTAACACAGCAATCTCAACACTTCAAAAACTCTATTTAATACCTTTTTACTGGGTACATCAAGTTCCAAACGTAGCACAACAGTAAGTTGTCCCAAAAGTCTGGCATATTTTATATGAGCTCCCGTCTATGGTACCGAGGCTCTCTCGCTCATCACACTTGCAAAAACTGTGCACTTCCAATAAGCCCCGCCCCTTTTACACAGACTTTCAATGATTGCCAGGTAAATAACCAATCAAATTGGGTCAAAGCAAGGCAGTAACAAACTTGAGTGCATATAACCCGTCCAAAACAAAGCACATTTCAACCAAACATTTTTTCTCTTAACCCTATACCTTCTGTAACATTTTAAAT
This sequence comes from Paramisgurnus dabryanus, assembly GCF_030506205.2. Taxonomy (NCBI): domain Eukaryota; kingdom Metazoa; phylum Chordata; class Actinopteri; order Cypriniformes; family Cobitidae; genus Paramisgurnus; species Paramisgurnus dabryanus. The sequence continues at coordinate 55,778,832 of NC_133338.1, forward strand.
CATAAAATTGACTTTTGCACATCTTAACTAAATTTGGTCTGGGCTATACCCTCCCCCTTCTAAAAGTCATGATGTCCCCATCTGACTACTGTTTCATGCTAGAAATTCTAAATGTATTACTAGAATGGATGTGAACTCTCCAAACAAAATAAAACAAAAATATCTTATAAAGGCCATGTTTAGAATTAACCTAACATTGAGGTGTTGCCAGAATAATCACTGAATTGAATCATTATTCCTCTATGAATGATAGTGAATGGTCTATTTGAAGGTTGGCCAGGTTCATCGTAACTCAGACGAATGACTGGTTTCACTTGTCTTTTGGAAGGACGTGAACTTAAAGCTTCATCATCTCCCAGAGATATATCAGAAGTAGGGACGTCTCCCCCTTCTAAATCTGTGTCCACCACAGTATCAGGAATTTGATCTGGAACTTCAACTTCAGAATCCTCCATGGGACTTGTTTTTTCCATCTCATCATTGGTCTGAGTATTAAGTTGTTCCTCTCCTTCAATGATCACTTCATCATCACTTACAACGTTCTCAGAGGGATTTGACATGTCTTTCATTTGTTTCACGAGTTCCTCTCTACTGAACTGACGTGGAGGGGCAATATATTCATCCTCAGACTCTGAACTTTCTGTGTGCATTTGACTTTGCTGAAATTCAGGCTTATCAGTTCTCTTTTGTCTCTGATTTTCTGCAGCTTGAGCTCTTGTGACTGGTCGCTCATATAATCTTTCATTCTCAAGGGAGTCAGACATTCTAACCAAATACCCAATTGGCAACAGGAGATTTCGATGTACTGTTTTTACTATACCGACACCTCTCTCAGGCTTTACACGATATACGGGTAAGTTGGGCAGTTTTTCAAGAACTTTGTAAGGTACAGGTTTCCATCGATCTTGGAGTTTGTGTCGTCCGGTAAGTCCAACATTTCGTAGAAGTACTCTGTCACCTTCTTCCAAAGGTTGGTTGCGGATCCTATGATCATACCGGGCTTTGTTTTTAAGATGACTCTTGTTTGCTGCATCTGAAGCCAGTTGGTAGGCTTTTCTCAATTGTGCTCTCATTTCAGAGATGTATTGCTGGTAATGGACCTCATTTTCACCATCAGAAGATGTACTGAAGCAAACATCTACTGGCAACCGAGCCTCTCTACCAAACATTAAATAGTAAGGCGAGTATCCAGTAGCGTCATTTTTTGTGCAGTTATATGCGTGCACTAAATGACTAATGTATTGACTCCATTTCTGTTTCTTTGCAGAGTCAAGAGTTCCAAGCATTGATAAGAGAGTACGATTAAAGCGTTTAGGTTGGGGATCTCCCTGGGGATGATAGGGAGTTGTTCTTGACTTTCTTATCCCCAACATGGACAGAAGCTCTTTGATCAATTTACTCTCGAAATCAGTTCCCTGGTCCGAGTGTATTCTGGCTGGTAAGCCATAATGTACAAAGTATCTTTCACACAATACCTTGGCTACAGTAAGGGCTTTTTGGTCTTTTGTTGGGAACGCCTGGGCGTACCGCGTGAAATGATCAGTTATGACAAGAATGTTAGAGATCCCTCTAGAATCTGATTCTAGGGATAGGAAGTCTATGCATACAAGGTCTAAGGGGCCAATCACAAGATTTGGTGAAGTGGAGCTGCCTTTTGAGGTAATGACTTCCTAGAAATACATCGTCCACAATTTTTGATGTAGGTTTCAATTTCAGAATTCATTTTGGGCCAAAAGAACCTGTCCTTAATTAGTTCAGTAGTTCTCTCAACGCCAAGATGCCCTGATTCATCATGAAGAGACCTTAACACTAGATGTCTGTATTTCTCAGGTAACACTAATTGCTTGATCTCCTTACCAGAGGGTCTCTGGGTTACTCTGTGAAGTAATCCATTTAGTATCACCAATTTTGCACTTTCACGTTGAAAGAGTGATATTGCAGGACTATCTCCTTTATTTGAAGTCATCACTCTGCCGGTCTCAATTCCCTTTTTCACAACACTAATGACAGGATCATTTTCTTGAGCCTGTTTCAACTGTTGGGGTGTCAAAGGTTTTAAGGAACTCTGCTCTACACAAGTAGGAAATGCGTAAGCATCAGGAATAATAGCAGCAGAAGCTCCTAGTTGATCTACTAGTCTAGTGGGCATTTCCATCAACTCTGACAAAGTGGCTTGAGAGCAAATTGCTTTAATGCATGTCAATGGAATCTCTTCCCAGTTGTTTGAGGAGTCGGTAGAACAGTTTCGAGACAGAAGATCAGCGTCAATGTTGTGTTTTCCAGGTCGGTATTGAATGTTGAAATTATAGGTGGCAAGGGCTGCAAGCCAACGATGTCCTGTGGCATTAAGCTTAGCCGTCGTAAGCACGTAGGTCAAAGGATTATTATCCGTTCTGACTGTGAATCTGGCTCCATACAAATAGTCGTGGAACTTATCCACTATGGCCCATTTTAAAGCCAAGAATTCCAACTGATGGACCGGATAACGCTGTTCAGATGCACTGAGTTTACGACTCGCAAAAGCCACAGGTCTCAGACCCTCTGGGTACTCCTGATTTAACACGGCCCCCAAACCATTCATGCTTGCATCTACATGGAGAATATATGGTTTTGTGGGGTCTGCAAAAGCAAGAACTGGGGCATTTGTAAGACAGTGTAGAATTTTGTTAAAGGCCTCTGTGCAGCTCTGATCCCACCTTTCTCCAAAAGGTTCCTTCTCTTTAAAGTAGCCATCAGACCCTTTGTTGGCCTGTTTCCTTTAACTTTGAGTAGGAAGATAACCTTTAGTAAGCTCAGTTAAAGGTCGTACTATTGAGGAATAATTGGCAATGAATCTGCGATAATATCCACAAAATCCAAGAAAGGATCTTAATGCTTTAAGAGCAGTGGGCTGTTTCCATTGTTTCACTACTTCCACTTTCTTAGGATCTGTGGCTATGCCCGCTTCTGACACAATGTGCCCAACGTACTTGACTTTGGGTTGGCAGAACTGACATTTATCGATGGATATCTTCAAACCAACCTCCTCTAGCCTATCCAGCACCTTTAAAAGGCGTTCTTCATGTTCTTCCATGTCATCCAGATAGACCACGACTTGAAGAAGATTCATATCACCCACAGCCTTCTCCATAAGACGTTGAAATGTCGCAGGGGCCCCAGTGATTCCCTGTGGCATTCGTTGGAATTGGAAAAATCCAAGGGGACATATGAAAGCTGTCTTTTCCTTGTCTTCTTCAGCCATTTCTATCTGGTAGTATCCGCTTCAAAGGTCAAGGACGGAAAACCATTTGCTTCCTGATAAGCAGTCCAACGCATCGTCTATGCGTGACATGGTGTACTGGTCAGGTATTGTGCGGTTGTTAAGAGTGCGATAATCAACACACATTCTGACACTGCCATTTTTCTTCCTTGCGATGACAATAGGAGAGGCATATGGACTGCGTGACTCTTTGATTATACCAGCTGCTAGTAATTCTTGGAGATGCCGACGGACATCATCAATGTCAGCTGGTGCCAAGCGGCGTGATCGCTCTCTGAATGGACGAGGGTCACTGAGTCGGATATGGTGTTCTACTCCCTTAGCTAAACCTACATCCCACTCATTAAGAGAGAAAACATTGCGCTTCTTAGCAAGCTTTTGACTCAATCTTTTCTTCCAGCTTTCTGACATGGGTGACTCACCAAAGCTAAAGAGGCTGGGATCAAGAGCATCAGGTTGAGTATCAGACTGCTGGACAACAGTCACAATATCAGTAGCATAGATATGTGCAAGAACGGTGCCCTCAGGAAGTGAGACGGGTTTTAAAGTGTCATTTTGCAACAGAACAGGAAGCCCATTTACATCCATCTGTGAGGCAGGTAGCACAAACGACGGTAACAATACTCCAGCTGGAAGAGTAAGAGAAGTAGGTGTTTCAACTAACAAAATTTCTCTGGAAACCGAACGTTGTTGCTCTACTTTACAGGAAGCTAAGCATTCCTTTCTGGGATCAATATTTAATGAACCAGGACCCAACCATTTCACTTGTCCAATGGACTCATCTGTCCATTTGATCATTTCAGCCTTTTGTTTCTGCTGTTGAGCCTGTAAGATCAGCGGCTGTATCCGAAGAGACGACACTGAGGCATCACTTGATTGTGTAGTACAAAGGTCAGCTAGGCGTTTGAACAGATTGGCATTGGTTCCAATTATAATCGGAACGTGATCAGGGCTATGAGGCTCTGGACATACCAAGACAAGAACAGACAGAGATCCAGAAACACCCAATTTCTCTGAGAATTCAAGGTCAACTACGATGTATCCTTTGTATGGATAGCTTGCTTCACTCAAACCCCATATCGCAAGACCAGTGACAGGCTGAATGGGGACGTTTGACAGGTATTTTGAGTGCCAACTTTCAAATATTATTGTGACCTGTGAGCCAGTATCCAATAAGGCTTTGCAAGAATGGCCGCATACTTTAACATCTATAGTAGACGAAGGGCCCACCAATCCTTTTGGAATATGCAAATTTGGTTTCACTGGTTCAACAGTGCTTGTTCTCACATTGCAGTGTTCTGTAACATTACCCTGAGGTGATACTTTTCTTGCTTCTTTAGTTCTCCGCAAAGCTTGTAGTAATTTCTGAATTACTTTGTTGGAATTCTCAGGAGATATGCATTTAGTGGCAATATGCCCATCTTCACCGCATCGGTAGCAGAAAAAAGTATCACTCTCTTGAGAAGATGAACGTCTTACTGTTTTGGAGGAAGTACTTGAAACTTCTTTAGATGTTGTCTGAGACACTTCTTGTGTATTAGGTTGTTTTACCAACACAGCATTTAGCTGAATCTTTAAATCTTGAACCTGTTTCCGTAAAGCCTCCACTTCACTGTTTTGTTCTGCTTTGGATGATTTCTTTGCCACTCTAGCACTATTAACTAAAGCAGTGGGTGAAGAGAGCTCTGCTGAAGTTAAATGGGTCACCATTAACTTCACCTCTTTTAATTCGGCCTGTAGTCTGGATATTTCAGATGGTTCATCGCCTGTGGTGGTATCAACTTGCACTGTTTTGACATGTGATCGCCGTGCTGATAATTTATGCCTTGCAGCTTCATGTTCCTCCTCCTCTCTAATTTCCCCCAAAAGCTGCAAAAAATTGGGAGGACTACTTTTCCTTTCTCTTAATCTCAACTGCAGCAGCATCAAATCAGACTCTGTTGCACCACGAATAAGCTGTTCTACTCTAGCTCTATCCGCTAACTCATGCTCAAGACCTCCTTTCTGTACAAGTTTAGTAAGCGATTTCTCTATTCTTCTGAGAAAGGCAGATAACAGCTCACCTGGCTTTTGTCTCAGTAACCTAAATGCAAAGTACAGGTCTTCTCCAGACTCAGACGTACCAAATGCACTTTCCAATGCCTCAATGTATTCCATAGGACTTGCACTTGAGTTGGTAAGTCTCACGGCTTGAATGATATCTAGCACGGGGCCTTTTAAACTCTCAACAATTCTCCTCTTCTTTTCTTTGACAGGACAGTCACATTCCTCTACCATCAGTCTTGCTTGTTCACTCCAACTCTCTAGATTTTCTTCTCCAGCAGGAGTAGGGCTTACTCCCGAAAAAGTTCTAAGGCGGCGGTAAACACTGCTTTCCGAGGTAGATTTGGTTGTTTTTTCTAAGAGATCCCCTACAGCTCTAATTATAGACTCAGGGCTATTACCTGAACCCAAGTTAGGAGATAAGAGAGCTTGGGCATCTTCCATTGTCTTACCCTCATCTCTTAATAGTCTAGACAATTTCTCTGCGAAACTCTCTGTACCATGGCTCTCATCACCTGCAGTTGTTATAATCCACGTATCCCCTCCACCCAAGGGCATAACATCAGGAGGGAGGATGGCTGCATCTATTGTTTCACGGCATTCACCTAACACAGCCATGTAGTTTTGATCAGATTTGAACATTTTTCCTCTCACTCGCACTCGGCCAAGTGATTTGATCTGCTGCAGAGTTTCTTCAATGAATGCTACCTCTGCTTCTTCTGGCACTCTGGTTAACAGAATAGCCTTGGCGGAATCAATTCCTTCTCCTCTGCACCAATTACGAAGCTCAAGGACCAAGGTGGAACTTGCTTTGCCAGCCATAGCTATTTTATGTACTTCAATGTATGCTTTAACTGGGTAAACTATTGTAATTTAGGGAATTTGCATCCCAGCGGAGCCTCCATTTTATGTAACCCCTACCTCCTATATTATCCAAAATTAGAATTAAACTAGTATAACAAGGGAGGGGTTCCTGGGTACTCTTTAGGTTCCCTCAACAGTTAGTGTAAATTATTTGTACTTACTGAGGACAAGAAACAATGAAGAAATTGTATCAAATATAAATGTATTGAAAAACACTTAAGATAAACAAAATATATGACATTCAATTGTTTTTTGTAAACAGGATATGTATTTACCAATAAAATAAAAAGTGAATGAAAGTAAAATACAAGTTTTGTAAACCTTGTTTACATTTAGGGCTTAAAGTATTTTCTTAAATCAAGATTTTCTGTGTTACCTTTACAATATCCAATAAGACCAATTATCTGTTCTTTTTAACCAATAACTGTCTTTATATATATGAATGATTTAAACACTTACACAAGTACCATTATAAGAAAAGGGCCCAATCACACACACACTCGTACACAGTCTGTAATAACCCCACCGTTGCAGGCCTGTGTTCGTTGCTTGAGTACGGTGTGGCCGAGAAAACAAAACTTAACTGGCCGCTTCACTTATAAAGCAAACAAAAAAAAAACTAAATAATCAGTGCACGTGCAGGTATTGTACTCACGCACAGCGATGTGGCAATTGTGAAGATGAAATAACCGTGCTGGATGTGTAAAATAATGACTGGCAAATCCACAGGGTGGTCACAAATCTGGTCGGAGGTAGTTAGAAACTCGTAGCTTAAAGAAACTCACGCAGCAGATGGGATGATGAGATATTGGTCACATTGATCAGAAAGATTATCCTGATCATGCCTTCTTCACTGAGAAAAACTGTCCGTTTTCCTATGTAAGATGCAATAATTACTAAAACATTCAATAAATTGCATCTAATATACAGGGTTAAAGCTTACATACAATATGTTACAACCACACAGGCATAAATAAGCTAACAGGCTAATCGCGCTTAGCATAGCCTTTATCATTACATACTGTATTGATTTAACACACAATCTCAACACTTCAAAAACTCAATTTAATACCTTTTTACTGGGTACATCAAGTTCCAAACGTAGCACAACGGTAAGTTGTCCCAAAAGTCTGGCATATTTTATATGAGCTCCCGTCTATCGTACCGAGGCTCTCTCGCTCATCACACTTGCAAAAACTGCGCACTTCCAATAAGCCCCGCCCCTTTACACAGACTTTCAATGATTGCCAGGTAAATAACCAATCAAATTGGGTCAAAGCAAGGCAGTAACAAACTTGAGTGCATATAACCCGTCCAAAACAAAGCACATTTCAACCAAACATTTTTTCTCTTAACCCTTTACCTTCTGTAACATTTTAAATCATAAAATTGACTTTTGCACATCTTAACTAAATTTGGTCTGGGCTACATGTTCATCCTTTACACCTGAATTTATTTATTTATAAGAAATGAAACCTGCTTATATCATTGTGGTGTTTATGAATTCAACATGTATTCTCTAGGAAAACTAGTTAACGTATTTGCAATTAAAAGTATTACATTAACTTTAATTAAATTTGTGACTTAGTGCTAAACCAGCACAGACAGTGGCTGTACTTTAACTGGAGTGTGAGTGGTTTGTAAATAAAATACAAAAAGTTTCACTGATATTAAATATATATATATATATATGCCTTGCATTTAAAAGATCCCTTTGTTTGCTTTCTTAGTTTTTCTCACAACTTTAATGCTAAGTGCTGTTGATGACGTGTGGATCGGTTTAAATGACATTGCCTCAGATGCAAAATTTCTGTGGACCGACAATCGAGCTGTCAGATACACAAACTGGCTTGAAGGTCAACCTTCATCAAATTTACAGTCAAGAGACTATTATGACGTAAGTGTGAAAGAGTTTATTGCAAATAATAATAATAATGTAATAGCACAAACATTAAAGCTTCTCTTTTGTGTGGTGTGTATTTGTTTCAGCAGTTAGTTTTCTGTGTAATCTTACACTAAAGCTTTGGGTTTGATCACAGCAGTTAAAGGTGCTCTAAGCGAATTCACGCGGTTTTGGCCATAAAACATTTTTTGTTTCATACAGTAAACATCTCCTCAATATCTTCTAGCTGCCTGTCCCCTAAACACACTGTCAGAGGTGGGTAGTAACGAATTACATTTACTTTGTTACATTTACTTGAGTAATTTTTTTGGGGGTAACTAGTACTTTTAGAGTACATTTAAGGATGGGTACTTTTTTACTCTTACTCAAGTACATTTCTAGTGAAAAACTGTACTTTTACTTCGCTACATTTGGCAGCGTTACTGCGCTACTTTCAAATGGTAATAATTAATGTATATATATTTTTTTACTTTATAGGGCGTGTTCGAAAGTTTCCCGAGATAGGCTGCGTCACCCTTTAGAGCGCGACCGCGTGTAGATTATAGGAGAAGCCGATGAGGGCGCATATGCGTTGTGCAAGATATCGGAGGCAGATCATACATGGCTGGGTTCAAGTTCGGTCTATGTTTTCACTCCAAGAGGTCAAAAAGAATAGTTTCATAATGCGATGCATGCTTTGTTCACTAAACGAGCTGACATCTCAGCGTACAGGAATTTAAGATCCAACCTGAAGTAAGTATCATTATAATGTCTATTTGAACACTATTAATGGTCATTTCACACACGGGATTGTATTTTATTTAAATCCTTCCTAAAGAATGAATGAATAAAAATAAAAGAATAAAGTTTGATTTTAAAGAAACATGTATTATATATTATAATAAATGTAGAGTTGATTTGCACAAACAGATAAGTTTCGATATGAAATTCTGAAATGATCATTTTTAATAAGCCCCTGTTTATGTTCAGTAATTGCACTTTAATGGCAATGAAAATAACCTATTCATATAAAAACATGATAACAAACAGACACACACGTTCTTTTTTGTTTACTGTTTGCATGTTTAAAGGCAGATGCTGACAAGTTTGTGTTGTGAACATGAAAATAAATACAAAGTTAACCATCCTGTTTGTGTGTATTCTCAAATGACACGTTATGTGAAGTTAATGTACCCATTGCAGGACTGAGATAGGCTGCTTTACTTGTATATAAGCAGAACAATGATACTTTTAAGGAGAGGTTTGTGAAAACCCTCCAAGTAGTCTGAAATTCAGTGATTTTGTGCTACTTCTTTATCAGATCGGAAGTAACGAGTAACTAACTACTTGAGTAGTTTTTTAATCTAATACTTTTTTACTCTTACTCAAGTAAATAATTAGATTTGATACTTTTACTTTTACTGGAGTACATTTTTGTATAAGTACTTGTACTTTTACTTTAGTAGAGATTTTGGGTACTCTACCCACCTCTGGTCTCTGTAGACAGCCCAGGCTTAACAAACTGAAACAAAAACAAAGTGGTCAAACCTACCACCACGAAACATAACAAAGTGTTCCAGCCAATAAACGACAATTAGGATTTGGGGTTGACTCGTTCAGAAAGCACGGAACGGAGGGGAGGAGTTAGCTACGCTCCGTTTTGTTTGAAAACACTTCGAACGTCAATAAGAAGTGACGTTACACAGATTCGCTTAGAGCGCCTTTAATAATCTCATTATATTTTCTTCTTACTGGGAGCATGTTTCAGTTTAACTTCTGTTATGAGGTTCTGATCTTAGTTGTTCGTTTTAATGTTTATGTATCATTTTATTAACTCAATGGATCATCAAAGTATCGAGAATTGAATCTTGCACAGTTAAAGCGTCTGATCAGGATTCTTGTTTATGCATGAAAAACAGCTTTGACATGCATACAGTTAATATTAAAAGTATTAGCACCAATATAGATCATTATCATAAAACCCTGTTCAGTTTTAGTAGGGGAGAGTGGGGTAAGTTGTCACACTGTTCATAACTCCAACACTAGAGGGACAAACATCACAGAAAAACCAAAAATCAAATAGCCACATCTTCTATAGATGGGTTGCTCGGCGACGTCATCACTGTTTGCGCGCGCAACCGAGAGGCAGAAAGAAGAGACGTGCCTTGTGTTGTAGGCTAGTAGCGGTGTCTGTAAGTCAAAATGCCAAGGAGTTGTTAGGTGTATAATAGTAACAACAGAAGGAGTGCTGGGTGCCTGATGTTAACATACAACTTTCGGTAACACTTTATTTTACGACCCGCAAAGTACCGCGTAATTAAACCGAATTTACAGCGTACCTATTTGTAACAACAGAGTACCTCTACAGTACGTACTTGTAGTTATAAGGGAATAATATTTTAAGTTTGGGGTAATAAGGGGGTAAGAATATATGGAAAATTATTCTCTAAGTATTTCATAACTACAGGGTACCTATTGTAATATTACGTGGTATGTATGACTTACGTCTATGGGTAATATGGTCTATGTGTAATAGGTTTTTTTTTCATATTTGCTACTTACCTGATGAAGTGTTTTGTATAGCCTACAGTTGATGTCTACAAGCCACGTCGGCAAATAAAATATAACACACAATAAAGATAATAGCAACTTGTACCTCTTTGATCTGTATATGTATACAGGAGTTACCAGGTAACTCTTATATTTGCGGGCTGTAAATTGAAGTGGGGCTTATTCCCCGATTGTTCTGTGTATGTACCAGGTAACTCTTATATTTGCGGGCTGTAAATTGAAGTGGGGCTTATTCCCCGCTTGTTCTGTGTATGTACCAGGTAACTCTCATATTTGCGGGCTGTAAACTAAAGTGGTGCTTTGTTCACCTCTTGTTAATAAATGTTATAGGGTAAATACCATAAACATACAGAATATTGTTATTTTTATTTTAAAACAACTTATTTCAAAACATCTTTAAAACACTATAATTAAGCCAACACTTAATGTTTATTATCACATAACTTTTATTTAAAATAAAAAGTCATGACAATTTTTCATTGTTTTTGCGGCTTGGCTTCCTCTGTTGGTGTTCTTGTCCACTCGGATGATGAGTTGATGTCGTCTCACAAATGCTGTTCTGCATTACATATAAAAAACATAAATGAAAGCCTTCAGTAAATGTTTCTTTACTGTGCCTTGACAGAAACAGAGTTTTCTAAGCCAGTTACGTTTATAAATTTTAGGCTTACTTATGTGCTAGCTAACCTGCTACCGTTAGCTAGCAACTTTCTTGAAAAACATTGTTTGAAATGCGTGAGTCATGTATTAACAAAACCAGTCACCTTATCCAGCATGCGGAACCTGCTAACATCACTCGCAGCTGTACTCCACAGTGTAGAACGTTTTTAAAACCTCTTAAAGAAACTTCACCTCAGGATCGCGTTCCAGCAAACCTCCTGCAGACGACCGCGCGCTCTACACCTGCGCAGTAGTCTACGCATGTAGTCGTCTTTTGCTTTAGCGGGAGCTGATATCTGCTGTTGTTTCATTCTGGTTTGCCATTGCATAAATTATATTTGGCTAAAATACTTGTGTTTACAGTAAATAAATTGCAAAGCACCACTTCAAATATGTCCGCAAATGTAGGAGTTTCCTGGTAAATAGGGAATAAGTTGCTATTTTTATTGTACTTACCTTAAAAAAAGATAACCACATTAAATCAGCTTGACTTTTGTTATTAAAAGCAAGTAATATAGGCTACTAAAATAAAAGTGATATGCTGTTATATTTATTTGCCGATGTGGCTCGTAGACATTGACTGTATACAACATTCAGTAGTCAATATGAAAAATTCACAATAAAAAATAAATAAAACATAATTTCCCCATAGACTTGACTAAGTCATACATACCACGTAATATTACAATAGGTACCCTGTTGTTATAAAATACTTAGAGTATAAATAATTTATAATTCTTCATATTCTTACCCCCTTATTACCCCAAACTTAAAATATTATTCCCTTATACCTACAGATTACCTACCCTGTTGTTACAAATAGGTACGCTGTAAATTCGGTTTAATTACGCGGTACTTTGCGGGTTGGTTACCCAACTTTCTTATTTTTGGCTTAAAAAGTTATTACCATACTTTCCCGACTATAAACCGCACCGGAATATAAGCCACATAATTCAAAAATGCGTGATTAAGACAAAATAACATAAGTCACAGTGGACTATAAGTCACATTTAGAAAATTCTTTCACAAAATCCAAGCCGAAGAACAAACATTTTATTTCGAAAGACAAGTTATTCAACTGAACAATAGCAGACAGAACAGCAGGCTGAATAGATGTCTGTACGTTCAAGCAATATTATCAGTTATTTAAATGATAGCCATAGCATACAGAACTTACTTGAAAGGTTGAATAGTCTAAATTAACCAAACAAGCCAACTAGCGTGAAGTTTGCATACTTGTCATTCCACATCACTGAATCCATTGAATTACATAAATACAGAAGCAGCATATGGCGGACTCTCACAGCTGTAGACGGTAATGTTGTCTCTTGCCTCATAAATGTCAAAATGAATTCATACTGACCATTTTGATTAATTCGCACTTACACCGTGTCTCCACCGGACATGAACGATGCGACAAGAATTGAGAAGACTGAAAGATTATTGGTGCAATGCATCTCTCAGCTTGAGAGACACCACTTTTACTTTCTTTATAACAAAAACATTTATCATCAGAAAATGTAACAAAATAAGTCAGGACCTCAGAAAGACGGTAGTGGATGCCCATCTTAAACAAGATGATTGTTGTTAAACCAGCTTTTGGACTTTCTAGACTAGTACTTTTGTCCTTGTTTAAACTCAGTGCATCCGTATAATATCTTCTTCAGAAGAGACTTCATTCAGATTTTGTTTTTGTCATTTTATAATAAACACTTTTGGTTCTGATTATTTCTAACGATTAATCTAAGACATGTGTTCAGTTTTTATAAGAGGACTATTAACTTTGAATCGATGAATCTTTAAATGTTGAATACTACAAATGTGTTTCTACAATTCTGATCTTTTCTGTTTCAGGCAGACTATTATGGTGTGGTAAGTGTGCATGAGTTTATTGCAAATAATAATAATGTAGTACAAGCATCAAAGCTTCTCTTTTGTTTTGTTTGTTGTGAATTTGTTTCAGCGGTTAGTTTTCTGTGTAATCTTACACTAAAAGCTTTGTGTTTGATCACAGCAGTTAATATAAGCATCTCATTATATTTTCTTCTTAATGGCAATATGTTTCAGTTTAACTTCTGTTAGTAGGTTTTCATCTTAGTTGTTAATGTTTTACCCATAGATATGAAAAAAGGCTAGATGTCTCACCCGCGCTGCTGGCCAATTGAGTGGAACGTCCTCATTTGGTGGCCATCTTTACCACAGGCAGCTTGCTCACTCGTAGCATTGAGTTTTAATGGTGCAGGTATTTTTAAATGACCATAACTTGTTATAAATGGCAAAGATGTACCTATGACACTGCATATTTATACTAAAAAAAATCCATGAAACATGTTAAATCATCCAGAATTATAGCCACCTTAATAACGTTTGTAAGAAACCAAACCATTTGAAAATTGGTAGAAAAGTGAGCAAGTTATGGTCATTTAAAAGTACCTGCACCATCGAAACTCAATGCTACGAGTGCGCGAGCTGCCTGTGGTAAGATGGCCGCCAGGTGATGATGTTAGACTCCGCCATGGGCGTCGGAACCATTATAAGTGGGTGGGACAGGACCCACCCACTTTTTAAGACCAATGATAATGGACCCACCCAGTTTTTCTCTAATTTAGCGCATTTGTCTGTTCACTTATCAAGGCGCTGTTAATCAAAATCTATTCCATAGAACAGGGATCCTCAACCATTGCTTTTTTACACCGCGGACCCGTTTCAGCTTTTTTTTAAAAAATTGCGGAGGGAGGTGTCGCTGAGTTGCTGTTCGAACAAAGTACTGAAAAACCTCCTTTGCGAAATGTATAACGTTAAACGGAAGTAAAGGTCAAACAACCATGCATTAGGAAAATAAATAACTGCTTTATTTCTAGTATATTTTCTATTGACGTGTAAAACCATATTATGGCGAATTATTTTAATTTCACTATTTCACGAGTTTGCCTGCCGAGTCTTAATAATTAACGGTAAACGAACTTAGCTTGCTGTTCTTAAAGGCAGCTCGAACCTTAGGTCGGACTCGAGCCCCAAGTTCAAGAAACAGAAGAAAAAACGTAGGAGATGAGGAGAGATATGAATTGCGTCTGTGCGCGGAGCCACGGAAACGTTTAGCATATGCTTTTAATGATAAATGACACAGGTTCCTTTCAAACCTACGTTAAAAGTGTATGCTACTCGTTAAAATATTATTACTGCAGTAAAATGGTTTATTTTGATAGTTTTTTTTTTTACAGAAGCCTGCAATTACTTTTCATGCGATTATTACAGAGATGAACGTCTTCATGTATTAACATTATTTGCGAGGTACATTTGTAATTGATTCATAAAGTCATACCTCTGTTTAATCGATTGTGTTTTAGAAGTACACATGCTCAAACTTGTGACAGCATTGTTTCCCGACGGATACCATTAAATAAATTTATCTCATTTCCAGGATCTCACATTTATATTTCTCTAAGAGAGAGAAACAGAGATTGGGTATATCAAATAAAAAGGGTCTACAAAAATTGTACCAGTTTACCTTCATTCGTTTTTCTTACTTCCTCAAAATAAAAAAATAAACATTGTAGCCTACTGTCAGCAGGGTAGAGAAAAAATGTCACAGAAAAAAATAAATTAAATATGACATCTGTAATTAGTGGCAAAATATTCAAAGGGCTATTACCAGAATTCTGACCGCAATACTGTCTTTTATTTAGTAAACGCAAATGTTCAGGCTAATTAAAAGGAAACATGAAAATTGCATCTATTGCAGTAAATGTATTTTCGGGGGGGGGGGGGGGGGGGGTGGTTTGGGGGTTGTCGTGGGGACCCACCCACTTTTCATTTGCTTCCGACGCCCATGGACTCCGCCATAACACATCTAGCCTTTTTACATATCTATGGTTTTACCATTTCATGAACTCAATGCACCGTAAAGCTACCGTAGCCGCCAAAGGACAAACATGTTATAGTTCATTATGTAAGGTCTTTATACACCACTGATAATATAGTTATGTCGATTATACAGTATTGCACTTCTGTCAAGAGATCCTTTGAAAGTTACACAATGCACCTTTAAGCTGACTTGATGCTCTTGCTAAGTGCCTGTGTTTTTAACTCCTGTTCTTCATGAATATTTTGTCATTGTTTGTCACTTACTAGTATTTCTCAATGATTTAATACATGAACCCTACATTGGTTTATTAATCTTAACTTTATCTATGAATAGTTAAATGTTTTATAGTACAAAATTTGTGTTTACATTTTGTTTTTTTGTTTCTCTTACAGGATTTCTTTGGTATGAGATATATGAGACGGATAAGGCAGAAAAGGAGAACAAAGGTACAGTCGCTAGGGCGGTGTGGTGGTAAACTGGTGGCTTTAGCTTTACTGAATGCTTCAGCTAGGTCGTGGTATACCTCAGGAAGTCCAGGTATTTTAGAGGGCTGTGAAGTAGTAATGGTGGAATTAATTTGGAGTGGTACCTCGGTGGGTTGACAGTGTAGAGAGCAAGGGCTATCCCAACAGATAATTTGATGATCCTTCCAAGAGATGATGGGATTGTGAATTTGAAGCCAGGGTAAACCCAGAATGAGAGGGTGATGAGGGGATGAGATGATGTGGAAGCGGATTTGTTCCTGATGGTCAGAACCTGTCTGTAAACTTATATCATCGGTGGTGAATTGAATTCTCCCCTCCCCCAAGGGACGATCGTCTATCGCTTCCACTGCCATATGAGAGAGACATTTAGTTAACAGAATCTCATTTTGCTTGGCGAACTTCTCTGACATTAAATTTCCAGCTGCACCGGACTCAATAAGGGCCAGAGCCTCAATCGTTCTCCCCTGTATTATTAGTTGTAATGAAATCTGAACTGTATTGTGAGATTGAGAGGTAAAGATGTGGCACTCACCATGGTTGGACAGGTAGAAAGAAGGTGTCCGGGTTTACCACAGTACAAACAGAGTTGGTTGTGAAGTCTGCATTCTCTCTCTTCTGGGGTGAGATGGGTATAACCAAGCTGCATGGGTTCGGTACTTTCATTCGTTGGGGGGTGTAATGATGTGCGACGGGTTCTTAGCAGGTTTGAATGGACAGATCTATGAATTCAGAAAAATGTCTTCATTCATCACGACAAGCCAGCTCAGATTGTAACTCACGGTTTAGTCCCTTGCGGTTAATAAGCTTGAGTGGTTTCTCATCCCAACCTGCTTGAACCCCGAGAGTACGGAAAACCAGTGCATAGTCAGCTGCCAATCGATTTCCCTGAGATATGTTCAATAATCGCTCCTCTGCGCTCTCTCCTCCGGCGGTGTGCTCAAATATGCTGCAAAACTGAGTAAGGAAATTAGGGAAATACTGATCCATCTTCCTTCCAAACCGTTGTAGCCCATTCTAAAGCCTTACCGGTGAGTAACGAACAAACAAATGCTATTCGACTGGCATCGCTGGGAAAGAGAGAGATTGTTGTTGTGTTACACAGAGAGAGCATTGCATCAGAAAATCCTTACATTTTCCGGGATCGCCATTGAACTTGTCCCGGAGAGCTAAGCAGGGATTAGCAGTCATGGCGGCTGAAGTGAGAGGAGTCGAAGCTGAAACGGCAGTAGTTGGATTAGCCGTGGGGGAAATACCTCTCAAACCTTGAAGAGCAGTGACAGGGGGACAGGGACAGGCAAACTCGTAGTCGTATAACAGGCAGTGAAGACAGGACAGGCAGAAAACAGTCGTAATAATCAGTAAACAGATCAAAGTAAAAAACCAGGTGATAAACAGACAGGATAACGCTCAGAAATAAAAGCCGTGGCAAATCAAGACTTCACAGTGAGTTCAAGTTCAAGTGGAGGATTTATGCAGTTCATGATTGGATGCAGGTGGACACGTAATCAGTCCCGGTATGTGGAATCATGGGAAGTGTAGTCCGAAATGAGCATTAAAACTCTGGGGATCCCTCTGGTGGTGACAGCTAAAGACTTGACCTGGACAGTTTTAAAGGATTCCAGATTTCAAATCTTTGTATCTCCTATCATCAAATATTATCCTATCCTAACAAAGTTTATTTATTCAAGTGGGTTTATTCCAAACAAGCATATTTATTTAGCTTTCAGATGATGTAAACAATGACCCCCTTATGGTCACAGGTCACAAATAATCTGAACTCTTTTCCATGTAGAACTATGACTGTGTTATGATGGTTAAACACCCAGAGAAGTCCACTGGTAAGTGGACAGTTGAAGACTGTAAAAATAAGAGAGGTTTCATCTGCAAGAGGAACACAGGTTAGATGAAGACAAGACATCACTGTATAAATGTCGTAACTCTAACTCAATCCAATCGCACTGAAAACCCATGAGTTTATGGGTCACTTGTTGATCTCTTACCGTAGATAATCTGTAAGTATTTTGTGTGTATTTTAGACTCTCAGCTGTCTGCTCCCGTGACCACAGCAGTACCACATAAATACTTCAGTCTGGGCAATGATTTATATAAGGTCCAGCTGGAGAAGATGAGCTGGGATGAAGCGAGAAGACAGTGTAAAGCTGATGATGCTGATCTTGCGAGTGTACTGAACTCCATCAGTCAGGCGTACACCAGCCTACAAGTCGACGAACTCAAAGAACCTTTGTGGATCGGACTCAACAGTAACCTGGTAATAAATTCATCTCTCTTCACAATAAACACATTCATGTAATTTCATATACTGTATACACACTGCAGAAATGATTTTACTAACATATGAGTGTGGTAATGTGGTTTCTTCAGACATATGGACGCTATCGCTGGGTGGATAACTGGTTTCTAAGCTACAGTAAATGGGCTACAGGAGAACCCAAAAACAATTTAGCTTGTGTTTATATTGACACGGATGGAGACTGGAAAACTGCAGCGTGTAACAACAAATATTATTCCCTCTGTAAAAGATCAGCAGGTATTTTACAAATAATCAATTATAATAATCCGGTCCTTTAAAAGATAAACATCAACAGCATAAACTTTGCACAAACTTTTTTGGTCATTTGAAAGATTTCAAAATCAAAGATACTTTAATGGCATAAACTATATTTTTGTCTACAGTAAAAGTTTTAAACATTTAAACATAAACCTTCAGATTAAATGTTTTTAAATCCTGTAGAGCCTCAATTTATATTTAAATAAGAAATATTTAAATATGAAGCAGCTTTTGTCATAGCTATCGTTCAGTGATATATTTAAGTTTATGACAGTTTATCATAGTTTTAATTGATAGTTTCAGTTTAAGAGAGATTTGATATACTAACCCCTCACACGGTCCATAGTTTTTGCCCCTACAGATCCTCCTCAGCTGCCGGGTAACTGCCCCGAATCAGATCACAGAAAAGGTTGGATCCCGTTTAGAAGACACTGCTATACGTTCATGACCTCCACGAGAGACAACTGGGCTAAAGCCACAGTAGAATGTATAAGAATGGGTAAGACGCTTCATCCTCCTCCCAATGAGATTATTAAAGGTGTTTTAGAATATAAAACTGTATTTATCTAGACACAGATCATTAATAAGAGTTCAGAACATGGTAATGAAATATCATAAGCCTCAAACACATTTGTTTCCTTCTTATATAAAACTTGTGCATACAAAAGACTGCTGGACAGTCATGATGGCCGCCCTGCAACATTAAATTACACATTAAATTAATTACTATGTTGTTACAATGCTAAAGACAAACTTGTGACTGCTGAGTCAGCGCTATATGCCAGTTATGCTAGTTAATGCTATATGATAGTTAATGCAATATGCTAGTTAATGCTATATGTCAGTTAATGCTATATGCTAGTTAATGCTCAGCCCAGTCACACGAAATTACGAACCTATAGTCACATAATTTTTTATTCTTTTTTTGTGATGGGGAGACCGGGGTTGGTTGTCACAATTTTTACTCATCCATGAATTTCTCATCTTCAAAAAATCTTTCAGCAGTAATTCCTATATGAAATGAAAGCTTGGGGTCTTGGCTTTAAATGTGTATACGTTTTACTTTTAGAATGTATTGTAACAGGAAGTAATTTACCGTCAAATCATGGGGTTGATTGTCACGGGGTATGGGGTTGGTTGTCCCTATAATGGTTCAATAGGATTTCGGTGATAAATGGGGATCTGAAAAGATAATATGTAACTTTTTAGTTTTTTTAAGCTAGAAACGCCAAATAAGTTTTAATATGAATACCACCGCTATGATAGATAATCATCAATGCCCATTATGTTTTAACAATAGGATTAAAGTGGGTGATAAGTTACTTGGATTGTCTACTGTGTTGAGAAATAAAATGAAATAATTTTTAGGGTTAAAACCTCTTTATTTAATGCTTTATTTATTTTATTTTAACAGCAAACAAAAACAAACAAACAGACCAACAGTCTTAAAAGGTCTACATGTCCAATACTCACATGTGACAACCAACCCCGCAAGCTATGTGACAACCATCCCCAACTGACCTCTTGACAAACATGCTAAGCTAGCTGCCAGACGGCTTTAACTTGATAGCTAAAATATGACTCAAAATAAAGCTACTACTTTTGGCTTTTTAATGAGTGTTTTGTTTTTGAATGATTAATATCCTACAAACTCTCAACACAAAAACAACACCAACATAAAAATTTACTCTGACCCATAAAAATAAAAAAATGTCTCCTAACCTCAATGTTTTGTGTCTGCTCAGCAAAATTACAAATGCAAATGAGTAAGCTATTAAAGGTTAACAAATTGATATCAAAATTGTACCACAGCGCCATGTAGTATGTCTGGAATAAGCAGTGTGACAACCAACCCATGAGACAACCAGCCCCGGTCTCCCCTACTGTCTCGAATTTCATTGTCGCTTCGGTTTAGGGTTAGATTTACATAAAATTACATCCTTACCAAACCCAACTCTAACCCTAACGCGAAGGGACAATGTTTTAAAATTTTGAAAATATAAAAAAGCAGAAAAAGTAGTATAAACCAGTACTTAAAGTGACATCCTAACGCAAACACCAAATCTGACCCTAAACCAAAGCGAAAATGGTTTCAAAATAGAACAAAACAGTTGAGTAACCAATCCATGACAATGACACATAAACAGAAATTTGTGATACGATCATAAAAACCACGGGAATTCGTGACAATATAATAAAATTACGTGACTATAGGTACATAATTTTGTGAGTCTGGTTAGCAATGTTATATGCTAGTTAATGCTATATGCTAGCGTTTAGTCTGAAGTTCTTCTATTGATGAAATTCATAAACTGTTGAAGGGAAACACGATCGACTGCTTCATGCTGTCAAAAACAGAGTGTACGAGTACGAGGAGAATTAACGACACTACCGAAGTTCCCGCGGTGGGGCAGCGAAGGAAGACAGGTGGGACTGCCGGTGCGTCTGCTGTGACAGCATAAACATCTACAGTATGTGTGTGTGACACTGACCTGAGCCCGCTGAGGGTGACGGTCGTCTGGGCTCCTCTGCGGAGAGCGCAGACTCCGATGAGGGTGCTGGTGGTCCGGTCTCCTTAGTGGAGAGCTCGGACTCCTCAGGACACCCACTGACGATAGAGGAGAGGTAGGGTGAGCTGGTGTGTGTGCCCGCTCACGGCTCTCTCGATCCTCCGGAGACCTGGAGAGGGAAGAGGAATGCACTCTTATGTGTGGTTAAGTGGGTACCGGCTGAACAGCTGATGGAACACATGCAAAACAAGAATTTTCCACCCGACCCTCTACCGGGGGGAAGGAGCGAATCACCGTCTCCTGAAGAGTGATCCTCTGCCAATCCGGGTCGCCCGTCTCTGGCCACTTAAACTCCCGATTTTCACGGGAAGCGGCTAAACGGGCGGGGCGAGCTGCTGACGACCGGTTCCCCTGCGCTGCCGAGATGGGGTCCGAGAAGGGGAACGGAGGTGGCCGCCGCAGGACGCCGACGGCGAGAGGCAGACTGAGGAGCCTGCGTGGTGGACCAAGGGCAGCTCTATTTCGCCGGGCATGACCTAGGAGATTGCCTCAGTCTGCGCAGCGGAAATGTATGACTCCACAGGCTCGCCGAAGAGGCCGGTCTGTGAGACAGGAGCATTCAAGAAGTTGTTCTCGTCTGCGTCCGTCATGTCAGCCAGACACAGCCAAAGGTGGCGATCTTGAACCACTGTGGTGGACATCGCACAACTGAAGGCCACGGCCTCCCTCGTAATTCCTTGGTGAACCTGCAGCAACGTTATTGCGTGCAGGGCTGAAGCCGCCTCTCCGCATGCCTGATGGGCAGCGCCCGTAACCGGACGACTGTCTACAAACACGGGAGGGAAGGGTTGGGTGGTCCCACCAGGAACGCAGCTGCATCGCAACCCCCCGCTCCACTGAAGGGGTCCCCGCCCTTAGCGGCTCCGTTGGTGAGGAAGGTGAGGGGTGAAAGCTGAACGGCCGCAAATCACGTCAGCTCTTCATGCCGTCGGGAAAGAAAGGGTCAGGAGGAGAGGACAGAGAGGCCCGAACAGCTCCGAAGTACCAATCATGTGGGCGGTACGGTTCGAGCGGAGAGGGGTTAACCTCTCCAACTCTACCGTTTCCGCTGCTCGAGCGGGCACGGCCGCCATCTCCGGGACGACTCCGCCTCGGAGGAAAAAGAAAAAATTGACACCTCTCTGATGCTGCAGAAGTGACGGGACCAGAAGGAGGTCCAATGGATTCGGCAGAAATCGTAGAACACGACTCTGCAGTCTCCAGCGGAGCCTCAACCGGCTGAGGATGAGAAGGCCGGTAGGTGGAGGACGCATCCTCCGTCCTACTCAGCGTAGTGATGCGAAGAGCGCAGGGCTTAAAGTGAAAAAAAATCCTGAGCCTGAACTTTCTGTGGCTCAGCCAGGACTTTACCAATCCTGTTCTTTCTATAAACCAATTCTATGAGCAACAGCACAGTCATTTTTTCAACGCAGTACTAGGCTTACTGTGTCAAGAAAATAACATAACATGAAAGTTTGTGCCAACATTTATTGAACTGCTAGCTTTGAAACATGTTAATGACAAAGTGCATTCACCATTGGTTTCTTTGTAATGTGCAAAAAGTGCAAAAAGTGCACTCAACATTGCTCATTCTGAAATGTACAAATATTCTTAGATGCTTTTACAAAAACAAAAAACTTTGCCAACTTAAATAGGCATTTGTATCAATTAGAAAACATAAAAAACACAAAAGTGCATCAAAACAATAAATGCACATATCTTAGAAAACTAGTGTAGCGTAATACTGTACTGTATAACAATCTTAGTGCAACTCAAAAGGCTATTTATCATTCGAAATCGAACTTTTCTTCTGTTTTTTTGGCGTTTCTGGGCTGTAAATGAAGTCTTTTAAGCGATCTAAGCATCTTCTTTTCAAAATTTTAACAGAAAGTACTTCAGTTGAATAGGTCATGGCTGCTTTCGGTGGAGAGCAGCTGGCTTTGGACTCAGAGGAGCTGGCTTTGGACCCAGAGGAGCTGGCTTTGGACTCAGATGAGCTGGCTTTGGACCCAGAGGAGCTGGCTTTGGACCCAGAGGAGCTGGCTTTGGACTCAGAGGAGCTGGCTTTGGACTCAGAGGAGCTGGCTTTGGACTCAGAGGAGCTGGCTTTGGACTCAGAGGAGCTGGCTTTGGACTCAGAGGAGCTGGCTTTGGACTCAGAGGAGCTGGCTTTGGACTCAGAGGAGCTGTCTTTGGACTCAGAGGAGCTGGCTTTGGACTCAGAGGAGCTGGCTTTGGACTCAGAGGAGCTGGCTTTGGACTCAGAGGAGCTGGCTTTGGACTCAGAGGAGCTGGCTTTGGACTCAGAGGAGCTGGCTTTGGACTCAGAGAAGCTGGCTTTGGACCCAGAGGAGCTGGCTTTGGACCCAGAGGAGCTGGCTTTGGACTCAGAGCAGCTGGCTTTGGACCCAGAGGAGCTGGCTTTTGACCCAGAGGAGCTGGCTTTGGACTCAGAGGAGCTGGCTTTGGACTCAGAGCAGCTGGCTTTGGACCCAGAGCAGCTGGCTTTGGACCCAGAGGAGCTGGCTTTGGACCCAGAGGAGCTGGCTTTGGACCCAGAGGAGCTGGCTTTGGACCCAGAGGAGCTGGCTTTGGACTCAGAGGAGCTGGCTTTGGACTCAGAGGAGCTGGCTTTGGACTCAGAGGAGTCCAAAAAGTGACACAACATAAGTCAAAAATTGCTTGAATTAGGCAACATTTTCTCGATTTGAGTATTTTGACTTTTTAATGGGACAAGTAAAATTGTCCTTTGGATTGAGAAATACATTGCAACGGCACTTGAAATAAGACTAAAAGGTTTGTCCCATCTGCAAATCTTGTTTTAAGACAGTTAAAATGTATTCAATTCAAGATAAAAAACACTTAATTCAAGCATTTATTACCTTATATTTCATAATTTGCAGTGAAGAGCTGGCACTGGGTGCAGAAGAGCTGGCACTGGGTGCAGAAGAGCTGGCACTGGGTGCAGAAGAGCTGGCACTGGGTGCAGAAGAGCTGGCTCTGGGTGAAGAAGAGCTGGCTCTGGGTGCAGAAGACCTGGCTCTGGGTGCAGAAGAGCTGGCACTGGGTGCAGAAGAGCTGGCACTGGGTGCAGAAGAGCTGGCACTGGGTGCAGAAGAGCTGGCACTGGGTGCAGAAGAGCTGGCTCTGGGTGCAGAAGAGCTGGCACTGGGTGCAGAAGAGCTGGCTCTGACTGCTTCACTCAGTTTTTTCATTGTCTCTGCCTGATTCCTTTCCTTTTTCCTATTCAGGTGTGTATGATAAGTTTGATATGCCAACAGACATGTTCTCCTCATTGGTTGATCTATTGACATATTTGCAGTAGTCATCCGTCTTGCTTTTAAACTGGATTTGACTATTGCCAGGCCCTCATACGTTTCAATATTCATGCAACATCTATCCACCTCAAAAATGTCATCCATTTGGTTGAAAGATCCTTCAACCAGAGGTCCTGTAAATAAGCTAAGTAAAGCTTTTACCAGCATGTTAAGGACTGGATATCTCTGATCTCCCTCATAATTTTTCAACGCCACAATGGGGCTCCACCAACCAACATCTAAACTCATTTCCTCATCTTTATATAGATGAGCACGGACAACCAATTCACCATCAATTTGATAGGCCCGTACTTCCTCATTGAGTTTCCCTAGGTCTTCTGGTGCCACAACATTTGGCAAAGCCCTGCTTAATGTAAGAAATGCAGTGCAAACTGAGTCCTCCTGCAATAAAGCTGGACTGAGTGCTGACAGTGATGTGATTATTTTATTATTCAGTGGAAGGTTTTTTAGCAGAAATGCTGCTGCTCTGATGTATCCTTCTCTCAGACTAGAACAGATACTTGGAACCCATAGCTTTTTCTCCAATCGTGCTTTGTTCAGTTTAGAGAAGCAGAATTGTCCAACAGAGAGCCTTTTGTCCGACAAGTGCAAGTCTCTGCAATGAACATCGACCTTTAGGATGTCTTTTGCACTTACCTGTAGGCCAATGGACTCAGGCTTCATGAACTTACTGAGCAGCTCTCTAACCAAAGCCACCATCTCTGTGTGAAGCAAGTGCATCATTGGTTTCTCATATTGAAGTTTTTTGAGGAAACTTTGGAATGTTGGGAGAACTCCTGTACACAAAAGAGGAGATTTTAATTAAACATCATTATAAAATAAGAATTAGTTAATAAACATACATATTCTACACTAGAAAAATATAATGACTCAAAACTGATGTTCATGGACATTTGTAATTCGTTATATGCAGAATAAAATACTTAAAATGTAACAAGCACAAAAAAAATTCTCCAAGTGAATAATCATCCTCATTCAGTGCCTTCCAAGTATTCTTACATTTATGTACATTTAGTGATATACACTTTCTTAAAATACCTCTGAAGATGTCGATCACTACTCTCAATCTTTCATGGTCTGTAAAAAGCACTAATAATCGTGACTTCCTGTCTTTGTTTGCCTGTGTTCGGTAGGCTTTGGCTTGTTGCTGTTGCAGAAATTTTATTCTTGCCCTTTCCTCAACTGACACTGCATTTCTCTCCAGTACTTCAGCTAGCAACCATCTGAAGCAAAAACATGTATCCCTGATTAATTAATATGCCAAATCCTAGTCAGAAAGTCAGTAAACGTCTCAGTTACATATGTAACCCTCGTTCCCTGAAGGAAGGGAACGGAGACGTCACGTCGTGACCGACAAATTGGGAACCGCTTCGCGGGTGACCTATCTGCTTCGAGAAACCTTTAAAACGCCAATGAACTTGGCATGCAGATAATTGCATCTTCCGGCGCCGCACAGGTATTTAATGAGCGGCAGGTGCAGTTATCAAATCAGCTATTTTTTGCTGAGAAAGCTGGACAGAAGGAAAGGGTCCGGCCGATATCAGCAGTGGAACAGCAAACTGTGGCGACGGGACGTGACGTCTCCGTTCCCTTCCTTCAGGGAACGAGGGTTACATATGTAACCCGAGACGTTCCCTTTCAGTTGGTCACTACGACGTAACGTCGTGACCGACGAATTGGGAATCCCTAACAAAGCGCCACTGAAGCTGACCCTTCCAGTGCCTGCGTAAACCCTCCGACTCTCCTCTTTAAGGAAACGGAAATGGGGTTGAAGCAGAGGCCGGTCACTACTTGTTCCTTAACCCACGATAGTGACTAGGCGAACTGGGAAGCGAACTCGTCAGGCGGGACTAAGATCACTGCGGAAAGAAAACCCTCTAGGGGTCTACCACTAAGGTGATGGATAAAAAGACACGAGGTCTATAAAAAATACACTCTCTTAGCAACACTAGAGAGGCGCAGAACGAACTCCGCTAAGGGAAACATGGTAAATCAGAAACTTTCCATGGAAATACTCACAAAGAAACCACTAGGGGGCGCAATGTGGGCGCTAGCCTCACCCAGATAGTCAAGGATACATCTAGTGAGAGGCTGGCAGCCGATGCTCCGCAACATCGGCCACCAAGCGGTGGAGAAGACAAAAAACATTTTTTGTAACGTTTTTGCCTTGATGGCCTTCCATAATGGTGCGGTTTTTGCGCAGCACCAAAAAGAAAGGCTCCAAGCCGACACAGTTCCTCGATGTTCTCACTGATCTGACGAGAGAACTCGAGAGGATACCGGCTCAACACGAACACCATGGACAAGTCCCAAGGAGGAATAGAGGGAGGGCGCGAAGGATTCAGCCTCCGTGCACCTCTTATGATAATGACTAATGACCAGATCGTGCTGACCCACAGATCTACCGTCTATGGGTACGTGATGCGCGGATATTGCCGCGATATCTACTTTAATGGTAAGTGGTGACAGCCTCTTCTCCAAGCGGTGCTGGAGATATGAAAGCACAATACTGATCGAGCATTCCCGGGTGTCCTCTCGTTGAGAAGTACACCATACAACAAACAGGTTCCATTTCAGCGTATACGCCTGCCTCGTAGACGGCGCTCGCGCTACAGTGATGGTGTTAGATACCGCCTGGGGTAAATCACCTAAAACCTCCGCGCCCCGTCTAGAGACCACACATGGAGGTTCCACAGATCGGGGCGAGGGTGCCATAATGTGCCAGGGAATCAGCCAGGGAGGGACTGTCGCGAGGAGAGTGAACTCTGTAAAACCAATTCCTAGTTGTCCGGTACGGCGCAACTAATAGAATGCGCTCCTCGTCCTCCCTGACTTGCACAGTGTCTGTGCAATAAAGCTTACTGGGGGGAAACCCCGCGGCCAGCTGTGTGCCAGTGCATTCACACCAAGTGTTCCCTCGGATAATGAATAAAACAGGCGACAATGGGTTGTCTCTGAAGAAGCAAACAGAAGCTGTTGTATTTTAAATAGGCCTATAGGCTCATAGGTTTTTGGTTAAAAAAATTCACAGCACCCCCTGTTCAAAATGACTTCCAGCGGCCCTGCCTTGACGCTTTGTGTGTTCGACTTTAAATGGTGCGGCGCTGACTGGTCGGTGTATGACATCAGAGTACCGCGAGAGCAAAGGTAAAGTCGGACCATTTGTAACATTTCGACTTGCTCTCGCGGTACTTTGATGTCTTCGTTGCCGAACTGTCTGCGCAGCGCCACATAGAAACGCCCTTTGACTCTTTAAGGCAAAGTACCAGCAACATGAGAAGTGGTGGCACGCAAAAGAAAGTGAAGGTACGCAGTACGCTAAAATATAAAGTGTCTGTACTGCGAGCACTGGTATAGTTATTTACATCGTGTGTTGCTCTTTCACCATTGTGCACCCGCGCACTCGCTCTGTAGTTTGTAGCTCGCGCTCCGGCTTCGATAAACAATGCCCGTTTCTCAATACCAAGTAGGGGAGAGTGGGGCAAAGTGAGCCAGTGGGTAAGTTGACCCACCCCCTTTATCTAGGCAACCATACAGATTTGTAGCCGTGTGACCACAAATACAGGTAGAAACCATAATTTATATTTGGCTATGTTAAAGAGAAGGACAAATTAAAGAGTTATGATTAAAGTATGATTTTTTTTAACAAAAAAAAACAGTTTTTATCCTATCAAAGTAAAATTTATACATACCAGGTATAAAGGCTGTTATGTTAAAGTAGATTTATCCAGGTCTAAATATTCATACCATAAATATTGGTGATAGGCTAATGTATAAAACAATGTGAATGATTTAGCTAAAGATTAGCCTGAATTACTAAACTAGGCAGTTTCCCAAAACGGTGGCTGTGGGGCAAAGTGAACCAGATGGGGTAAACTGAACCAGGGGTTCAACCCCACCGTGAGGCACTGTAACCATTGAACATGTTTCATAACAAAAAAAAAAAAAATCTGTGTAGTTTCGCACAACTGATTTGTTCATTTTTAAACATTTTAGAAAACATATGCTAAGACATTACAATATTAATTAATTTTTATGCATTTGGCGTTTTGCAGGTCCACACTGAAAAAACAAACATACCACTCAGAAACGTCCATTGACAATCTCCAAACAATAAGTTGTTCCTCAAAATCTGTATTTTCATCTGATACAGACTCAAACATGAGTGGATGACATCAGAGTACCGCGAGAGCGATTTAAAACCAACCTCCTCCGCTTTATTTCTCGTGGTACTCTGATGTCATCTGCTTGTCGGTTCTTGTGGCGCTGTGACTCTTGAATCAAGGTGGTAGGTTGAAGGGGACCGTTTTTTTTTATTACCAGCTCGTTTTTTCAAATTTACCCGCGCGGTAGGCGTGCTTATTATAGAAAGTGACGCGCTCGTATTTTTCAAGCGCATTCGCGGCCGAAAGTGCTTCTGACCGTACGTTAATTTGCAGACAAATAAATTTTGCCTGCGCCGGAGGCCAGACCTGCCCTCAAGCCGGAAATCCGGCCCCCGGCCGAAGTACTTTAAGCCCTGAGAGCATCCTGCGAGCGCTTGACAGCCGCACCATGGCGGCGTCAGCCCTGCAAAGGCGCGGACAGCATTCCCGTAGAAACGTCAGTTGTCTCTGCAATCCAAGAGGGTAATGCTCTCACAGAGAGAACAAAAACTCTCCACGAACGCAGCCTCGGATTGCTTGATGCCTAAGCACGAGGACAGCGCTCGTGACCTTCACTGGAACCCTTAAACCTCTCGCATTCAAGATCGCACGGACGAAAGCAATCCTGAAAAGGACGCTGATCTCCGAATAAACGAGAGAGTGGCTGTCTTTAAAAAGACACAGAGCTCTCACGTATCACTCTATTAGGGAAATCACTCTTAAGGTGCTCAGCTGATGATGCGCACAGGGAGAGGCAACGCACACACTAAACTCAAAACAGAAAATATGCAGAGCAGTGGAATACTGCGAGCGTCCGCTGTGTAAGTACTGCTTGTCAATCAACTTCAGCAACCGTTCCCAGAAGAGCAAGTAGCTTCTCAGTAGCAGATAATGCCGGCTTTCGAAGCGCAAAAGCTAATTTCCATATTTGCACCTGCTGCTAAAGGCACCTGGCGGGGCGGCGCCAGCATTATGATGCAAATATCTCAGTGACAAGTTCATTGGCATTTTAGTAGTATACGAAGCAGATTGGTCTCTCTAACCGAGTTCCCAATTCGTCGGTCACGACGTGACGTCGTAGTGACCGACTGAAAGGGAACCGGCGTTACAGTTTGAAGCTCCAAACTTGCCACTCAGAAACGTCCATTAACAATCTCCAAACAATTGATTATTCCTCAAAATCTGTATCTTCAACTGATACAGACTCAAACATAAGATCTGTTTACACACACACAGAGCTACTGAAGGAGAAACAGCCAATCAGAGCAGAGCTCAACATTATTATTCATGACCCTTTCAAATAAGGTAAAAATAGACCATTTCATTATAAAGGCAAATCCTAGGGTTCTAATGGACATGTAAAACTGACTCTGGATCATTTTTGCCCTTAATAAAGTCACAAACCTTCTGTGTAGATATCAGAGAATTTAACAGACTATTGCATTCTTTGGCACCTATAAAACAATTTTTTTTAAATATTAAAAGCATTTACATACATTTATACCACAGGTCTGTTGAATGCTGTATTCTGATTTGCTGAGAAATGTTCAGTGGGTATGCATTAATTTCTGATAACCGCACAACTAACTTGTCAAATGTCTTAAAAATAGGCACCAGAGCAATGTTTGTGGGTCCTTTGAATTATTTGAAAATAATGCACACCCGCGGTGTAACGGCACTCCACTTCGCGTTGTGCCGCATTGCACCTTGGGTGTGCATTATTTTCTTTTAATTCAATGGCCCATCTTTAATTATTCCTTACTTAAATCAGACAAATGCAGACTGAATTCACTCATTTTGAGACCAAACTTTACTCCTCACATCTGAATGTATGGTGCAATAAATGGACAAATGTTTTAATGTTACTGTGTTGTTGTTTTTGTTGTTTCTCATCTTTGGCAGCTGTAACATTCAGAACTTTAGTTTAAAGGCTGAATGATTGTTTTTAAAAGCAGATACAGTGAGTTATCTGTCATTTCAGGTGCATCTTTAGTGAGTATTGAGGATCCAATAGAATCACAGTTTATCCGACAAAACCTGGAGATCCTGCAGGATGAAGTCGAGTCAGTCTGGATTGGACTTCACCGCAGTCATATGGGTTAGAACGAGCCTTCATCTAAATCAATACAACACATTTAAAATCACAGAGATATTGAACTGATGTTTGTGTGTGACAGGTGATTGGATGTGGATTGATAATACGGTTGTGGATTACACAAACTGGAAACCGGAGATGTGGGATGATGCTGAAAAATGTGTTGAAGTTCAGTCAGACACTGGGATGTGGAGCACCAGCAACTGTGATTATCAGAGAGGTTATATCTGCAAGACTGCTAAAGGTCTGACAAATACACTTACAAATAATCTGCATTAATATCACATCACCTTACTGTATGTTAATATCTACATGTGTCTTTATTAACAGTTATACCACCAACAGAGAAGCCATCAGTCTCAGGTATGATGAACTACATCTGCTGGGTTTATTTATAACATGTGAAAAGTGTTCATGAGTTAACAGTACTGAAACAACACATCTATACTGTTAACACATTTAACATGTTTATCATCTTCTGTCAATGTTTATTTACTTGAAACAACACTACATTTATGTGTACTGTTTTTGATTTTCCAGTTACACCAACAACAGCGAAGTTATCAGTCTCAGGTATGAT
This sequence comes from Paramisgurnus dabryanus, assembly GCF_030506205.2. NCBI lineage: Eukaryota > Metazoa > Chordata > Actinopteri > Cypriniformes > Cobitidae > Paramisgurnus > Paramisgurnus dabryanus. The sequence goes on from NC_133338.1 coordinate 55,809,737, forward strand.
GAACTCGATCTCGGTCACGTTTACACAACAATGATGTAGTAAAATCATGTTTTATACTATTGTAATAGGCTGCAAATTAACTGAAATGAGTATCTATTTTGTCATGACAGCTAAATATATGTCATTTTTTAAGGAGGGGGGTATACATGGTTTTATATGGTTAATTTATTTGTTTTTTTATCAGTAATATGTCTTTAATGTTGTTTTGCAGATATTCAGACAGATAAGAGGTCTCATGGATCGGCTGGCATCGCTGTAGGGGTCGTGTTTGTCATAATCGCTATCGCCGGTCTTGCTGGGTTTTTGCTCTATAAGAGAAATCCCAGGAGTGTGATTGGACGGTTTGACAGCAGATCCTATAATAATCTCCCTGAGCCTCTTGCAGTTTTTGATAGTAAAGAATCAGCTGCCAAAATTGAAGAATCAATATGAATAACACATAAACACACACAGCCATTAGTTTAAATATAATGCGCAACTACCACAATAATTATGCTCGGGGCTGTCATGCACCAAAATGTTTTACGGGGAACACCTACCCTTCATACTGTTATCAATATTATTAATGTCAATTAAACATCAAAACCTTTTATACGCCATATTCTTTTATAGGCTACACAGACAAAAAGAAAAACATTTAATGAACGACTTTACTGCTATTTTACACATTAATGAAAAACTTTTACTTTTTGTAATAAAACATTTATATTCTTCTTTTGAATTAATGTGCAGGTTTTTTGTGGTAACACTTTACAATATGGTTCCATTTGTTAACATTAGTTAACTACATCAGTTAACATAAATTAACCATACTTCTACAGCATTTTAGTCTTTGTTCACGTTCATTTCAATATTAACCAAAACATTTTTAAAGGCCCACTGAAGTGCCTTGGAACGTGCAGAATTATTTGATGTAGTGACGTCATTTCCACGTCACATTTCCCCTTTTAGAAGAACCAATAGCGTTTTGTTTATTACACAATCCAGCAAAGCTTGTGCGCACCACAGTTGTATTGAAATAAAATCAAATTGATTCCTGATTTAGATATAATATATGTTATCACCAGTGCTTTAAGTGACCCAAAAGAGGTGCCGGTACTCTATATAATTTTTTTTGTTTGTTTTTTTTGCTGATTCGACGACGACTCATATTGAAGGGGTTTTATATTCAGCAGTCAACGACCTTGTGAAAAATAATAAATCCTTTTATACGTTTTTGGATTTGCAAAAGGTAAATATGTGAGTAAAATTTTCAGCATGGTTAAATGCCAAAACTAGTTGTTCAGATAGAAATAGATTGAAAAAAACTTTAAAATGACACCAAGACCATGTCTATGGGTTCAAGAATAACAAAATACTGGCCATTTGAAACTAGAAAGTCATCACTTTATTTTGTCCCATTGTTTTCCATTTTGCGGATGGTAAAATTCCCGTGTGCGTCGTTCAAATTCATTGAAATTTCGTTCACTTGTAGTTTAGCAATTAAACTAAATGTATATTACAATTTCAAGAATGTTTTACTCTGCACATCATCTGATGAAATCCGAAGTTGCGTCAAGGGGAAACAAACTGACAGCCGGGACAGCGGAGATTATCACGTACAGTACATACAAAAGGGTATTGAAAAAAGCTTGCGTCTGACCTGCAGCTATCATTCTGGCTTGGTGGGATGTCAGCCAGTGAGTCCTCTGATTCTGACCTTGTTCTTTTACTACTCGGAGTCTAAAAGAAGGAGGGCATATTACTGTAAGTGTTCATTGTTTTTTCATTTTAACCGAGGAGCTATGGTTGCGCGTTTCACACACAAGCACACACACACCTCTCGAGTCCAGACCACAATGACTGACAGCGGCAAAAGCGACTAATTCGCTTTTAACTTGTAAACGTAAGGGTGTATGGGTAATGTAGCGTTCCGGTACGCTAAAAGCATATAAATGTGTTTAGTTCTTTAACACGTAAGTTCCCTGCTGGTTTTAGCTGGTCAAGCTGGTCTACCAGCCTGGGGTGTATTCCAGAAAGCAGGGTTAATTTACCATCAGATTAACCCTGAACTTTGGGTTGATCAACCCCAATCTTGCTTACTCAGGGTATATCGGTTCCAAAACACAGTTTAAGAGTTTAAGAGCATTAGCTTATATTTTGGGTTAAGCTGAGTTGTTTCTACATTGTCTCAACTCAACTCAACTTTTATTTATAAAGCACTTTCAAAACCATTAAAATGGACCAAAGTGCTGTCCATAAGTGTAAAACAGCTTTAAAATTACACATAAATTCCAATAATACTAAAAACAAACAACAAAACAAAACATCATCACATGACACCACAAATCAAACACATAATCACTCACAGTTCCCAGACCCCATCAGATACCGAACGCTTTATAAAATAGGTAAGTCTTCAAACCCTTTTTAAAAGTCTCCATGCTTGGCAGGGATTTCAGTGGTAGCGGCAACTCATTCCAAAGTGCAGGGGCCGCAACAGAGAAGGCTCGATCTCCACTACGCCTCAATCGAGATCGAGGGACGGTTAGCAGCATATACTGAGAAGATCGTAATTGGCGTTGAGACCGATATGGGATCAACATATCATTTATGTATGTAGGAGCTTGATTGTGTAATGCTTTAAAAACAAACGTTAACACCTTGTATTGGATTCTGAATTTAACCGGTAGCCAGTGAAGGTTTATCAATACAGGTGTTATGTGATCACGTTTTCTTGTATTTGTTAAAAATCTCGCTGCAGCATTTTGAACATACTGAAGACGAGTAACCAGTGATTCACTTATGCCTAAATAAAGAGCATTACAATAATCTAACCGGGTTGATAAAAAGGCATGCAGAACAATCTCCAAATCATTATATAAAAGGATGGGTTTTAATTTGGTCAATTTCCTCAACTGAAAAAAAGATGATTTCACGACGCTATTAACTTGGCGATCAAAGCCATTTCAGAGTCAAAAATTACACCGAGATTCCTTACATGGCTACACATATTACATACATTTACATTTACATTTAGTCATTTAGCAGACGCTTTTGTCCAAAGCGACTTACAAGTGAGGTAAACAATAGAAGCAATTATGGCAACATAAGAACAGCAATACATAAGTGCACTGGAAATAGTCTCATCAAGTCCAACACAATATACATAGCCAAGGGTATGTTAGTAGTTTTTTTTTTTGTTTTTTTTTTAGATAAAGAGGAAGGTAGATAGAGAAAGAGATAAAGAGAAGGGTTACTAAATAAAGATAGTAAATCTGTAATTAGGAAGTTAGGTAATGATGGAAGAGATGGGTTTTTAGCCGAGTCTTAAAGATAGCTACAGTGTCAGCTGATCGTGTCACGACCGGCAGATCATTCCACAGTTGTGGGACAGTTCCTGAGAAGGTACGCGTTAGGGTTTTCTTCCCTTTTTGAGATGGTACCACAAGTCGTCGCTCGGTGGCAGAGCGCAGTGATCGAGAGGGTACATAAGGCTCTATAAGCAAGCGAAGGTAAGGGGGTGCTGACCCAGTGGTGGTTTTAAAGGCCAGGAGCAGAGCCTTAAATTTGATGCGGGCTGCTATAGGAAGCCAGTGTAACTTGACAAAGAGAGGAGTGACGTGCGCCCTCTTTGGCTCATTGAAGACCACTCTTGCCGCTGCGTTCTGAATCATCTGTAAGGGTTTGGTCGTGCAGGCTGGAAGTCCTGCCAGTAGCGCATTGCAGTAGTCCAGCCTGGACAGGACAAGAGCTTGGACCAGGACCTGCGTAGCATGCTCATCTAGGAAAGGTCTAATTTTCCTAATATTGTAGAGGATGAATCTACAAGAGCGAGCGGTGCTGGCAACATGCTCCGTGAAGCTAAGCCGATCATCAATGACCACTCCCAGGTTTTTGGCCGTCTTGGAAGGCGTGATGGTCGAGGAACCTAGCTGAATGGAAAAGTTGTGCTGAATCTTTGGTTCGGATGATATGACAAGCAGTTCTGTCTTCGCAAGGTTAAGCTGGAGATGGTGATCCTTCATCCAGAGTGAGATGTCCCTCAGGCATGCCGAGATGCGGGCAGAAACCGTAGGATCATCAGGGTGGAACGACAAGTGGAGTTGAGTGTCGTCTGCATAGCAGTGGTAGGAAAAGCCATGTTTCCGAATGACAGAGCCCAGGGATGTCATGTATATCGAAAAGAGCAGCGGTCCAAGCACAGAGCCTTGAGGGACCCCGGTATCTAGACGTTGGGGTTCGGAGACGTCACCTCTCCAGGATACCCGAAATGACCTATCTGAGAGGTACGACTTGAACCATAGAAGCGCTGTGTCAGTGACACCCATAGACATGAGAGTCGACAGGAGGATGCGGTGATTGACCGTGTCAAAAGCTGCAGATAGATCCAGTAAGATATTATTGGTCAATAGTCCACAATTTCCAGCCGAACTATTCCCAGGCTGTTTATTCCCAAACATAATAGTCTTATCATCATTTAATTGTAAAAAATTATTTGCTAGCCATCCCTTTACCTCAGTCAAGCACCTATGAAATTTACTTAGTGATATACCACCATCACACTCCAATGGAAAATACAGTTGTAAATCATCAGCATACAGGTGATAATTGATGTTATATTGCTTAAAAATGGAACCAAGGGGTATCATGTATAATGAAAACAAAGTCGGACCAAGAATTGATCCCTGAGGAACGCCCCAAGAAATTGTCGCTGATGCAGAGACATGGTTTCCAATTTTTACCGAACATGTCCTATCGTGCAAATACGATGAGAACCACTTAAGGGCCATGCCATTGATCCCTACATAATCTCTGAGGCGCTCTATTAGAATTGTATGATCCAGGGTATCAAAGGCTGCACTTAAATCCAACATCATTAAGGCAACATTTTTTCCAGAGTCTATACCTAACAAAATATCCTTAGTCACCTTTAATAAAGCTGATTCTGTGCTATGTTTGGTCCTAAATCCAGACTGAAAAACATCCATTATATTATTTTCCATCAAAAAATCTGTTAGTTGATTATGGACAACTTTCTCTAAAATCTTATTCATAAAAGGCAATTTAGATATAGGTCTAAAATTTTTAAAATCCTGTGGGTCCAAACTCATTTTCTTTAAGACTGGTTCAATGACAGCATGCTTAAACCCTGTTGGTACAATTCCTTGAGATAAACTACTATTGATAATCAATAGTACACTGGAACCAATAGTGTCTACAACTTCTTTAAACAACCGCGACGGGAGAACGTCATTTAGTGAGGAAGTCGGTTTTAGGTGAGTATTTTTTCCAACTGCGGTAATGTAATCGAATCAAATTTACTTAAACAATGAGATGACTTAATTTTATGAATTATATCACTACCAACAGGCCTAATATTCAATCGGATAAGAGCAACTTTATCAATAAAATATTTTAAAAATCTGTCACACAGGTCCCTAGACGGGGTCGGGAAAATATTAAAAGATGGCCTCAGTACCTTATCTATGGTTGAAAATAATACCTTTGGATTGTGTGCATTATTTGCTATAATTCGTGCAAAATATGAAGATCTAGCAGCTTTAACAGCGTTTTGATAATTAGATAGAGACTCTCTAAGAATATCATAAGATACTTGCAATTTATCTTTCAGCCACTTACGCTCTGCATGCCGACAAATCCGCCTCAGATTCCGCGTCACATCATTTAACCACGGTTCTTTTTTAACTTTTTTACTTCTCTTATTAAAAGGTGCAACGTTATCTAAAATCTCTGAACAAACACAATTAAAAGAATTGACCAATTCATCAGGACCCACAATGGGCAAAGATGTAGGCTCAATTTGAAAGTAGGCTCAATTTGTGGTTAATAAAATAATAGAAACAAAATGTATTAGCCTTTTAACCTGGTATTATCAATCAAAAATCTAGTGTGATATATGATATTTTGAGATTTTACTTTTTAAAGGTCTGTTTATTGAAGCTGTGCTAATTTGCCTACGCTATCCAACATAAAATTAATTTCACATTCATTGTTTTAATAACAGTTTGTTTTATTCTATAAGGGAATTCATTTTATTTAAACTGTTTGTTAATTTAAATGTATAAAGTTGGTTTTAAAATTATGCCATAGCCTAGTGTTCTTTATTTATAAAGCATACAGTTAGTTCATTTGTTTTTTTCTTTAAATTTCATTTTACTTTATTAACATTTAGTCTTTCTTTATTTAAATCTACCCTTTAAAGTAAAAAAGTAAAGTAAAAATATTTGACCTGCGCGCCACAGTTAACAGTGCCAACGGGCAATGTTGGGGGGGGGGCTTTGGCTTAAGGGGGCCCGTAATTGTTTTGCATATGGGCCCGGGACTGACTTGCTACACCACTGATCTAATATAACCAAATATCTCAATTTCCTTTTGGCTTTAAAATTATATCTCTGGAAAGCAGCTGCAAAAGGCCTATTTTAAAGAAAAAAAGGTGAATTATAAAAAGACTAACTATAGATCAAATGTAAAGAGGGGGCTAAGGATCTGAATTGCATGTTTAAGAAATAAATATCATATATGATATATAGTGTAATATATATTTATAATTTTATTTCATTGTGTACATGATTCTAACTGATAATAGGAGATCTCTGACCACTCTGCCATGTCTGTGATTCAGTGTCACCTAATAAAGTCTCTGCTTCACTTGTGTCATTCTGTGGGTCAGTGTTAAATGCACATGCCTATCAGAGACTGCAGGCAGGTGTAACTTCTGTCCATCAGTAAGTATTATTATAGGCACCATGTGTTTCTATTTGTTACCCATTTACTGTAACATTGCAACATTGTCACAAGTAATATATGTTAAGATATCTGCCTCAATAATGACAATGTATTTGCACACATATTTAGACTCACCAGCTTTATGTTGAGAAAGACCACGATGAAGCTCCGCTGTATGTTCTGGCAGGGTCGGCAGCACCACAAGTAACTTTCTTTCGAGAACTGCAATCTTTTGTAAAAGTCTGTGGCAGTTTGAGCAGCAAGTTGTTGAATATTCCTATAAATATAGTTTCAGGAATTTGTAGTTTTAGTGTGAGTGCCCAATTGTTTAGTTTGAGCACTGTGCTGAACTGCTGGTAGTTGAATCAAAAGATAAAAGCGAAAAAGCAAAAGCGCAAAGCTTGTCCCTAGCCAGATCGTAACAAGCAATAATCTATAATAATACAGTATGAATTTAATAAATACAATAGTAATATAACAAATCCAGCAGACCAATCAAACAAACATTATATTGTTCACCTCATCTTACCCTCCACTTAATAACAGTACAAAGTAAATAAGGTATAAAGAAAGAAAAGAAACACAAGAAAGGAAAAGGAAAAAAATAAAATAAAAAATATTCATGGACTTAAATATTTGGTATATGGTTACACTTATAATTGTCCGTAATTCAAAATTTAAGTTGATTTTTAAAAGTGGAGAGACTATTACACTCCCTTAATTCATTTGGCAGACTATTCCAAAAAATTGTGCCTCTGACACAAAAGGCTGTATTTCCAATCCTACTTTGTCTATATTGAACTATGCAGTCCCCTCTGGTGGTTTCTCTAGTTATTCTATTAACCTTACCTTTCTGTTTTATAAACTGGCACAGTTGTGGTGGAGCAAGCTCACGGAGTACCCTAAAAACAAGACAGGCATCAGCAGAGTGTCTGAAGTTTTCAAAGCTAAACATGTTGTACTTTTTGATTATGTGACAATGATGATAGCTATTACCCTTACGGTCCAGTGTCTTTAACTCTTTCACCGCCAGCGTTTTTAAAAAAAGTTGCCAGCCAGCGCCAGCGTTTTTCATCATTTTCACCAAAGTTTAATGCCTTCCAGAAAATGTTCTTCTTTAAATATATAAACATACAATATACCAAATGAAAGAACAGACCCTCTGCTTTCAAACAAAAAAAACGTTTCATCCTACCTTTAGTGGTTCTTTTGCAATCAGCTTTTGAATATGGGTAGGTTTTTGCAAAAACACCATATTTTGAGCAAAAAGCAGATATAATTCCATTTTTATGACGGACTTTTCATAGAGATCCCATTCAGAGCGATCTTTAAAACAGACACGGACATGCAGCAGCTTGCCATAGAGCAATACTTCCGGTTTTAAAAAGTTGTGGAAGGGCGCCACCTGGTGGATAATAGCGGTATTGCGGAAAGACGGAAAATCTCGTCATTGGCGGGGAAGCGTTTTCTCTTAATTGACGAGATATATCGTCAATGGCGGGGAAAGAGTTAATGCCTGTTTATAAAGTGACTCCTATGGTTGCAATGTTGTTTTTTTTGCTTGCGACCAACTAGTTAAACAGTAAGAAAAATGTGAAATAATCATAGCCTGCAAGAAAAGCTTTGGGGCCTTCATTGGTAAATGTAGTCTTATTTACTTAAAATTTGCCAGATTAAATTGAACAACATTCGCAAACTTTTTTACATGCTTTTTAAATGAGAGTTGTGAATCTAGGATGATTCCCAGATATTTAAAGTCAGATACCACTCTAACCATCTCTTGATAAACAATTACCTCAGGGTCAGAAGTCATAGTAATTTGTTTTGTAAAATACATACATTCTGTTTTACTTATGTTCAGATGTAAGCATGAATTAGTTAGCCAAACAGATACCTTGATCATATCCTCACTCAATTGGTGTGCAGCTTATTGTTTATTTTTAGCATGTATGTAGAGGACTGTGTCATCTGCATACATTTGTAAATGTACAGATTGACAAACAGTGGGCAGGTCCTTTATATAAAGCCTAAACAGAAGGGGGCCCAGAATAGATCCCTGAGGAACACCTATTTTACAGTTTAGATAAGTAGATTGAGTGTTGTGTCACTGAGCAAGACACTTAACCCCTAGTTGCGCCAGAGGCGTGCAACCTCTGACATATATAGCAATTGTAAGTCGCTTTGGATAAAAGCGTCAGGTAAATGTAAAGACTTTTTTTCAGTGACTGTAAATGTTGGCAGTGTATGCAAAGCTGTCTGGACATCCACCCATCCATTTATCCACTACTGTAAATGTCAACCCACAATGAGGTTAGAAAGAGTGTGCCATAGTTGTACAGTCCCATTATTTGCTGATCTGCTGATTTTTGCAGAAGAAAACCAGGAGGACTGAAACTACAAAAGAGGATCCTCTAAAGGAATCTTCTGATTCAGATGCAGCAACTACTGACTCAGTCCAGGCAACTCACGAAAGCATAAGCTGCTACCTGGCCACACATAATATCTTCATGAAAATGTACCACACTTTCTCAACAAAACTCCAAAAGTGTGTGTATTTTGCTTAAAGGAAAATTCTGGTGTTTAGCACTTTGAGTCCCTTTTCTGGTTTGTTTTGGATGAACTAGAGTGGTGGACACCAGAATTTTGACAGAAAGTCCTGTCTTGAGACTCAAAGTGCTAAACATCAGAATTTTATTCTAAAAATCAAAATATCTAAAGGGATGACAAGACTTTTGTCAGTGACTATACATGTAGGCAGTGTATGCATAGCTGTCTGGACATCCACTCATACATTTATCCCCTATTGTAAATGTCAACCCACATTGAGGTTAGAAAGAGTGTGCCATGGTTGAACAATCCCATTATTTGCTGATCTGCTGATTTTTGCAGAAGAAGGCCAGGCGACGTTATCGCAAGATGACTGAAACTACAAAAGAGGATCCTCTAGAGAAATCTTCTGATTCAGATGCAGCACCTACTGACTCAACCAAACTCCAAAAGTGTGTGTATTTTGCTTAAAGGAAAATTCTGGTGTTTAGCACTTTGAGTCTCTTTTCTGATTTGTTTTGGATGAACTAGAGCGGTGGACACTAACATTTTGACAATAGGTTCTGTCTCGAGACTCAAAGTGCTAAATATCAGAATTTTCTCTTAAAAACCAAAAATATCTAAAGGGATGACAAGACTTTTGTCAGTGACTGTACATGTATGAATTTTGTATTTGTTAAATAATTTCCTCATAAATGAAGCATGTTGTGGTCTGAAGTTAAAGTTTGGCATTTGGACGCTGTGGCTGTGAACCCACATCATGTACACAATTCATGTCCATAAAACAGCTTTTAAGCTAACTGTCCCATTACATTTGGACCTGAAATACATTTTTACATATATAATAACATATCCCAATATTTATGAAGGGGACTGTGTGTGTATATATATGCAGTGTTGTAATGTAACGATGTAAAAATACTTTGTTACTGTACTTAAGTAGAAATTTCACGTATCTGTACTTTACTTCGCTATTTAAATTTATGTCAACTTTCACTTTTACTCCACTACATTCTAGATAAAATGTATACTTTTACTCTGATACATTTCCACTAAGCATATTTGTTACTCGTTACTACAAAATAAAATCAGAAGAAATGTGTGCGACCTCAATAAGGGAGGTTTTGGCGAATCAGTGCTTCTAGATTGCATTACTCACGCTCCGCACACTCTATTTCACGCACACTCTATTTTAGCGTAGTGTTGCCAAAGGATAAGGAAGCACAACTGTAACTGCAATGAAAGCAACTACTGGAGGACCTCCCGTTATCGTAATCGACCACCCCGACGATGAACAGGGTGAGAAAGCTAACGTTATACACCCGTGGCCGTATTTGTAAGAAATGTTTTTGTACATTGGAATTAAAGATTCCCGATTACCGAATAAATTGCCTCTTATGCCTACCGAAAATCACTTACAATTTGTCATTTAAAAAATCTCCGTCCAACCTGAAGAATCACATCAAGGTACGTTAAAATAATAGTTATTAAGTAAAGCCACAATGTCAATGTGATTCAACATTAGTTATCATAAGCCGTATCAGATAATTATCTGTCTAATGTGATGGCCAGGCGCACATGTTTAATAAACGTCAACGTTAACGTTACACCGCTGATTTTCCCATGGATTTATTTAATTCAGAGAAAACTCTCAACTGAAACACGCTTAACTGTTTATGGTAATGTTATAGCATAACTGCCGGCCGAATATTCTCTCCGGTAGGCTAATGTTAGATTGAGAAATATTTTTTTAAAAACTGCTATGTTAATCAGTGGCAGGTTAGAAAGAAAGTGTTAAGGACTGTATTCACGTCTTCAAAAGCATCATACGTTTTGTCAAACGTGAGATTTCCTTTTATGTTAATTAACTCAAAACTCAGTGGTTATATGAAAATGTTGTGCTAATGTTATACATTGTGAATGTACGCTTGCATTGTTGATCAAAGTCACAGTGCTTTCATTGCCACACAACGAGTTGGCATTTTTTCTTAGTAGAGCAGCTAACTTAAAGGGATACTCCACTTTTTTCAAAAATATGCTCATGTTTTGAAAGAAATAAGTTATTATTTATTTTTCATTTTTACCTGAAGTTCATACAAAAGTGAAATTTCTGCTTTTTATTTGATGTCAGCTCTAAAAATATGCTGTTTGCTCTTTGAACTTAAGAGAATTGTGCCTGAAAAGTCCTGGAAAAAACAGATTTTTATTTGATGATTGAGATTAAGAAGATAATGGGAACCCTGAATATGCTTCACTATAAGAAAGCCACAATAAAGTTCACAATCAAAGTTCTAACCGCTTGCTTTAAAAAAAAAACTTTTTACTTTTACTTCAAATACTTAAGTACATTAAATATCAGAAAATTATTTTTGATACTTAAGTACAGTATCAGATACTTTAAGACTTTTACTTGAGTAATATTTTAAAAGACAACTTTCAAGTCTGTTTCTAATACAATACTTGCACTTTTACTCAAGTATTGCTTTCTAGTACTTTATACAACACTGTATATATGTGTGTGTGTTTGTATAAGCAACTCCGGGAAAGCGAAAACACAGTGGAACCACAGGTAAGCATTGCAGCTTTTGATAACGAATTTATCGTGACGTGAATATTAAAACACGTTATGAGATATCGCCACTGATATTTTTATAAGCAGCATGCAAAAAACATCTCTCTGACACTAATTTTTTTTATAGTAGGCTACTGACAAGAACAAAGTCTAATAATAAGCTAGTGCTCGTATCGCGTTAAGATTAAATGGGAAAGCAATAGTGACTAGTGATGTTAGGTTCTTGAACGAATCGTTCTTTTGAGCCGGTTCTGACGGATGAGTTGCTGACACTGCGTGTGAATCACAGAGGATTTGAACGAGCCTGATATGTGAAGTTTCTTGTTTTATTAGTTTCTTGATATACTTGTTTTATTAAAAAGCTTTAGTTTTAGTACGATTTATTGTGCATGCAAATCATATTGTAGTTGTTTAAGGAAGACCAATGAGTTTAAAAGACAAGTTTATTTATTCTTTATACTTACACATCCGCAATTGTGCATCAGTGTCTTTTAGGAATCTTATTCAAGTTGTAGACTAGTCAAAACTGGTCAGTTGTATCTGGCATTTACGATCCGCGATTGAAACTGTGACCACAAACATTACTAACTTGTGAATGAAAGGCAATAAATCAGCCATGCCTTCACAAAAACAACTTTTTATTTGCATGTTTTAATGTGTTGACACAAACGACTTTATTTGAATGTTTTTTAGAATGTTATTAGAAAATAAATGCGTAGCAATGTCATTTCTTGATGACGTCAGGATGGTCACCAGCATACCAGCACCAAAACACAACATATGCTGGTCTTGCTGATATGAACAGCATGGGATGCTGGTGCTAATGCTGGTTTGGTGCTGGTTTAGCTGGTGCTAATGCTGGTTTGGTGCTGGTTTAGCTGGTGCTAATGCTGGTGCTGATGCTGGTTTAGCTGGTGTTCACTAGCAAACCAGCACCAAAACACAACATATGCTGGTCTTGCTGTTATGCTGTTTTTTTCAGCAGGGTATAGACTGAAAATCAACTCACCCTCATTCCTTGATAGTTTCAGCATGAATTGAACATTGCTTAAACTTAAGACAAACATCAACCAACGCCAACATCTTCTCTAAGAAGTTCCACAATCTTCACATCTCTCTCCAACCAACTCTTCCATCTACAAAATCCACACCCCACCGCAGAGCCACAAACTAAACAAGGAAAGATCACAAAGCTACATCTCTACTCACCAAAAGGTTTTCCATCCTCACAAGAGCAGTTTCGTCAGACCGCAACAGCATGCCTTCAGCCTGTCCAGGTTGTGATCAAGATTCTGCCGCCAAGCCTTAATCATTTTTTTCGCTCCGAAGATCGCCGCAAAGCAGCCTGCCATGCACTGCACGATGCAACACATCCCAGCGATACAGGTTTCCCATCCTGCTCAAGCATGTTTTCGCCAGCGGCGTTATAGCCCTGCTTTCACAAACCTTTCCGTCTAATTTCTAACCCTTTCCCCTGTCTGTGGCCTGCGGCTCCACCATCGGGCTCGAGCACGAGGCTGCCTCCGCTAGCAGCGCATGCCCAGATGCCCCTACCTTTTCCCCCTTGTTTTCTCATAATTGTAAATCAAACCGGTATGACATACATACACAGCACACATTAATTTGTAACTTACATCATGTTGCCAGTTGCGCAATAAATAACTTCAAAGCCACATGCACACTGGCAGTGGAAGCAGCTCCTGTTATCCAACAGCTACATTAATTTAATTCCATACTGGGAAACACGATCGTTTTACATAAGGAACACAACCTGAGCCCATATTGATTCCTGCCCCGCATCTGCAGGTGACACAATGATGTTGTTCCGCTGGCTCGTGTACGTACCCTGCTCAGGGGTGCTTTTCCCGAGCAATGGCATAACGCGCTGCTAAACCACCATACCGTGCATAGTTGGAGAGGCCAGCTTGCTTGTCATGACTATTTCCCTAAAACATAGCAACCTTGTCGCACATCCGTCGCTGAACTATGTTGGCTCAACAATAAAGTAAATGATGTCAAGACAAATTAATCTGTTCAGATCGATTGAATTCTGTTTACAACCTAAAAGACATGAAACAGACTTTGTTTATATTTAGATTACGGTTATAGAAATCACTGCAATCTGCTTTCTTATTTGTTTAAAAGCATGATCTACCCAAGTCTACATGTTATACTAACTAGGAACTATACTTCTAACCACAGCCGTCCAACTGATATTTGGACATTTAATGCGGCTGATAAATAACGTCAATGAGCCTGACTAAACTTAAGAGCACTTTATTTGAGATCTTTTCAAATAAAATATCATGTCATTTAATTCAACATGGATGAAAGTGCAATATTAAATAAATTATTTATTGATAAATAATGTTCTATTAAAGAAGCGGATTTTGTTTGTAGCCTATTGCCATCAATCATAGTTCTTAGAAATAAAATTGGAATAGGCCAAAGCATGTATCAGCATGTCACAATTAAAGTAAAATTGAAATTCTGAATTAGCCAAAGAAATTGGAACCAGAGCATCTTCTCTTGAAACCCCCACCTCAAATGCCTCTTTAGATACCATCCTCCAAGCTGTATCCCCCAGAATCCTACAAACCTACCCAACCCCTTGAAAGAGCTTCAAGACCTTCTACTCTTCTTACAACCTGTTTTTCCCGATTTTGTCCCTACTCACCATCTCATTCATATCCTACCTCAATCACCACAAGAACCTCAAAGCCAGCTCCATTAAAGGATACCTAAGTGGAATCCAAAATTTTCCACAAACTTCTTTTTTGGCTCACCCTCTCCAGTAATAGCTAGCACCCAGACATCCACGCTCGTTAGGAATCCAAAGAACCCACCCGTCCTATGGCAAGACACCCAGTAACCTTAGAAATACTCACCGTATGTATCTCCACCCTTTGTCGAGATTTCCACTCCACTAACACTACCCTCATACTCTACGCAATGTTCATTCTGGCCATCACTTGCAACTTCAATCCAAATAATCACCCAACAGTTTCAGATCTATCACTTCTGGACAACGATACCATTTCTTATTCCATCAAACAAAGCAAGACGGACCAAATGAGAAAAGGCCATTCCATTTACATCTTCAACTTCCAAACACCAACTCAACCATACCAGACTCTCCTAGCATATCTACATTCCAGCGACTCCCAGGCTTGATCCACATCAAACCAACTCTTCACAGATGACTCAAATCGCCTGGTTACATGCTTCCGGTTCCAAAACACCTTTAATCTATCCTACTCCTATCTGGCTTCCCAGCAGACCTCTTCTCCGAAACCTACATTCGATTGAATCGCTCCAACATCAGAGAAGCTCAACGAACCTTCATCAGTGGATCCCACCAGCTCCAAGACCACATAAACTATCAGACTTTATCTACTGCCGCAGCAGTGATGTTTCCTCTGCTCCCGCAGGAGCCCCCCCCCTTTTTTCCCTGCACTCTACTAACCTCCACTACTATGGAAGTGGTTTCCCTCTGCTCCCGCAGGACCTCCCTTCCACAATTTCTCTCACATCAAACTGTTCCCACATCAGAAAAACCCAACAAACCTTCATCAGCGGATCCCACCCGCTCCAGGACAAGACAAACTATAAGACTCTCTCCAGTGCCACAGCTTTGATTTTCCCTCTGCTCCCGCAGGAGCCAGCTCTTTACTAAAATCCACTGCCGCAGTAGTGGTGTTTTTACCATCTCCCGCAGGAGATCTGTTTTCCATTGCTGCAGCGGTGTCATTTTCTCTGCTCACGCAAGAGCCCTGCTTTTACTAATCCCCACTGCAATAGCAGTGATGTTTCCCCTGCTTCCGCAGAAGCCCTACTCCCCTCTGCCGCAGCAGTGACGTTTCCTCTGCTCCCGCAGGAGGCCTTTTTTCCAACACCGCAGCGGTGTTGTTTCCTCTGCTCCCGCAGGAGCCCTGCTTTCACTAACCTCCACTGCCATCGCAGTGATGTTTCCCTCTGCTCCCGCAGGAGCCCTTTTCCACTGCCGCAGCAGTGATGTTTCCCATGCCTCCTGCAGATGCCTGTCTCTCCACCGCCGCAGCAATGTTGTTTCCTCTGCTCCGCAGGAGCACCGCTTTCACTAACCTCCACTGCCACAGCAGTGATGTTTCCTCTGCTCCCGCAGGAGCTCTGCTTTCCACAATTTTCCTCCACTGCCGCAGCAGTGATGTTTCCCCTGCCCTCGCAGGAACCCTATTTTCACAGCGGTGCCATTTCCTCTGCTCTTGCAAGAGCCCTGCTTTCCACTAATCTCTACTGCCATCACAGTACTGTCTCCTCTGCTCCTGCAGGAGCCCTACATTTCACAATTTCTCCACTGCCGCAGCAGTGATGTCTGTACTGCTCCCGCAGGAGCCCTACCTTTCACAAACTCTCCACTGCCGCAGCAGTGATGTCTGTACTGCTCCCGCAGGAGCCCTACCTTTCACAAATTCTCCACTGCCGCAGCAGTGATGTTTCCTCTGCTCCCGCAGGAGCTCTTATTTTCACAATTTCTCAACTCCTGCAGCAGTGATGTCTGTACTGCTCCTGCAGGAGCCCCAAATTTCACAAATTCGCCACTGCCGCAGCAGCGATGTTCCCCCTGCTCCCGCAGGAGCCCCGTTTACCCCCATTTCACATTCCGCTTTTTGGGGGGCACCTACACTGTTCCCGGCTGCTGTCTGATGCCAGTATTGCGATATTTTGGGGGATTATTCTGGGTTCGGGCCTAAGGCCGAGCCCGGAACCCTCTCCCCGCCAGGAGGCGCTCAGGGCTCAGGCCATTAACGAGCTCGGAGCCCTCTCCTCGGACAGCACGCCAAATACGCATATTAATAACCCTGTTCAGAATTATTTGTAAGTGTGAACTCATAAAATGATGTTTTATTAACAAAGTTCAGGAGGAGCACGTTCAAATAATCAACCTAATTACCTTGTAACTATGACCAGCTGTCGACAATCAGCAATCAGGTCTTCACCTGATCGGCATCAACAGAAACCTATATAGACTGAAAATCAACTCACCCTCATTCCTTGATAGTTTCAGCATCCCTCCACCTCCCCTTCTCCGCACGATTTGCCTAGTCACCTTACTAACCAGAACAGGGGGGATTATTCTGGGTTCGGGCCTAAGGCCGAGCCCGGAACCCTCTCCCCACCAGGAGGCGCTCCGGGCTCAGGCCATTAACGAGCTCGGAGCCCTCTCCTCGGACAGCACGCCAAATACGCATATTAATAACCCTGTTCAGAATTATCTGTAAGTGTGAACTCGTGAAACAAGTTATAGTTTTATGACACCAAATACTGCTGATTTTATTTAATTTCAGACCATTAAAAACCGACAGGGCCAACATCAGAGCTAGGGAATCCCTGTCAGAGATGTAACCCATATAGGGCGGTGGTCAGCGGGGCGAGTGAACACTGACATCCGCTCTCTAGTTCTCACGTACCGAAGCTTCCAAGGCAAACGTTCAAACAGGCGCTATCTTTACTAATCGACTGCATATTTGAATATTATACATATATATTCTCGACTGAACTAATCTTTAAACTACACCTTATGACCAAGAAACGGTAATATTAAGAAACAGCTATTCTGTCCATCGAGTTATTATGAGATTCAAAGCAGCCGAGTGTTACCTGTCATACTGGCCGCCCTCAAATCCGTGGTGGAAGAAAGTAGTTCCCAAAGAAAGAGGCTTTTAAAATAACTCCGTTGTTGTTTTCTAGTTTTCGTTTTTCAAACTTGTGCCGTCGAACTGTTGTATAAAAGCGATATCTCTCTCGGAGTCGTGTGGTATTTGTTTACATTATATTGTAACGCCTGTGATTGCCTCCGGCACTCGGCCTGGAGGAGCTCTCTTATAAACGGCGTATTTTAAGTTTATAAAAATATTCAATGTTATAAAAGGTGCTGTATTACATGAAATATTACTTACTGTGAAAATAGACAGACTGAGCAAAACTCCAAGGCTGAAATATCCCAACTTCAGATCGACCGTAAACCTGACTGGAAACTTCTTGTAGCACCAGGGAAAAAATTGCATTTGCGCGCATGCGCAAAGAACCAACCTATTTTTTAAAACTGAATTTAATTAAATGACATGACTTGGATTTAAAAGACATGCAATTCGCTTAAAACCTATTAATATATATTAATTAAAATCAAAAACTTAAATTAAATAGTTAAAACTAGCTAAATTGAATTATGCTCAATTTAATTGGGGCCATAATCATTTTTTTCAGTGTAGGCAGTGTATGCAAAGCTGTCTGAACATCCACTCATCCATTTATCCACTACTGTAAATGTCAACCCACAATGAGGTTAGAAAGAGTGTGCAATGGTTGTACAATCCCATTATTTGCTGATCTGCTGATTTTTGCAGAAGAAAACCAAAAGGACTGAAACTACAAAAGAGAATCTTCTGATTCAGATGCAGCACCTGCTGACTCAGTCCAGGCAAGTCATGAAAGCGTAAGCTCCAGTAGATATAAGCCTACATTTTTACTGACCCAATCTGAGATATGTTGTGCAGTTTTCAACAAATGCTGCTTACCAAAAATAGCCGTATAATAAGCGCTGACAGCCATTATCACTTACTTTACTCTCTCGCCGCCATTGATGAGTTATCTCATCAATTATGAGTTCATATTTGTCTAATTATAGCCGTATTACGGCTCTTTAGCGGCTCCCTGGCTTTCGCTACAAATGGAAGTTATAAAATATTTTTAACAATTTCACATAGTCGTTAAAGTGATAGTTCATCCAAAAATGAAAATAATGTAATTAATGACTCACCCTCATTTGGTTTCAAACTCGTAAGACCTCCGTTCATCTTCAGAAACACAGTTTAAGATGTTTTAGATTTAGTCTGAGAGCTTTGAAAATGTATGTACGGTATACTGTCCATGTCCAGAAAGGTAATAAAAACATCATCAAGTAGTCTATGTCAGGGACGTGCACAGGAATTTTTAGGGGCAGTTGCTCTGTCCTAAAAAAAGGGCACCCCCAACCCCCCCCTACCCCCGAAAAAAAAACTTACGGCCTATATGAAGGACTGAGAATAACAGGGTCTATATTAAAATCACCAAACATGTTTGCCTAATGCCTACCAAAAAAATAGTAGCCTAGGCTGCTTGTCTGCAAGCTATGATAGTTAGCTGCTATCTGTCTGATTATTTAGGCTAACATGGCAAACTCAGCCTGGATTTATGAAGATTTTAACAGAGGTGGAAAGAGTAGCCAATAACTTTACTTAAGTAAAAGTACAAGTGAGTAAAGAAATAATTACTCAAGTAGAAGTAAAAAGTATGCAATGAAAATAATACTCAAGTTGCGAGTTACTAGTTACTCATGAAAAAATAAATCTAGATACATACATGCACGCGCACACCCACCCACAATACAGTGCCCTCCATAAGTATCAGAACAGTAAAGACAACATTTTTCTTTTTGCTGTGGAGACCAGATATTGGTAAGATAAATATCAGTATGTCAGAAGTTTAGAATGTCACATTTTATTAATCTTTGTTTATGTTTCAACACATACATGCTTTAACAACAAAGAACAACAGCATTAAATGCTGACTTATGTGTGTTGTACACAAATGCACATAAGTGAATCAAACTGATCCTACACATTTTATGCTTTTCATGTGTAAACAATCAGGACACAGCTCAGTGCCCATTAAACAAAAATAATGTGACAGATTCTGTACTTTTGTATAATGTTTATATTTGAATGTTTAGACATTTCTTGACTCCACAGCAAACAGAAGAATACTTATGAAGGGCACTTATACATTATGTGTAAAACTGCAACATACACAGTACAGAAAAAAGAATACAAACACAGAATAGACAAGCATTTCAAATTAACAAATTAACTCTAGTCTCAATGATGATGTAGCTTATAGCTGAAATATCAGACAAGTAAACTGACAAAGAGTTTTGCATTCATTATGTATAAAGTTAGAATCTCCTAAGATGGTCTGAGGACATTGACAGTTTACACTTACATAAAAATGATTTTAGACAAAACTCATGTTTTCTTACGTTTTCATGTCACGTGTGTTTTGTGAGAATCACTTACATCAGTACAGTATACAGCGAATCAGACGTCAATCATCGATGGATTTTCTTCAATCTGTGCTACAATGCTTCTGGACTTCTGGAGGCTGCGCGACGAACAGGTCACGCGTATGTAATGGCGGGTACATGTGTGAAGTTTTGCTTTTAGTTAAAAGATTGGTAAATTCATATCCACGTCACCCAAAACTGTTTATATTCGGCGTGTTTCTACATAGGCTACGAGTAAAACAGCATCAGACGATTCCGTGTTTGCAGCGATCTGAACAATTCATTCAAACTGATTCGCGAACCAATTCAAAACGTTTGGCCCATTTGCTTTGTAAAGAATCGATTCAAAAGACTCATTTATTTGCAACACTTTGTAAGGAATCGACTCAAACGAGTCATTAATTCGCAAATGCCTCAGAAACACGAGACAGCAATTTAAAAATAAAATATAAATTTCGTAATTAATTAAAATACAGTAACGAAGGAACGCTGCACAATGTAAACGAAGTAAAAGTAAAATTTCTTCCACCTCGGAAGGGCAACTTGAGTCGAGAAGGGCATATGGGCAGTTGCCCGGGCAACCTGAGCAACCCCCCTGTGCACGTCCCTGGTCTATGTGGCATCAGTGGGTCAGTTAAAATGTTTTGAATTTTTTTCAGCATTGTCTTCTCTTCCAGTCTGTTTTGAATCCCGCGTTCCCGAGACTGCAGTGACGCTGATGACGTAGACCTGCTGACGTGTTATCTGGTGCGCCCGAGCTTCGTTTACTGTCTGATGGAGACACATGCTGTATTCAAGCTGTTCTACATTGTTTGTGTTTGGTATTGCTATATTTTTTAAAATTGTGCGTAAGTGTGCATGTCGCGGATGTCCTAATCCCTCAATAATTTGTGTGGTTTAAGTCACAGGCCTGTTGCACATACTTGTGGAGCAGTACCAGGCCCGGCGCCATGAGGGGCCAAAAGGGGGCATTGCCCCCTCTGTTTTATTTATATATTCATGGTTACAAATAAAATGTCATTTCTTGATGACGTCAGGATGGTCACCAGCATACCAGCACCAAAACACAACATATGCTGGTCTTGCTGATATGAACAGCATGGGATGCTGGTGCTAATGCTGGTTTGGTGCTGGTTTAGCTGGTGCTAATGCTGGTTTGGTGCTGGTTTAGCTGGTGCTAATGCTGGTGCTGATGCTGGTTTAGCTGGTGTTCACTAGCAAACCAGCACCAAAACACAACATATGCTGGTCTTGCTGTTATGCTGTTTTTTTCAGCAGGGTATAGACTGAAAATCAACTCACCCTCATTCCTTGATAGTTTCAGCATGAATTGAACATTGCTTAAACTTAAGACAAACATCAACCAACGCCAACATCTTCTCTAAGAAGTTCCACAATCTTCACATCTCTCTCCAACCAACTCTTCCATCTACAAAATCCACACCCCACCGCAGAGCCACAAACTAAACAAGGAAAGATCACAAAGCTACATCTCTACTCACCAAAAGGTTTTCCATCCTCACAAGAGCAGTTTCGTCAGACCGCAACTGCATGCCTTCAGCCTGTCCAGGTTGTGATCAAGATTCTGCCGCCAAGCCTTAATCATTTTTTTCGCTCCGAAGATCGCCGCAAAGCAGCCTGCCATGCACTGCACGATGCAACACATCCCAGCGATACAGGTTTCCCATCCTGCTCAAGCATGTTTTCGCCAGCGGCGTTATAGCCCTGCTTTCACAAACCTTTCCGTCTAATTTCTAACCCTTTCCCCTGTCTGTGGCCTGCGGCTCCACCATCGGGCTCGAGCACGAGGCTGCCTCCACTAGCAGCGCATGCCCAGATGCCCCTACCTTTTCCCCCTTGTTTTCTCATAATTGTAAATCAAACCGGTATGACATACATACACAGCACACATTAATTTGTAACTTACATCATGTTGCCAGTTGCGCAATAAATAACTTCAAAGCCACATGCACACTGGCAGTGGAAGCAGCTCCTGTTATCCAACAGCTACATTAATTTAATTCCATACTGGGAAACACGATCGTTTTACATAAGGAACACAACCTGAGCCCATATTGATTCCTGCCCCGCATCTGCAGGTGACACAATGATGTTGTTCCGCTGGCTCGTGTACGTACCCTGCTCAGGGGTGCTTTTCCCGAGCAATGGCATAACGCGCTGCTAAACCACCATACCGTGCATAGTTGGAGAGGCCAGCTTGCTTGTCATGACTATTTCCCTAAAACATAGCAACCTTGTCGCACATCCGTCGCTGAACTATGTTGGCTCAACAATAAAGTAAATGATGTCAAGACAAATTAATCTGTTCAGATCGATTGAATTCTGTTTACAACCTAAAAGACATGAAACAGACTTTGTTTATATTTAGATTACGGTTATAGAAATCACTGCAATCTGCTTTCTTATTTGTTTAAAAGCATGATCTACCCAAGTCTACATGTTATACTAACTAGGAACTATACTTCTAACCACAGCCGTCCAACTGATATTTGGACATTTAATGCGGCTGATAAATAACGTCAATGAGCCTGACTAAACTTAAGAGCACTTTATTTGAGATCTTTTCAAATAAAATATCATGTCATTTAATTCAACATGGATGAAAGTGCAATATTAAATAAATTATTTATTGATAAATAATGTTCTATTAAAGAAGCGGATTTTGTTTGTAGCCTATTGCCATCAATCATAGTTCTTAGAAATAAAATTGGAATAGGCCAAAGCATGTATCAGCATGTCACAATTAAAGTAAAATTGAAATTCTGAATTAGCCAAAGAAATTGGAACCAGAGCATCTTCTCTTGAAACCCCCACCTCAAATGCCTCTTTAGATACCATCCTCCAAGCTGTATCCCCCAGAATCCTACAAACCTACCCAACCCCTTGAAAGAGCTTCAAGACCTTCTACTCTTCTTACAACCTGTTTTTCCCGATTTTGTCCCTACTCACCATCTCATTCATATCCTACCTCAATCACCACAAGAACCTCAAAGCCAGCTCCATTAAAGGATACCTAAGTGGAATCCAAAATTTTCCACAAACTTCTTTTTTGGCTCACCCTCTCCAGTAATAGCTAGCACCCAGACATCCACGCTCGTTAGGAATCCAAAGAACCCACCCGTCCTATGGCAAGACACCCAGTAACCTTAGAAATACTCACCGTATGTATCTCCACCCTTTGTCGAGATTTCCACTCCACTAACACTACCCTCATACTCTACGCAATGTTCATTCTGGCCATCACTTGCAACTTCAATCCAAATAATCACCCAACAGTTTCAGATCTATCACTTCTGGACAACGATACCATTTCTTATTCCATCAAACAAAGCAAGACGGACCAAATGAGAAAAGGCCATTCCATTTACATCTTCAACTTCCAAACACCAACTCAACCATACCAGACTCTCCTAGCATATCTACATTCCAGCGACTCCCAGGCTTGATCCACATCAAACCAACTCTTCACAGATGACTCAAATCGCCTGGTTACATGCTTCCGGTTCCAAAACACCTTTAATCTATCCTACTCCTATCTGGCTTCCCAGCAGACCTCTTCTCCGAAACCTACATTCGATTGAATCGCTCCAACATCAGAGAAGCTCAACGAACCTTCATCAGTGGATCCCACCAGCTCCAAGACCACATAAACTATCAGACTTTATCTACTGCCGCAGCAGTGATGTTTCCTCTGCTCCCGCAGGAGCCCCCCCCCTTTTTTCCCTGCACTCTACTAACCTCCACTACTATGGAAGTGGTTTCCCTCTGCTCCCGCAGGACCTCCCTTCCACAATTTCTCCACCGCCACAGCAGTGATGTTTTCCTCTGCTCTCACATCAAACTGTTCCCACATCAGAAAAACCCAACAAACCTTCATCAGCGGATCCCACCCGCTCCAGGACAAGACAAACTATAAGACTCTCTCCAGTGCCACAGCTTTGATTTTCCCTCTGCTCCCGCAGGAGCCAGCTCTTTACTAAAATCCACTGCCGCAGTAGTGGTGTTTTTACCATCTCCCGCAGGAGATCTGTTTTCCATTGCTGCAGCGGTGTCATTTTCTCTGCTCACGCAAGAGCCCTGCTTTTACTAATCCCCACTGCAATAGCAGTGATGTTTCCCCTGCTTCCGCAGAAGCCCTACTCCCCTCTGCCGCAGCAGTGACGTTTCCTCTGCTCCCGCAGGAGGCCTTTTTTCCAACACCGCAGCGGTGTTGTTTCCTCTGCTCCCGCAGGAGCCCTGCTTTCACTAACCTCCACTGCCATCGCAGTGATGTTTCCCTCTGCTCCCGCAGGAGCCCTTTTCCACTGCCGCAGCAGTGATGTTTCCCATGCCTCCTGCAGATGCCTGTCTCTCCACCGCCGCAGCAATGTTGTTTCCTCTGCTCCGCAGGAGCACCGCTTTCACTAACCTCCACTGCCACAGCAGTGATGTCTGTACTGCTCCCGCAGGAGCCCTACCTTTCACAAACTCTCCACTGCCGCAGCAGTGATGTCTGTACTGCTCCCGCAGGAGCCCTACCTTTCACAAATTCTCCACTGCCGCAGCAATGTTGTTTCCTCTGCTCCGCAGGAGCACCACTTTCACTAACCTCCACTGCCGCAGCAGTGATGTCTGTACTGCTCCCGCAGGAGCCCTACCTTTCACAAACTCTCCACTGCCGCAGCAGTGATGTCTGTACTGCTCCCGCAGGAGCCCTACCTTTCACAAATTCTCCACTGCCGCAGCAGTGATGTTTCCTCTGCTCCCGCAGGAGCTCTAATTTTCACAATTTCTCAACTCCTGCAGCAGTGATGTCTGTACTGCTCCTGCAGGAGCCCCAAATTTCACAAATTCGCCACTGCCGCAGCAGCGATGTTCCCCCTGCTCCCGCAGGAGCCCCGTTTACCCCCATTTCACATTCCGCTTTTTGGGGGGCACCTACACTGTTCCCGGCTGCTGTCTGATGCCAGTATTGCGATATTTTGGGGGATTATTCTGGGTTCGGGCCTAAGGCCGAGCCCGGAACCCTCTCCCCGCCAGGAGGCGCTCAGGGCTCAGGCCATTAACGAGCTCGGAGCCCTCTCCTCGGACAGCACGCCAAATACGCATATTAATAACCCTGTTCAGAATTATTTGTAAGTGTGAACTCATAAAATGATGTTTTATTAACAAAGTTCAGGAGGAGCACGTTCAAATAATCAACCTAATTACCTTGTAACTATGACCAGCTGTCGACAATCAGCAATCAGGTCTTCACCTGATCGGCATCAACAGAAACCTATATAGACTGAAAATCAACTCACCCTCATTCCTTGATAGTTTCAGCATCCCTCCACCTCCCCTTCTCCGCACGATTTGCCTAGTCACCTTACTAACCAGAACAGGGGGGATTATTCTGGGTTCGGGCCTAAGGCCGAGCCCGGAACCCTCTCCCCACCAGGAGGCGCTCCGGGCTCAGGCCATTAACGAGCTCGGAGCCCTCTCCTCGGACAGCACGCCAAATACGCATATTAATAACCCTGTTCAGAATTATCTGTAAGTGTGAACTCGTGAAACAAGTTATAGTTTTATGACACCAAATACTGCTGATTTTATTTAATTTCAGACCATTAAAAACCGACAGGGCCAACATCAGAGCTAGGGAATCCCTGTCAGAGATGTAACCCATATAGGGCGGTGGTCAGCGGGGCGAGTGAACACTGACATCCGCTCTCTAGTTCTCACGTACCGAAGCTTCCAAGGCAAACGTTCAAACAGGCGCTATCTTTACTAATCGACTGCATATTTGAATATTATACATATATATTCTCGACTGAACTAATCTTTAAACTACACCTTATGACCAAGAAACGGTAATATTAAGAAACAGCTATTCTGTCCATCGAGTTATTATGAGATTCAAAGCAGCCGAGTGTTACCTGTCATACTGGCCGCCCTCAAATCCGTGGTGGAAGAAAGTAGTTCCCAAAGAAAGAGGCTTTTAAAATAACTCCGTTGTTGTTTTCTAGTTTTCGTTTTTCAAACTTGTGCCGTCGAACTGTTGTATAAAAGCGATATCTCTCTCGGAGTCGTGTGGTATTTGTTTACATTATATTGTAACGCCTGTGATTGCCTCCGGCACTCGGCCTGGAGGAGCTCTCTTATAAACGGCGTATTTTAAGTTTATAAAAATATTCAATGTTATAAAAGGTGCTGTATTACATGAAATATTACTTACTGTGAAAATAGACAGACTGAGCAAAACTCCAAGGCTGAAATATCCCAACTTCAGATCGACCGTAAACCTGACTGGAAACTTCTTGTAGCGCCAGGGAAAAAATTGCATTTGCGCGCATGCGCAAAGAACCAACCTATTTTTTTAAAACTGAATTTAATTAAATGACATGACTTGGATTTAAAAGACATGCAATTCGCTTAAAACCTATTAATATATATTAATTAAAATCAAAAACTTAAATTAAATAGTTAAAACTAGCTAAATTGAATTATGCTCAATTTAATTGGGGCCATAATCATTTTTTTCAGTGTAGGCAGTGTATGCAAAGCTGTCTGAACATCCACTCATCCATTTATCCACTACTGTAAATGTCAACCCACAATGAGGTTAGAAAGAGTGTGCAATGGTTGTACAATCCCATTATTTGCTGATCTGCTGATTTTTGCAGAAGAAAACCAAAAGGACTGAAACTACAAAAGAGAATCTTCTGATTCAGATGCAGCACCTGCTGACTCAGTCCAGGCAAGTCATGAAAGCGTAAGCTCCAGTAGATATAAGCCTACATTTTTACTGACCCAATCTGAGATATGTTGTGCAGTTTTCAACAAATGCTGCTTACCAAAAATAGCCGTATAATAAGCGCTGACAGCCATTATCACTTACTTTACTCTCTCGCCGCCATTGATGAGTTATCTCATCAATTATGAGTTCATATTTGTCTAATTATAGCCGTATTACGGCTCTTTAGCGGCTCCCTGGCTTTCGCTACAAATGGAAGTTATAAAATATTTTTAACAATTTCACATAGTCGTTAAAGTGATAGTTCATCCAAAAATGAAAATAATGTAATTAATGACTCACCCTCATTTGGTTTCAAACTCGTAAGACCTCCGTTCATCTTCAGAAACACAGTTTAAGATGTTTTAGATTTAGTCTGAGAGCTTTGAAAATGTATGTACGGTATACTGTCCATGTCCAGAAAGGTAATAAAAACATCATCAAGTAGTCTATGTCAGGGACGTGCACAGGAATTTTTAGGGGCAGTTGCTCTGTCCTAAAAAAAGGGCACCCCCAACCCCCCCCTACCCCCGAAAAAAAAACTTACGGCCTATATGAAGGACTGAGAATAACCGGGTCTATATTAAAATCACCAAACATGTTTGCCTAATGCCTACCAAAAAAATAGTAGCCTAGGCTGCTTGTCTGCAAGCTATGATAGTTAGCTGCTATCTGTCTGATTATTTAGGCTAACATGGCAAACTCAGCCTGGATTTATGAAGATTTTAACAGAGGTGGAAAGAGTAGCCAATAACTTTACTTAGGTAAAAGTACAAGTGAGTAAAGAAATAATTACTCAAGTAGAAGTAAAAAGTATGCAATGAAAATAATACTCAAGTTGCGAGTT
Source organism: Paramisgurnus dabryanus (assembly GCF_030506205.2). Lineage (NCBI taxonomy): Eukaryota > Metazoa > Chordata > Actinopteri > Cypriniformes > Cobitidae > Paramisgurnus > Paramisgurnus dabryanus. Next base: position 55,837,287 of record NC_133338.1, read on the forward strand.
ACTAGTTACTCATGAAAAAATAAATCTAGATACATACATGCACGCGCACACCCACCCACAATACAGTGCCCTCCATAAGTATCAGAACAGTAAAGACAACATTTTTCTTTTTGCTGTGGAGACCAGATATTGGTAAGATAAATATCAGTATGTCAGAAGTTTAGAATGTCACATTTTATTAATCTTTGTTTATGTTTCAACACATACATGCTTTAACAACAAAGAACAACAGCATTAAATGCTGACTTATGTGTGTTGTACACAAATGCACATAAGTGAATCAAACTGATCCTACACATTTTATGCTTTTCATGTGTAAACAATCAGGACACAGCTCAGTGCCCATTAAACAAAAATAATGTGACAGATTCTGTACTTTTGTATAATGTTTATATTTGAATGTTTAGACATTTCTTGACTCCACAGCAAACAGAAGAATACTTATGAAGGGCACTTATACATTATGTGTAAAACTGCAACATACACAGTACAGAAAAAAGAATACAAACACAGAATAGACAAGCATTTCAAATTAACAAATTAACTCTAGTCTCAATGATGATGTAGCTTATAGCTGAAATATCAGACAAGTAAACTGACAAAGAGTTTTGCATTCATTATGTATAAAGTTAGAATCTCCTAAGATGGTCTGAGGACATTGACAGTTTACACTTACATAAAAATGATTTTAGACAAAACTCATGTTTTCTTACGTTTTCATGTCACGTGTGTTTTGTGAGAATCACTTACATCAGTACAGTATACATCGAATCAGACGTCAATCATCGATGGATTTTCTTCAATCTGTGCTACAATGCTTCTGGACTTCTGGAGGCTGCGCGACGAACAGGTCACGCGTATGTAATGGCGGGTACATGTGTGAAGTTTTGCTTTTAGTTAAAAGATTGGTAAATTCATATCCACGTCACCCAAAACTGTTTATATTCGGCGTGTTTCTACATAGGCTACGAGTAAAACAGCATCAGACGATTCCGTGTTTGCAGCGATCTGAACAATTCATTCAAACTGATTCGCGAACCAATTCAAAACGTTTGGCCCATTTGCTTTGTAAAGAATCGATTCAAAAGACTCATTTATTTGCAACACTTTGTAAGGAATCGACTCAAACGAGTCATTAATTCGCAAATGCCTCAGAAACACGAGACAGCAATTTAAAAATAAAATATAAATTTCGTAATTAATTAAAATACAGTAACGAAGGAACGCTGCACAATGTAAACGAAGTAAAAGTAAAATTTCTTCCACCTCGGAAGGGCAACTTGAGTCGAGAAGGGCATATGGGCAGTTGCCCGGGCAACCTGAGCAACCCCCCTGTGCACGTCCCTGGTCTATGTGGCATCAGTGGGTCAGTTAAAATGTTTTGAATTTTTTTCAGCATTGTCTTCTCTTCCAGTCTGTTTTGAATCCCGCGTTCCCGAGACTGCAGTGACGCTGATGACGTAGACCTGCTGACGTGTTATCTGGTGCGCCCGAGCTTCGTTTACTGTCTGATGGAGACACATGCTGTATTCAAGCTGTTCTACATTGTTTGTGTTTGGTATTGCTATATTTTTTAAAATTGTGCGTAAGTGTGCATGTCGCGGATGTCCTAATCCCTCAATAATTTGTGTGGTTTAAGTCACAGGCCTGTTGCACATACTTGTGGAGCAGTACCAGGCCCGGCGCCATGAGGGGCCAAAAGGGGGCATTGCCCCCTCTGTTTTATTTATATATTCATGGTTACAAATAAAATTTTCATCTGTTTAAGTTAAATAATAATTTATCCTTATCCCCTTATGGGATTTAGAATGTTCAGTGACGTGACATTACTGCCAGATTCAAACGTCTTTCGCGTTGGTTGACGCTGAGCTAGAAGGACGAGCTCAGCACTGTCATATATCAACACTATGCAGTGTTCAACCTCATAATGTTTATTTTAGATTTCAGACATTTAAATACATATAAGCACTGGTAAAACAATAGCCTATAGTTTGTAAAATACACCCTGATGTCTGTGGAAGCAGCAATAAAAATCTATTCAAATAAGATAATATTTAGCAAATAATAAATAAAAATAATTTTCAAATAAAATTATTTGCCGACGTGTGTTATTCATATCAGAAAAACAGAGTGGAAGCAACTATACAGTTTAGTCTATTATAAAGGTTATAATGATACCTGTTTGAGAGACGGAGATGCGCATATGGTGAGAATGGGTTCGTCAGGCAGATATTACATAACAGAGCGAGGCCAGAGACAGGAATTAATATATGGAATAATTTGTGCATCTTTGAGTAACTGTAATAATACAGTTCCTTTGAAAATTGTTTTTCAAAATTTTTTTCACATTTTTTTTTTAAGTTCTTTCAAAGTTTTGAGAAATAATGTAGTTAGGATATTTATTGCAGACGTTTATTGCCGTTGAATACTCTCGTTTATAATATGGAAATCACATAGGACATAGGCTATATAATGTGGTATACTGCACAGTCACCCTGCTAATTTTTATTTATATGTGGAGATAAATAAACCTTTGCAAATCTGCAGATTTAATCCATTCATGTCCTGACCACAGGTTAGAGATTTTAAACATCCTTAATACACACTTACTAGTCTATCAAATAATATCTCATGATCTATCATCATTAGTGAGTTGGTTACCTGTGCTGTGCAGTTGCATATGGAGTGTTTTATGGAGCGCTGCATTTAAAATGTCTTTTCAAAGTGAGATCTCAGTGTATCATTGATGGTATAAAGTTAAGCCCCCTCAACAATTTCACATGCCCCCTTAGTCATTTCATCCTGCAGCCGGGCCTGAGCAGTACTTGAATTACCATGCACCTACATCACATACCCCGAATTTCAAACAGAATTTGACTGTGTATTGTCTGGTGATGGATGGATGAATGGATATTGTGTAGATGAAGTTACTTTTCACTTTCTTCTAATAACAATCAATCATTTCTCATTCACACATAAATGTTAATCTTATAAGTGAATCTTAAAAAGGAGTTAAAACATGAGATAGCTGTTGCCAATCAATGTTTGTTGTTGGGCTGTTGTAATTGATGTAAGAAATGTCACACTTTTACTTATTTGTTAATAAGCATCAATGCTTCTATGTATTGTATTGACACATGAGTTTTTGCAGATTTGCATGTAGCAGTTAAATAGACTACATGCTGTTGCTGTTAAAGAAAACGTTTGGACAGTAATGGTATACAGAGAGGTCTGCTGTCCTGTTGTGTTTTTGTAATGGAAAAAGGGATGCCTAACGGTTAGTGATTCATCTATATCAGAATAAAAGTTTTTGTTTACATCATATATGTGTGTGTGAACTATGTATAATGACTTTGTATAGATAAATGCACACACATGCATGTATATATTTAAGAAATGTTTACATGTGTATACAGTGCCGGGTTAAGCCTTTGTGAGGCCCTGGGCTAACGCTGGTTTGCCCCCCCCCCCCCAATATACACTGAAAAAAATAAAGGCTGGATTTACTAAGTGCCCCATTGCGTACATTTTTTTAGTAAAACTTAGTGCATCGTTTTTGCATCCCTTTTTTTAGTGTCTATATTTTTTAGTAAATCCAGTGTTTTTTACAGCGTATGTACAACATAAAATGGCTAAAATTATTTAAATAAATTAAACAATATTATCAAATAATTTTACAATCAGAAATAGCCCAGAAAATAACATTTATTTAATAAAACTTACAACAAAAAGTGCTTCTTTCTGCTCTTCTTTAAAGGGAATTCTTCAATTAAATCATGCAAAGGTAGGCTGAAATTATTTAAATAAATTAAACAATATTATCAAGTAATAATTTTACAATCAGAAACAGCCCAGAAAATAACATTTATTAAATGCAACTCACAACTAAAAGTGCTTCTGTCTGTTCTTCTTTAAATATAATTCCTCATTTAAATTATTAAAATCAAGTTGACGCAAAAGTAGGCTGAAATTATTTAAATAAATTAAACAATATTATCAAGTAATAATTTTACAATCAGAAACAGCCCAGAAAATAACATTTATTAAATGCAACTCACAACTAAAAGTGCTTCTGTCTGTTCTTCTTTAAATATAATTCCTCAATTAAATTATTAAAATCAAGTTGATGCAAAAGTAGTAGAGCCCAGAATTCTCAGCCCGAGTCCGAACTTTTGAATTCTCCCCATTAGGAATCTGTGTCCGCAGATATAGTTACTGCATCGCGTATGTATTGTGAGTAGAAGTCTGTGCTGTCTGCAGTGAGGTTTTTATGAGAGAAGCACAAACTTTTTAATAGTCTATTTAATATGTAAAACTTGAATTTGAAATAAAACTTACTGCGGAGAAGTTAATGAGATCTCTATCGTCTCTCTTGCTACGTGACGCGACAATTATTTATTATTTCAAATCCGTTTACAAGATAAATATATATATACATTGTGTTGTTAAACTGATGAAATTATCTTGCTATATACGCTACATTCATTATGAGAAGCCTTTTCTTTTTACTGTTACACTGTAGACAGTAATATATGTGTATTATATAAAACTCTATGGTCGTGAAAGCACATTATCCATTATCTGTTGGTTCATGTTGGTCTAGTTTAATTCAGGGTAATCCTTTAATAAAATGTATAATATAGTTATAAAATATTTTATTTTTGTAATATTCACAGCGCACATTCTCTCGGATCGTTTTAAAACGTTTTAAATAATTCTGCAAAATTCCGCATAGATTTTGCAAAAGAAATCCGCAGAAATAGGAAAAAATAACTGCTTACACAGCTTGTACAGCTGTACTCTTGCAGCAATTAAAGCAGTTAAGTTTTGTTTTAAATGGCAAAATAGTTATATTTATTTTTTATTTACATTTTAGAGCAGTTTTTGTTTGTTAAAGTTTTTATGATAAACAAGTGGTTAGCGGCCGACAGCAAGTTGACGACATGTATGATGAATTGAGCCTCTCAAATCAACACTTCACTTGCCTATAATAACAACTATTTAAAATAAATATTTTCAGCATATCACAATGTTAGTTTAAACGTTTATTATCAACACATACTATTTTTAAAAAGCGAAGGCAGGTTGCTCTGCTGCTCGCAGTTGCAACGGGTGCAGCAGGCACGTGCAGAGGGGGGGGCGGTGGGTGCCCAAGCACCTGCCCCTTTACCCCTGGATGATCAAAGTGCCCTTTTTGTCAAGGCATTTTTTTTGTAATTAAATGCCCTTTTGTGAAGGCCTGCCCAATCTAACTATTAGTAAAATTAATAAAAAATAATTTAGACGCAAATAAAATTAGTCACATGATGACGTATTGACCTTTCATTGGACAATCTCTTTAGGAACGATCACTAGCTAGCTCACAGCGTCAACAATGCCCACACGTGCACGACACCGTGCGCAGTAGATGGAGGATTCCCCTCGAGCCGGCATTGAACCGAAGCGATGCTTGTTATATTGTTATTATTTTACAAGAACAACGTGAGGAGAGCATGCACAGCTTTTGTTTATTGCTGTCTGTGTGTATTAACATCTCTAGAACTTTAGATGCAAACAGGGCTCTCAAGTCTCACGCATTCGGCGGGAGACACATGCATTTCAGCCAGTTTACTCGCCACACCTTGCATTTCTCACGCTGAAAATAAAACATTCTTCCCATATAAAAACAATGGATTAAGCAAAGGCATGGACGTTCTCTGCCGGGAGTTCATACAGGTAGCTGTCTCGAGTTTTTAGGTGTGCTCAACTTCACGCAGCAATGCAAGAACCGAAACGCACATGACATCAAAGTACCGCGAGAAATATTTGGGAAATCATACGGAGGAGTTTGATTTCAAATTGCTCTCGAGCTGTTCTAATGTCATCCACCTGTCACGCGGAGGTTGTTGGAAGAGCAAGATCCGATTAATACGGTAAAAAAACTCGTTTAATTTTTGTATCATATTGAATTTACGATTCCTGGACTCGACTTTGATAAAAGACAATGTGAGCTGATGTTGGGTAATATAGCCATACTCGTGCTAAATTATTAACTCAGTCAAAAACTCTCCAGCTTTGCAACCAGTTTTAGTTTACCTGAAAATAAAGAAAGTACTAGAGGCTTCATAAAATGAATGAAAGGAGAGATGAATGTCATTATTTTATTGCCCTGTCATCATCAAGGCATCAAAGTGTGCAAAAACACAACACAAACACGATTCAAAACTAAAATATGTAGGCTACTCTCTTTGTATACAAATTTCGAACAGGATTAGAATAGAATTATATTTTAAATATGACAACAAAAACACAAGCCTGTAAACGTAATAATATCTTAATGTCACAATGCAATAATATCATATAATTTTAAAACTGCATACTGTTGACACACACAAACACAAAATGAAATGCACTGTAAGTCGTTTTGGATAAAAGTGGCTGCCAAATGCATAAATATATAGATACTGTATAAAACTCAGTCTATATAGATTTTTCTGTCTCACTCTATTTGCAAGGAAAATAAAGAAAAACGTTAGACTTAAAATCATCTTTCTATTCTGTATTACTTTATTATTTGTTTCAGTTGTGTGCTTGCGTATCAGCGAGCAAAGTGCCCTTTTTATTCTTTGAGCACCTGCCCCTCCAATTGTCTCTGCACGGCCCTGGGGTGCAGAAATAAAAAAATAAAAAGGGCTATACAAAACGAAACGAAATAAACATGAAACAGAATAAACATGCATGTTGCCTTATCTTACAACTTCGCTTTTGCATATACATTTTTTTAATGTAAGGACTTACCACAGAAGATGTCTATTCATGTATCCATCCAACAGTTAAACTAAGAAAAAAGTCGATCCATACACAAACAAGAAATAAAGACACAGCCTTCTTACACGAAATTAATACAGGGAGAAGTCTTTAATAGATTATGTCTTGGATGCTGTCTGCATATATTATGTACAGTATCCAAGGTTTTAATCTAGTACTCCATTTATAATTTTTCCTGGTGCGCTGAAGGTCCTGCTGTTAAATAAGCACAGCTGCATTGTAAATTTAGTCATACTAATTAACAGTAAACTAACTTGGCTTGCTGTTTTTGAAGGCAGCTCGAGCCTCGACCTTAGGTCGGGTTCGAGCCCCAAGTTTAAGTGAAATAGGAGATGATGAGGAGAGATGCCATAAGAATTGCGGCCTGGCGCGGAGGCTCTTAAGGACAAAATATCCCATAAGCTATTACGTAGCTATTATACTTTTTTTTTCAGAACATTCTTGCGACCCAGTGGTTGGGGGCATCTGCTCTAGGTAGCACTTACGCAGAATTACGTCAATCAAAATGTTTTTAAAAACTCAAAATAAAAATTGTCTCGGAGGCCCCCTAGTGTTCGGGGCCCTGGGCTGCAGCCCATGTTGCCCATTAGGATAACGCGGCCTTGTGTGTATATACATTTTTATTTTTATGTATAATTTATATATAAATTCTTAATATATACATATATTGTTTCTTACAATTATACATGCATGTGTGCATATTTATATAAACATAATTATTATACACAGTTCACACACACATATATATGATATAAACAAAAACTTTTGTTCTGCTATAAATTAATAGGGATTCATCGTTATGCATCCCTAAACGGAAGTAAAAAATGTTAAGCTTTTACTTATTTGTTATTAAGCATCAATGCTTGTTCTGTAATATATTTATGTTATGCCTTTTCAGGGAAGCTTTTATTACTGTACAATACTGCAGAATATTGCATTTCACACATTCACTTTTTTCACATTTAAATGGCAAATACCAATGGCTGTTTTTATTGAAGCCTCACATGGGAAACATACTCAAAATGTCCAATACTGTTAAATAAAAATTACAATTGTTCATTCATGTCATATACTTTATTTCTATGCTGTGCTTGTGTCCATATTTCCCTTTTTATGATTGATGTAAGGGAAAAAATAAAACCTTCTAAATTACCAAGTTTCATAATACACATAACAGATGAATTAACAGCATCAGTAGGCATCATTTATCATTTACACGCTGACTGGCGAACATTGGTGTGTTTCATGTAGATGGAATTAGAGAGTGGATCTGATTTCATTTCTCAAGTGCAGATACAAATCCAATGCTTGATAAGCATCAGCCAGAAGATGCAATTGGCATTCAACCATCAGGAAGTTGCAGATGTTGTACAGTCGATGTCTGTGTCAAAAAAAGCTGTAAATCGCCTCTTTCCGCTGGGGAAATGCGGTCATCAGTTCTGTAAAGTTTAGGGAACATGTACATGACTCTGGGTCGACCACTGGACACTTTGTTTAAGTGATTTTTGCAATTTGTTATTGTCATGGGGTTTTATTAAAGGAGACATATCATGCTAAATCCACTTTCTTAGCTCTTAAATGCATTTTGTTCTCTGCTATAAAACTACAAAAATGGCCGAACGGGGTGGGGTTTAACCGAGTGTCACCTCTGCAACCTGGAGAGGGGGCAGGGTATGACGTGCATTTAAAAAGACAGCACCAAAACGAGTTGCTCCCAGATGCACATCAGAAAGGGGGCCTGTGGGGCTATAATAATGAGGAATTCAGATCCAAGCATTGCAGTTTCGCTTTATATAGACCACAAATAGATGATTTATATGTAAAAAGGACAGATTTAAAAGCATGATATGTCTGCTTTAAGGGCCTAACAATATATTTAACAAAAACTTGTAAATCACACTAAAATAATTACTGCATATATACGCCTTAACAGTTTAACACCAACTACTGTCACTAATAGTTAGGTTATCACAAAACTGATTAGTATGCAGTATGTCACTGCAGTCACGCCATCTGAACAGATGGCGTGACTGCAGTCAGAATGTCGTGGGTTACACAACATCCAGACACAGGAAAAAATGATATGCTCTTGCCAATAGCATGAAGTTCCATTTATTTTGTTTCAGCAATCGGCAACATCACATTCATTTTACAAATTCGCCATGTGATACTTTGTAGACCTTGTACAATTGGTTCATTTGTGACAACCGATGTTTACAGTAACAATGTAGGTGTGTAACAATGTAATCAACAGTGAGTGTACACTCACTGCAAAAAAAATGATTTTCAAGAAAAAAAATTCTTAGTATTTTTGTCTTGTTACAGATGTCACCAAGTAAGATGTGATTCTGGATCAAAATTTTTTGTTGGTCCTGGATCAACATTTAAATCAAAGATACCACAACTTACCCATAACTCAAACCCTAACCATTTTTAACCCTCAAATTAGTGTGAAATAATAGTTTGAGAAGAATTTTGTACAAGCCCTTAACCCAGTACTAAACCTAAATCTAACATACACCCTAATCCTAATCCTGTAATCTGATTGGTTAATGAAAATGTTGATCCAGTACCTACAATGGTGTTGATCCAGGATCACATCCTGTTCACCCATGCAAAATCTTTTCACCATTTTATGGTCTACTAAACGGTTAGTACACCCACTGTGTACTATTAAAACAGTTTACTACACTGCAAAAAATGACTTTCTTGCTTAGTATTTTTGTTTTGTTTTCAGCAAAAAATATCAAAAAATTCTAAAATTAAGATTTATTTTCTTGATGAGCAAAATGACCTAAGAAAATAAGTCTAGTTTTTAGACAGAAAAAATATATAAAATGTAACCAAATTTGTGCTTAAAACAAGCAAAAAAAAAATCTGCCAATGGAATAAGAAAAAAATTCTTGAATTAAGTGTTTATGGAAAAAGTAAACTTATTTTAAGAAACTTTTTCTTATTCCACTGGCAGATTTTTTTGCTTGCTTTAAGCACGAATTTACTTAGAGTTTATATTTTTTGTATAAAAACTAAACTTATTTTCCTAGGTCATTTAGCTCATTAAGAAAATACATCTTAACTTAAGTCTGAATGTGATTGGTTGATTCTAAACACTTCCACAATCCGAATTATAAAAGGCTGTGCACAATTATGCAATCAGGTTATTGTACTTTTATTGTACAATGATTTCTATTGTTAGGTTCCAGCATGATTCATCTTGGTTTCATTTTTTAAATCACAAAAACCTGCAATTTGAACTGGAGTGTGTAGACTTTTTATATGCATTGTATACTTGACTTTGTATAAAAATATCCTAACTGCAGGGAAACAGATCAAATCCCACTCCAGAGTGATATTTCAAGGACAGACAGACTGTTTTAAAAATCAAACAGTTGTAATTTTAAAACATCTCTGTTTCTCATTCATGTTGTACAGTGCTAAATAAAAATGATCAAGGTACAGTACAACAAGCACAAATGCATTTGTGCGATTGTAAGAGTAAACTAGAGTAAATACAATATTAATTGCTGAAAAACACATGATTTTGAAATATCGGTTTCTGTTCCTTTTTGTTTTAGAAATCAAGAACCAAAACTGTTCACGTGCAGAATTATGCTGTTGGTATTACCAAAAAGTTCCTCGAAGAAATTTGCTGACTTTTCAAAATCACAACATTGAGTATATTACATAGACCAGGGGTTTTCAAACCTGTCCTGGAGGACCACTAGTAATGCACAATTTGCATTTCCCCCTCATTAGACACACGTGGTTTAAATCTTCAGCTCATTAGTAGAGAGTGCAAGACCTGGGCTGCGTCCGAAACCGCATACTGTACAGAAGGTAGTGAATGAGATGAAGTACCTTGCCGTTAAAACAGTAGGTATTGTATAGTATGAATCCTGGTAGTATGAATGAGATTCGGACGTACTACATCCGCCATGTTGCTACGTCACGTGACATATGTCGTCGTCATGTCATTCCAGTGCGGACATACTACTCGCCTCGCCTACTGCTTTTCGAGTACCATATAGTATGGAATTAGGCGGTTTCGGACGTAGCACTGAACTGGGTGTGTAAGGTAACTGAATGAGGTGTGTCACAAAAGGGAAACATGCAAAGTGTGCAGTACTAGTGGTCTTCCAGGACAGGTTTGAAAAACCCTGACATAGACGTTTCTGTAAACACATTGCTTCATTTCTATTTCCATTTGTAAACTTAGCTTTGTTTCTCTGCTTGCTTTTGGCTCTTTGGTTAAAATGTTAAATGCTCGCTTAAGTTGCTTTTAATAAAAATGTCTGCCAAATTAATAAATGTAATTACTAAATGATATCATATACTAAAGAGAAATGGCAATAAAGATTTTTTTTGATGTAGAAGAAAGGTTAAGTTGACAATTTATATTAATTTATAATATTTATAATATTTATAATTTATAATAAAAAAAATCTTAGTATTTTTGTCATGTTTTCAGTAAAAGTATTTGTACTAATTCTTAAATTAAGATGCTTTTCCTTGATGAGCAAAATGACCCAAGAAAATAAGTCTGGTTTTTAGACAAAAAATATCAAATTCAAGTGATTTTGTGCATAAAACAAGCAAAAAAAAAATCTGCCAATGGGGTAAGCACATTTTTCTTGATTTGTTTTATTTTTATTTAGTCTTTAAGAAAAATGTTCAAGATTTTTTTGCTTGCCCCATTGGCAGATTGTTTTGCTTGTTTTATGCACAAAATCACTTATTTAATATTTTTGGTCTAAAAACTAGACTTATTTTCTTGGGTCGTTTGACCTGTTTTTTCATTTGATATATTGTATTTTTATGTATTTATAGAAGAGAATATTCCTGGAAGGCATTTTGTAAACCTTGTAAAAATACATATACTTTTTGTAAAAAAAGTCTGGTGGGGAATGAGTTAAATGATTTTTTGGCTTTTTTGAGGATATTTTTATTAATCATTTATTAAAGTATTATTAGTTTATTTTATTATTATATTTAAGTGTAATAATGCCATATATTTTCTGATTTATATTCTAAAGATGTGTTTTATAAAGTTACCATTGTAGGGTTTAGTAGTATTGTTCCTCTGAACAAAATACTGCTAAATAGAGCTTGTACTACTTGCATAAGTAAGTAACCAAATTCACCTTGCAGATATTTTGTCTTAAATAATAAGATCACCCAATCACCATACAATTGAGGGGGGATGCTGCCCCCTAAAACCCCTCCTTGCGACAGGCCTGCACCTACCTGGCCGTTCTTTCTACTGTACTTACTTGTACTAAAACGTGATGCACTGTAAAAAAACTTGGTTGTGCAAGTCAATTCAACTTGCTATTTTAAGTTTTGGCTTGTAAAAATTTGACATAACTTAAAAAAACGATTTGAAATTGAAAAATTGACTTGTTAATTTGTTAAGTTAAGGTAACATAAAAATAAATGTTGATTTGACAAACATGCTGCATATTCTTTACAGTGAGTGTGAATGATATCTTAGTGGTAAAAAAATTATGTTGTTGCATATGTGAACAGCACATTTTTTAATTTAATTGCAAAGTAATTTTAGTAATTTACTGAAATAACTGCGTAAAAGAGGCTGTGCCACTGAATCATCGACTTAAATCTCATGTTTGGAGAAACCACTAAAGGCATTTAGATGCATGTAAGGAAAAAGGAATAAGTCCCTAAGATAAGGAAGAAACTTTGGACACTTGTAAGCCAGAACCCTTCAAACACATGACTGTATAGAAACTTTAACAGGAGTGTATATAAGTGTCTCACTCCTCAAACACACGCTGGATTTCTTCATGTGTGGATCACAAGTTCAGATATGAAGATGTTTTGTCTTCAACTGTTTGTTTTTATTTGTTTGTATGCTGCAGTACAGCCGTCCAGTCAAACAGGTACATTGGTTTATTTTCAACATTTATTTTATGTAAGATATTAGTTTTATGTAATAGACACTTAGATATTTATTTCACTTTTCATTACAGCAACATTAAAAAATGACAAAAATCCGTCTATGTATCTGTCTATCTAGATGTGATGTTAAAGGTTGAGCATCATTCTCAACTTAATACAGTAGATATAAATAATATAGATGCTTTATGAGTTCTGCATGCCAGTGGCACTACAGGTTTAGTGAATGAGTTAAAAAAAACTTTGTAGTTGGTGTAATATTAAATCTCTTTGACATTTTCTTTAGACGACAGCTCTTTTCTCATCTACAATGAGGATCACAACAGATGTGTGAATGTCATTAATGCCAGTGTTATACAGACGGCACCGTGTGATGTATCTTCTGACGCTCAGCGTTTCCGATGGGTTTCTTCTTCAAGAATTATCAGCGTCTCTCTTAAACTCTGTTTGGGAGCTCAAAGCATTAAAGACTCTGAGAAAGTGATCCTTCTGCCCTGTAAAGAGCTCAGTCCTCTACAGACCTGGGAATGCAAAAATGAGACCTTGTTTGGCTTAAAGGGACAACCGTTACATCTCTACTATGATAATCAAGATAAGACAAGTGTGATGCTGTTTGAGGGACATGGATCTTGGAGTCGCTGGCAGATTTATGGGACTACAGACAATCTGTGTTCTCATGGATATCAAGGTACATCTACAATCTTAAGTAATAAATACAAAATTTGGATAGCAACTAAGAACTGAGTAAATGCAAAAACATTTGTTATTATTATGTATTTTATTTATAGGTGCCCTTTTAGACACTCAAGGACACTGTACAATAAAATAAAGAGTACAACAATTACAATCATTAATGCATTAATACAGGTCATAAATAAAATAATACAGTATTGCATTCACATAAAAGCATGCCTGAAAAGTAGGTCTTAAGGCGGGATTTAAAAATAGTAAGATTTTTACTATGGTGCACATCCAGTGGTAACAAATTCCACAGGGGAGGAGCTGCATGGCTGACAGCTCGCAACCTCAAAGATGTTGTGTTAAAGTCAGACAAGTAGTTTAAACTCAATATGGTATTTAACTGGGAGCCTATGTAAGTTTTTTAATACAGGGGTAATGTATAATACATACAGCTGAGTTCTGAACCAGCTATATATTGTAAGTAAGCTTCGCAGGTAAACCCTTATAATAATGAATTACAATAGATTAGTCGAGAGGTGACTAAGGCATGGATCCAAGTCACTGTACTCTCTACCGAGAGAGCCTTCGAAAAACACTAAATTGCATTTGTTCAGAGATTGATTGAGCATAGATGTGAGGGGAAAATATCAGGTGGTCTTAAGATGTCATGTATCACAGTAAATAGTTTTTTGTATTCCAATCACTAGAGCTGGTTGATCTTGCATAGTGATCTGTTCTTGCTACACAAAGAGTTAGTTTATAAGTCTGTATGTGTTCAGCATACAAGTCTTTATGTTCTGTGAGCCCAGTTTTAAAACACAGATGCTCCAAGTGACGACCCTTGCGTTTTAGCTCACAAAGTTTATTGGTAAATCACAGAGTAAAGTTTTCAAAGGTAACAGTCCTAGATCTTAGTGGAGCATGACCATCCAAGATCCTGAGAAAACCAGGATTACAGGATAGTGCAGGACTAATTCGTCAGCTCTCAATTGACTGACAGAACCAGATAAAGTTTGTACTTCATCATTAAAAGTTTACCATTTTATTAGATTATAATCAATTAATGAGGACAGCAAGATTTGCAATAATTATATATTTCACATTTTCCCTGAGGTTAAAAAAAAGTAATGAAACATTGTAAAAAGTGCTATTTTTTACTTGACTTTTAGGTTATAGTTAATACATAGTTGCATTATATATTTAGCATCGTTTATTGCCCTGCTGCCCACATCAGAAAAAAAAACTTCTGATCCAGTGTTGAGTTACAACCCATCAGTGGAGATTCACTCGTTCACTACATTGATATTTCTCTCACTTTCCTCAAATTTTGTGTCCTGTAGAGATTTATACTCTGGATGGGAATTCATTTGGAAAGCCATGTCAGTTTCCCTTTAAGTTTAATGACAAGTGGTACGCTGAGTGCACCATGGACGGAAGATCAGACGGCAAACTGTGGTGTTCAACTGAGACAGATTATGATACGGACAAGAAATGGGGCCTCTGTCCAGACAAACGTAAGACCATAAATAAAATACAGCAAATATAATGATAAAATGCATGCAAAAGCACATAAAGCTTTTAACTTTTTTTTCCAACTTTTTTCACAAAAGTTTTATTCCAGAAAATGTTCTTCTTAAAATATATAAACATACAATATTTCAAATGAAAGAGCAGACTTCTGCTTTCAAACAAAAAAAAGTTTCATCCTACCTTCATTAGTTCTCTTTTTATCACTTCTCAAATATTGGCAGGTTTCTTCAAAAAAAACAAATTAAGATAATTCCAATTTTGTGATGGACTTTTGATAGAGATCAGATGCAGAGCGATCCTCAAAACTTTCTCAGACATACAGCTGTTTGCCCTAGGGCGATACTTCTTGGTTTTATAAGTTGGGTTAGAGTATTATAGTTGGGATTATAGCGGTATTGTGGAAAGCCAGAAATACTCGTCATTGGCAGGGAAGCATTTTCTCTTATTTTACAAGTTAACTCGTCAATGGCGGGGAAAGAGTGAAGTAATTTGAATTATTGTTTGACTCAAGGCGTCTCAGGATGGGACAGTGATCCAGTAACTGGTGTATTATATCAGAGAAACACACAATCAGCACTGACCTGGCATCAAGCTCGAGCCAGCTGCCAACAACAAGATGCAGATCTTCTCAGTATATCAGAACTACATGAACAGTCTTATATATCAGGTACACAGATCCCACTATTATCCTAAACTAAAATAATTTCATCCACTAAACAAAGCAGCATTTCATGAACTTTATATTTCAGGCTTGACAGATCTCTTGGGTTCAGCTTTATGGATCGGACTCAACAGTGTTGACTTTGAGAGTGGATGGCAATGGAGTAATGGAAACCCATTCAGATACCTCAACTGGGCTCCAGGTAACAAACATTAATGATCAGCAAAATTCTCAGTGTTAAATTAACAATGCTCGGTGTTTATATAGGTCAACACTACAGAGTGTTATAAAGCAATCTGTGACTTTATCGTCTCTTTCGTCATCTCTGTTTGAAACCAAAGTCACCGTTATGGTGATCAGTGTTTGTTTTAAGTGTACTCTTGATTTTTAGCGTGTTCATTTTGTTCTGGCTGCTATAACTTTGCACGTTTAAAACATGTTTGTTGTGGCAAAAAAGAGATAGTAGTGCAATTCTATGGTGGTGGTTAGAATATGATGTTTAAACATCATCATCTAAAAAACTGATTTATTATTTTAGTGTTTTTTCTCAATAATGTGATACTGAAGTATGAGATCTGGCATTCTCATATCAGTTTGTCATTCTGAAAGATTTTGAAACACTGACCATTAAAAATTAACTGTTGTCTAATTTAGACACACACACATTAAGAATCAGAGTATGGATCTCAACATAGTGACAATAAAATGAAAAGCTTCATGCTGCAATGCATGCTGGGCAGGGCCGCCTTAACCTAATGTGAGGCCCTGGGGCTGAGAGGTTTTGGAGGCCCCCCATACCCTCAATTTATAGTCTCATTTAAAAAAAAAAAGTGTAATATCTAGGTAATCTACATCACAAAATGCATTAGTTTATTTCAATACATACAACAGTGAGTTTTCCCTCTTTGACCCAGAAAACACCATAATATCATTATTAACATATCACTGAGCCCACTTGAGCATAAACACAAGACACTTTATTTAACAACCACACACAGCAACTTGTGGTGAAAATAAAACCAAAATGTGTGATAGTATATATGTTTATAAGCTTTATGTTTATATAGTTTTTGGAATATGCAAATTTGCAGAAAATTGCACACTAACTAAATACTCACCACAGTTTTAAAAATATAAGTGAAAATGCATTAATGTTAACAAAAGATAAGTCTTTATAGACAGAATCTTGTTTTTTAATCAGTTATTTATTTTGTAGGCTATTGAAGATATATATAGTATGCATTGTATTTAGTATTTATGCATACATAAGTATTAATATGTTCGGGAACTCCTTTCTTTATTTGGCGGCACAGTATCTTGCGCACAGAGACTTCTGCATGCCAGAGACTCAGCTGTACGAGCACAGAGAGAGCGAGTGCGCGCGAAAGAGAGAGAGACCTGCACCTCAGTGCTTATTATGAAATTTCTGAAATTACTCTTTAATTTGTTGGTGGATTATTTCCCGTTTCTCTGTCACACTCAGTCTAACATGCAGGAATGCCAAGTTGACAACGCGCACTTAATTACATTACGCGGAATAGAAAAATCTGTTACGTCTGATATTTTATTTCACGGTAAGTTACCACGGACCAATTAGCAGCCATGTAATGTGCAGTTAGAGTGATTGACAGATAACCTGACAAGTTACAAAACAATATGAACGTGAACTTGGGAGGCCCCTGAACTTGGGAGGCCCCTGAACTTGGAAGGCCCCTGGGCTTCAGCCCAGGTAAGCCCGTGCATTAAGGCGGCCTTGATGCTGGGTATCAAATAATTACAAATCTCATCCAGAACTCCCAGAATGCACCGGGACATGAAAAAATCTTATAGATTTTTTATATTTTCTTTGTCACAATTGTTGTTATTCATACTCTTTGTCTTGATGTTTGTGATTTTATAGCAACACTATGTAGTTTTTTTACCTTTAAATAATGTCTCTAAAATTATTTTAGTGATAGAACAACTTTTAACTTGACAAATTGTACTGTTGCTGCAACCTGAGCAGCCTCCTAGCTGCTACAAGCACACTCTGAAAGTGGCGGTGGAGGGTAGAGCACACAGCCCCGCCCCTCCCCCTGCCTGCAGAAGAGTGTCTGATACCAGGCACTGTTGCGCTTTTCAACCACATGGGGGAGCTGTAAGTAATTTTTACATGGAAACTACATAGTGTTGCTTTAAATTATACTATGGTTAATTTTAAATCTTTAGAATGCTGTGAGAGTGTTGAATCTCATGCTAGTATCACATTACTGAGACAAAAAGATACTTATAATGAATGAGCAAACACTTTCTAGATGATGATCACTTATGTATTGCTTTTTAGTGTTGCTCTACTTGCTTCTATTGTTTACCTCATTTGTAAGTGGCTTTGCAGAAAATGTAAATGATCATGTTTGACATGACGTATCAACCACCATTATAGGATGGCAACGTGGTCTCTTCTTCACCATATCAAATATGCTTTAAACACACAAAGTTATAGCAGCCAGATGTAAAAATGCTATTTAAGATTTCAAAAAGAAAAGTGGATAATGAGTATAAATTCACAGATCGCAGACTGCTTCAGTGTTACTTTTTATCACTCTGTAGTGTGGACCCATATACTGTAAACACTGAGATTTTGCTGTAAGAAAACAGAGTGAACTTTACCCATGATCCAGTTGAAAAACAGCTGAATGGTTTAAATGTAAAAGTTTTTATTGTTTGAATGTCATCTTTATATTCCTGTAGGTCATCCCTCTTTGGAGCCGGGCCTTAACTGTGCTGCATTAAACGCTGGTAAAGCATCCAAGTGGGAAAGTTTGGCCTGCAGTAAGAAGTTAGGTTACATTTGCCGAAAGGGAAATTCAACAGATGTCACACCTTCAACAGGTACATAGATTGATCTTTTGTGGCTTTGTGGTTCCAAAAAAACCCAACAAAAGTACAACTTTACTTAACGAGTGCATATAAGTACCTCACAGTTATAAATAATGGTTCAGAATGAATACATAAATAGTTTAAAGACCTATAAAACGACACCGTCCCAGCAACAGCTTTTGAACCTTTTTTCTGAGTGGTATTTTATATATATATATATATATATATATATATATATATATATATATATACACATAATTTATATTATATTATGATATTCATGATATAATATAATAAATCCCCATACCCCACTTTCAAAACCACTTGCCTAGAAAACAGGTTGGTTTCAACAGGTTTAGAGGAAATTTAAAGCTGGGCATTGTCAGCATACTGTAACAATGACAGCTGATATTATGTTTTCTAATAACGTCTCCTAGAGGTAGCATGTATAACGAGAAGATGATAGGGCCTAGAACTGATCTCTGTGGTATACCATATTATACCTCTTTCATACCTCTTGAATACATCTTTCATTAGTTTTGTGGAAACACACACAGAGCCCATATTTGGTCAATTTTATATTCTCTCTCTCTCTCTCTCTCTCTCTCTCTCTCTCTCTCTCTCTCTCTCTCTCTCTCTCTCTCTCGGTGCATGCTGGGAGTTTTGGGGTGCGTGTGAGGGTGCTCACGAGGAGAGGACGTTTGATTTCAGGGGTTTTTCCCGTTTATATTTTTCTATATTCTCTTTTTTTCCGTTTTCTAAGTTTATGATTGTTTGTGTGTTCTTTTTATTTAGCATTTGATTTTTTTGGGGAGCGTTTTTTAGTGTTTGAGGCGGCATCGGGATGGCGTCTATCCCCGCGGGGATGGCGCCACAGGTGTCGCTCCGCCATGGAATCAGGTGTGTTCCGGCTCAGGGCATCACTGTTGAAGATGTGTTGCTGGCGATAGGAGAAAAAATTGGGTATGAGAATATCACTACAGCGTCCAGGATGAATAAAGCGGTGGTGGTGTTTTTTGAGAAGGAAGATACAGTTTATCAGTTAATAAGCGAAGGAATTGTGGTAAGTGGCGATTTTCTTATTATCTCACCGCTTGTTACTCCGACGACTAGAGTCACAATATCTAATGTACCGCCGTTCATTCGAAATGATGAAATTGAGAAAGTTTTGATGCAATATGGAAAGATGGCAAGTGAGATTCCCACTAGGGTGTAAACACGGGGCCTTAAAGCATGTTATGTCTTTTAGGCGCCAGGTGTTTATGTTCTTAAACGAACCAGAGTTGGACATTTCTTTCAGAGTTATGCACGAAGGAAAAGCGTATTTTATTCACGCGAACACTGGTAGTATGAAATGTTTTGAGTGCGGAGATATCGGGCATAAAAGGCACGCATGTCCGCACAAGGCTCAGGCTAGTGATGTAGAAGTGAGACCTAGTACTTCTGCTATTGGAGAGAGTAGTACATTAGTTTCTGAGGATGTGCAGGCTCAAACTGGTTCTCAGGAAAATATAGAGAGTAATGGACTGACTGAAAGTCAGGTTGAGAACGTTCATGAATTGGTTGATTCTGGTAGGAATCATAAGGTTTCTGAAACGGGTGAAGATAGTGTAACGAATGATGATATAGCTACGGTTAGTGTTGAAGGGGCTTCTAGTGAAAATACTGAAAAGTCTAATTCTGGTGAAACGTGTACTGATGCTGATCTGGAGATGCGAGATGATGATGCTTTCTCTGATATATCTGATTTTGGATCACAGTGTGGAAGTGTAGATGACATGTATACATTGCAGGACATAAACAATTTCCTAGATGTGACCTTTGGTAGAACAATGGAAGTCAGTGATTTTTTCCCTGATGAAAATAAATTCATTCATACAGTGAAAGTATTGCAGAGAAATGTTAGTTATGATGCTTTAAGTAAACTAAAAAGATTCAGGTTGAAGAAGATGCTAACAAAGTTAAGAAAGGATAAAATGAATGCTTCTCAAAAATAATCAAATGTTTAAATTACACAGGGTGAATATTTTTCTTTGCTTTTTTTGTTCTTTTTCTGTCCTCTTTCTATCCCCTTTCTCCTATGGAGCTGTTAAGGGTGGGCTCTTTAAATATAAATGGGGGCAGAGATGGTAATAAATTAGCAATGATATCAGAGTTATTTGGTATACAAAAAATAAATGTAGCTTTCTTACAGGAAACGCACACTAGTTCAGATAATGAATTTGAATTTAGTAGATGGTGGGAAGGAAAAAGCTTTTTAAGTCATGGGACAAATACAAGTGCTGGTATTGCTATTTTATTTTCTAAAGAAATGAATGTTAATATTTTGGCTATTGAAGAAATTGTAAAGGGAAGAATATTGATGTTAAACATAGAATATGAAGGATCTGTGTTTGTTCTGATTAGTGTATATGCACCCAATAATGGATATGAGCGTGTGAGTAACTTTTTTAAGTTAAGGAGTGCTATCCAGAAAATTGATGATAATGTCTGCACCATCATTGGGGGTGACTGAAATTGTACGATTGATTTTATTTTTGATAGAAATGGAGAAGAACCTCACCATGAATCAAGTGTTGTATTGTCAAAAATTTTGAAAGAGTTTGAGTTAACAGATATTTGGAGAAGAAGAAACACAGGAATTAAACAGTATACATGGCTCAAAGTATCTAATAATAGGGTTAGTGGAGCTAGATTAGACAGATTTTATATACGTAAAGAACGGAACAATAAAATTACATCTGTTTCTATTTTACCTGTCGGTTTTTCAGATCATCACTTGATCTTATTTGCTTTGAACATGAAAAGAATTTCAAAACCAAATTATTTTTGGCATTTTAATACTAAATTATTACAAGATGTTTTATTTTGTGAGAATTTTAAATCTTTTTGGAATGACTGGAAGTTAAAAAAGGGTTCTTTTGAAAATGTGCTCATGTGGTGGGAGGTTGGCAAAGCAAACATTAGAATATTTTGTCAAAATCATAGTTCACATTCCACTTCTATGGTAAAAGCAGTGATACAAAAACTTCAAAGGGAGATAAATGTTTTGGAGAATATTCTTGTGATGAACAATGATGTTGGAAATATACGAAATGAACATTTGAAAAAAAAGAGAACTTGGTTTATTATTACAAGAACAGGTGAAAGGAGCATTAATAAGAGCAAGAATTTGTTCTATTAAAGATATGGATGCTCCCTCCGCATATTTTTTTAATCTTGAAAAAAAAAGTGTTCAACAAAAGCTAATGTATCACCTCCGGCGACCTGATGGGGTCATAACTTCTGATCCAGTAGAAATAAGGAAACTGTCAGTTAATTTTTATACAAATTTATATGATGCTGAGACTTGTGATCTTGAATGTGTTTCTGATTTGCTGAGTGATCTACCAAAGCTGACAAATGGACAGAAAGAGTCTTTGGATGGATTAATTACTTTTAAGGAAGTTACTGATGCGATGAGACAGTTATCAAACGGTCGCTCCCCAGGAATTGATGGGTTACCAGCAGAGTTTTATCAGACATTTTGGAATATACTAGGAAATGATGTGTATGAAGTTTTATTGGAAAGTATAAGGAATAAGCTACTTCCTGTAAGTTGTCGAAGAGCAGTTCTTTCTTTGCTCCCTAAAAAAGGGGATTTGTGCCTTCTAAAGAACTGGAGACCTGTTTCTTTGTTGTGTATAGACTATAAAATACTGTCAAAATGTTTAGCAAACAGAATGAAACATATTTTAGAAGTATTAGTTCACAAGGATCAAACATACTGTATTCCTAATAGGTCAATTATGGACAATCTTTTTTTGTTAAGAGATGTCATTGATTTAAATCAATTTAATAATGTTGACTTGGGTGTGCTTTCTTTAGACCAAGAGAAAGCGTTTGATAGGGTTAATCATACATATCTTTTTGAGGTTTTAAAAAATTTTGGGTTTGGGAAGAATTTTATATCATATATTAAGTTGTTATATTCTGAAGTCTTTGTGATTGTGAAAGCTGGTGGAGGGTTGAGTGCCCCAATACCAATGTTAAAAGGGATTAGGCAAGGCTGTCCACTGTCTGGACAATTATATAGCCTTGTCATTGAGCCACTGTTGTGCAGACTTCGAAGGGACCTTAATGGAATTAATGGCATGCCTGGAATCTCGATATCGGCTTATGCTGATGATGTCAATGTTTTTATTTCAAATCAAAATGATGTTAATATTTTAACTGAAACAATGAGGAATTATGAAAAGGCATCATCTGCAAAGTTAAATTGGGAAAAAAGTGAGGGACTTATCATTGGGCAGTGGAAAAGTGGGCAAAACCCTCCAAAATTACCAGGTGGATTGCTGTGGGAAAGAGATGGGATGAAAATGCTAGGGTTTTTTTTGGAAGTAAACAATTTCAGAATAAAAATTGGGAGGGAATGCTGGAGAAGGTGTCTGCCCGATTGTTTAAATGGAAACCGCTATTGCCATTGATGTCTTACAGAGGAAGAGTTCTTGTGGTGAATAATCTGGCTGCCTCAACGTTATGGCATAGACTCATTGTAATGGAACCACCTGAAGATTTGATATGCAAAATACAGAGAACATTTGTGGAGTTTTTTTTGTAATGGAGAACGTCTCGGTTACGGATGTAACCCTCGTTCCCTGAAGGAGGGAACGGAGACGTCACGTCGTGACCGACGAATTGGGAACTCGCTTAGAGAGACCAATCTGCTTCGTTTACTACAAAAACGCCAATGAACTTGGCATTGAGATATTTGCATAATGCTGGCGCCGCCCCGCCAGGTGCCTTTATAAGCAGCAGGTGCAAATAGGGAAATTAGCTTCTTTTCGCTGAGAAAGCCGGGAGAAAGTGTGACCGGTCGTAACAGCAGGTGGCAGCACCTGTGGCGACGGGACGTGACGTCTCCGTTCCCTCCTTCAGGGAACGAGGGTTACATCCGTAACCGAGACGTTCCCTTTCAGTCGGTCACTACGACGTCACGTCGTGACCGACGAATTGGGAATCCCTATCAAAACGCCACTAGGGGCTGACCTCTTCCAGTGACTGCGTAAAAGCCCTCCGGTTCCACTTAAGGAGGAGGAGGTAGGTTTTAGGGCAGAAGGCCGGGCACTAGATGTTCCTTTAACCCCACAGAAGTGCCAGCGACTGGGAAGCGCCCTACCTGAGCGGGATAGGAACGCTGCGGAAGCCACCACCCGTCTTAAGGGCTAATGGTGGGCGAAGTCAACCGTAGTTGAGGAATAAAGACAGCCGTGGCTGTGTAAGCAAAGCAGTGCTCTGCTAAGGGAAACGTGGGCTGGTAGGATTAACCCCACGGAAAAATACTCACAAAGGAACCCGGTGGGACACAATGTGGAGCCCGAGCCAGACACGTAGGTTCGCGAGGATACAGCTAGTGAAAGGCTGACAGCCAATGCTCCGCAACAAAGGCTGCCAAGGCAGCGGAGGAAGAACAATTCAAACCATTACGCATTTTTGTTCTGAAGGCCTTCCATACTGACACAGTTATGAAGCATCAGTTGGAGGCTGCAAGCCGACCTGCGAGACTGCTCTCCGTGCTCCCCCTGGTGGAGGAAAGAACACGAGAGGATACAGGCTCGATACGAACACTGTAAAATCTAGTGAACGTATTAGGTGTCGCCCAACCAGCAGCTCTACAGATGTCTGTTAGCGAGGAACCACGAGCTAAAGCCCAAGATGAGGCAACGCTCCGTGTGGAGTGCACTCTCAAATTAAAGGGGCAAGGAATACCCTGAAGATTATAAGCCAGGGTGATAGTATCAACTATCCAATGAGACATCCTCTGCTTAGTGACAGCTTTCCCTTTCTGCTGGCCACCATAACAAACAAAGAGCTGGTCTGAGGTCCTGAGGCTTTGCGTGCGAACCACGTAGAGTCGCAGTGCGCGTACGGGGCACAACAAAGCCATGGTTGGGTCTGCGTCCTCCGGGGGCAGCGCTTGCAAGCTCACCACCTTATCTCTGAAGGGAGTGGTGGGAACTTTGGGCACGTAGCCTGGTCTGGGTCTCAGTGAGACAGCAGGACCAAACTAAAGCACGAATCGTCAACAGAGAATGCATGTAAATCCCCTACTCTTCTTCATGGAGGCCAATGCTATCAGGGTCAGAGTTTTCATTGATAAAAACCTCAGACTCGTAGACTGCAAAGGCTCAAAAGGGAGACCTGAAGGCTTCAGCACCATGGACAGGTCTCAGGAGGAAAGAGGGAGGGCGCGAGGGGTTTAGCCTGCGAGCGCCTCTTAAATGTAATAATTAAATCATGCTGGCCAACTGATCTGCCGTTGATAAGAGAGTGATGAGCAGAAATAGCGGCGATATCAACTTTAATGGCGGAGGGACAGCCTACCATCTAACCTATGTTAAAGATATAAAAGCACAATGTTAATGGGCATTCTCTGGGGTCCTCGCGTTGCGAAGAGCACCGGGTGACGAGAAAGGTTTCTTTAAGCGCGTAAGCCCGTCTTGTGGACGGTGCTCGAACCGCGTCGACGGTGTTAGATACCGCTTGCGATAAATCACCTAAACCTTGCGCGCGCTCAACGACCATACATGGAAATCCCACAGGTCGGGGCGCGGGTGCCATAATGTGCCCCTTCCTTGAGAAAGAAGGTCTTTCCTCAGGGAAAATCGTCAGGGAGGGGCTGTCGCGAGGAGCATTAACTCTGAAACCCAATTCCTGGAGTCCAGTACGGGGCGACTAATAAAAGGCTCTCCTCGTCCTGCCTGACTTTGCACAGAGTCTGCGCAATAAAGCTCACTGGAAGGAATGCGTATTAACGCACCCCCCGCGGCCAGCTGTGTGCCAACGCATCCACGCCGAGGCTGCCCTCGGTTAGTGAATAAAATAGGCGACAGTGGGTATCGTCCGGCGACGCAAACAGATCTATGTACGCACAACCGAACTTCTTCCAAATTAGCTGGACCGTCTGGGGGTGGAGTCGCCATTCGCCGGGGGCGCAGCTCGGGAAGCGCGTCTGCCGCTGTATTGAGCGTACCCGGGATGTAAATGGCACGAAGGGACCTCAGATGCTTCTGACTCCAAAGGAGGAGATGACGAGCGAGATGCGACAGGTGACGAGAGCGCAAAACCGCCTTAACGGTAAATAACGCAACAGTCGCAATATTATTGGTGTCGGCTAATACATCCTTCCCTCGCATCTCCATAGCGGAGCGTACAAGTCCCAGATATACAGCGCACCGCTCGCGGCAGTTGGGGTGCTATGCACACCCCTGAGACTGCAAGCCCGTCATACGTGGCTGATCATCCCGTGCTGAGGGCATTGCAATATACAGAATGCCAGGAGACCCCTCAGGGGCATATCTTCTATCGGAAATGCCGGGTCTACCACGGGGAAAAATTGAAATGACACGCAGGTGCAATGTTTACACGGTGTATGTCGGTGTGCCACGCTCTCCTCGAGACTCGATCGTAAGCCAACGCTGAAGCGGTCTCATATGAAGCAGCTAGGGCGGCGTCACAGCCGCAGCATGCTGTCATATGTCCAGGAGCTTCTGAAATTGTTTCAGAGGGACCGCGTACTTCCCTCGAATTAAAGCGAGGCAAGTCAGAACTGACTGGTTGCGCGCTCTTGTAAAACACGCCAATTAGTCGATCGAGTCTTATTTCCATACTGAGAAAAAGGATCCTCTGCACAGGGCAAAGTTGCTCTTTCCCAGCCGACCTGAAGACTTAAACGAGCGAGATGCCGAAGCATTAACTCTCTGTGTTCGCGCACGTCTGCCAAGAACGGGCTATTATAAGTCGACGTAGCTAAAAGCAGAATGCGAACAACGCTCTCTCTCTGACATTTTAATGCCGTGACTATGGAGACACGGAGAGAGAGAGACAGCTCGAATGGTGCACTTAGTATTAATATGCCCACCCCACGACGCAGAGCGAAAAAACGGTCTAAAGCGAGGGGAGATGGACACATAAAGTACACGTCTTACAGGTCTAAGGCTGCAAACCGATCTGAATATTGAAATACGAGCCTCGGCGTTATCATCCAAAAAGAACACCTTCGTAGAGCCGGTGCGTAAATCAAATCGATCGTAACCCGCCGCGTATTTTGGGTACTATGAGATAAAGGCTGGAAAAACCCCATCATCATCATCTCGGTAAGAGGGACCGGCTCGAACATCCTTCGCCAACAGGATATCGACTTTTGCACGCAGTACATGTGCATCGGACGCTTTCACCACAGTGAAACGAAAGCCCGAATTTTGGGGAGTGCCGGATTCGTAACCGAGGCGGATCGTGCGTAAAACCCAACGAAACGGGCTGGGAACTGAAGCCAAGCACCCAGGCACCGTACGAGGAGAAATAACGACACTACCGAAGTACCCGCGGGGGGGCAGCGAAGCGAGACAGGTGGGACTGCTGGTGCGTCTGCTGTGACAGCATAAACATCTACAGTATGTGTGTGTGACACTGACCTGAGCCCGCTGAGGGTAACGGTCGTCTGGTCTCCTCTACGGAGGGCGCAGACTCCGATGAGGGTGCTGGTGGTCCGGTCTCCTCAGCGGAGAGCTCGGACTCCTCAGGTCACCCGTTGGCGATAGAGGAGAGGTAGGGGAGCTGGTGTGTACCCGCTCACGGCTCTCTCGATCCTCCGGAGACCTAGAGAGGGAAGAGGAATGCACTCTTATGTGTGGTTAAGTGGGTACCGGCCGAACAGCCGGTGGAACATATGCAAACCAAGGATTTTCCACCCGACCCTCTATCGGGGGAAGGAGCTCCATCTCCTGAAGAGTGATCCTCTGCCAATCCGGGTCGCCCTTCACTGGCCACTTAAACTCCCGAATTTCACGGGAAGCGGCTAAGCGGGCGGGGCGAGCTGCTGACGACCGGTTCCCCTGCGCTGCCGAGATGGGGTCCGAGGAGGGGAACGGAGGTGGTCGCCGCAGGACGCCGACGGCGAGAGGCAGACTGAGGAGCCGGCGTGGTGGACCAAGGGCAGCTCTCTTCCGCCGGGGCATGACCTAGGAGATCGCCTCAGTCTGCGCAGCGGAGCTGTCCGACTCCCCTGGCTCGCCGAAGAGGCCGGTCTGTGAGACAGGAGCATTCAAGTTGTTCTCGTCTGCGTCCGTCATGTCAGCCAGACACAGCCAAAGGTGGCGATCTTGAACCACTGTGGTGGACATCGCACGACAGAAGGTCGCGGGCTCCCTCGTAAATCCTTGGTGAGCCTGCAGCAACGTTATTGCGTGCAGGGCCGAAGCCGCCTCTCCGGCATGCCTGATGGGCAGCGTCCGTAACCGGACGACTGTCTACAAACACGGGAGGAAAGGGTTGGGTGGTCCCTCCAGGAACGCATCCCGCTCCACTGAAGGGGTCCCCGCCCTTAGCGGCTCCGTTGGTGAGGGAGGTGAGGGGTGAAGCTGAACGGCCGGACGGCCGCAAATCACGTCAGCTCTTCGTGCCGCGGGAAAGATAGGCACAGGAGGAGAGGACCGAGAGGCCCGAGCAGCTCCGAAGTACCAATCATGTGGGCGGGACGGTTCGGGCGGAAAGGGGTTAACCTTTCCAACTCTACCGTCTCCGCCGCTCGCGGGCACGGCCGCCATCTCCGGAACGACTCTGCCTCGGAGGAAAAATGGACACCCCTCTGATGCTGCAGAAGTGACGGGACCAGAAGGAGGTCCAATGGATTCGGCAGACATCGTAGAACACGACTCTGCAGTCTCCACCGGAGCCTCAACCGGCTGAGGATGAGAAGGCCGGTAGGCGGAGGACGCATCCTCCATCCTACTCAGCGTAGTGACGCGAAGGGCGCCCTGCGAGCGCTTGACAGCCGCACCATGGCGGCGTCAGCACTGCAAAGGCGCGGACAGCGTTCCCGTAGAAACGACAGTCGTCTCCGCAATCCAAGAGGGTTATGCTCTCACAGAGAGAACAGAAACTCTCCACGAACGCAGCCCCGGAGTGCTCGATGCCTGAGCACGAAGACAGCGCTCGTGACCGTCACTGGAACCCTTATACTTCTCGCATCCAAGATCGCACGGGCGAAAAGCTATCCTGTAAAGGACGCTGATCTCCGCATATACGAGAGAGTGGCTGCCTTTAAAAAGACACAGAGCTCTCACGTATCACTCTTTTAGGGAAATCACTCTTTGGGTGCTCAGCTGATGATGCGCACAGGGAAGGCAACGCACACACTAAACTCAAAACAAAAAAGATGCAGAGCCGTGGAATACTGCGAGCGTCCGCTGTGTTAGTACTGCTTGTCAATCAACTTCAGCAACCGTTCCCAGAAGAGCAGAGAGTAGCTTCTCAGTAGCAGATAAAGCCGGCTTTCGAAGCGAAAAAGCTAATTTCCCTATTTGCACCTGCTGCTTATAAAGGCACCTGGCGGGGCGGCGCCAGCATTATGCAAATATCTCAATGCCAAGTTCATTGGCGTTTTTGTAGTAAACGAAGCAGATTGGTCTCTCTAAGCGAGTTCCCAATTCGTCGGTCACGACGTGACGTCGTAGTGACCGACTGAAAGGGAACACTGGATTAGAGCCGCTGCACTCTATCTTCCTGTTTCCGAGGGAGGTCAAGGTCTGGTCGATGTACGGAGTAGGATCTGTGCTTTTAGAATACAAGCAGCACAGCGATTCCTGTACAATAAGAACTTAACTTGGGCTGAGACTGCAAGAATGATCCTACAAAAAGCTGGTGGTCTTAAATTGGATAGACATTTGTTTTTAATGGAACTGAATAAAGTGAATTTGTCTGAGATTACACCTTTTTACCGGTCAATTTTGTACTATTGGAGAACTGTTTTTAAAGTGGAACGAGAGCTTGGTGAATCTGGGAGTTGGATACGAGAAGAAAGCCTGTTTTTCAACCCAATGATTCAGACAAGACTTTTGTCATCTGTAAGCGTGCGTGCATGTTTACAAAGACATGGCATTGTGAAGCTAGGGCAACTTTTAAATAATGGACAATGGAAATCTGTTGAAACTTTGAAAGAGGTAACAGGATTAAAATCCTCGCGTCTAACGGAAAAGCTGGTGGAAGAAATTGTGCAGGCATTACCAAGTTGTTGTAGAAAAAATATCGGACAAGACTTTTCATCAGAAATAAACAATGAGTTGGATTTTCCACAAATAAGAGTTGCTGCTGCAGTCGGTGAAAGACAAGAGGAGGAATTAGAAGGTTCCCTTTTGACTTTTAAAACTCCACAGCTGGATTTGTTTGAAATAACATCAAAAAAAGCCATTTATAATACTGCAGTTAAAGTTTTGCATCAAGTTTCACTCAGAGGACAAAAGAACTCAAGGTGGCCAGATCTATTGAAGCCCGAATTTCTTGTAAGAGACAGATGGAGAACTTTGTATAAACCTCCAGTGGAGAAAAGAACTGCAGATCTTCAATGGAGAATCATTCATATGGTGCTATAGCTACAGACAAACATGTGGCGCACCTGAATCCAGCAGTAGGGGTGGGATGTAGGTTTTGTGGTGAAGTGGAAAATTTAGAACATTTGTTTTTAAAATGTAAAAGATTGGAAGGTCTACTTGATGTTCTTAGCAGATTGTTTCAAGCTTTTGGGGAGGAATTCTCAGAACAAGTTTTTATAGGGGGTGTGAAATACAAGTTTTCAGAAAGAAGGAAGATGTGTCTGTTAAATTATTTAATAGGAACTGCAAAATTGGCAATATGGAAAACCAGGAAAAATCAAGGGTTACAGTTGAATAGTATCAATGTTGAAGTGATGTTTACGAAGTTGGTAGCAGGTAGACTCAAAATAGAATTTGCATACTATTGTCTTGTAAATAATGAGATGGTTTTTCATGATTTGTGGTGTGTTAATGATGTTTTGTGTGTTGTTTCTGATGGAAATCTGTTGTTGGAAATTTAATTTAATTTTAATTTTTATAAATTTTTTTCCCTCTCTTCATATGATGTGAATTGTTGATTATATGATGTTTTAAATAAAGGTTTGTAAATCCTCTCTCTCTCTCTCTCTCTCTCTCTCTCTCTCTCTCTCTCTCTCTCTCTCTCTCTCTCTCTCTCTCTCTGCGCATGTGCGTGTGCGTGTGTAGTAGTGGGGCGAGTGGAGCGTGTTGGTTAGAGTGAGCGTGAACATTTGGACTTTTTGAAAGTGTTTCCTTTACTTTTTCCCCTCTTTTGGATCTTTACTAAATTGTTTTAAAATTATTGAGTATTTATAGCCGCTCGCGGCTTTTGTCGCGGGTCGGTATGGCCTCTGAAGTTAGACAGGGAGCCTCGCTTCTGTCGTTGCGTAATGGATGCAGGTGTGTACCTGAACTTGGCGTGAGCGTGGAGGATGTTCTCGAGGTGGTGGGAGAACTTGTAGGTTTTGACAAAATTCTCTCAGCATCGCGAATGAACAAAGCAGTCGTTGTGTTTTTAAAAACAGAGCAGTTAGTTAATCAGGTGACTGAGAATGGACTATGGATTAAGGAAATGTTTGTGCCCGTTACTCCTTTAGCGGCTCCGGCAACTAAAGTTACTATTTCCAATGTACCGCCTTTTGTCTCTGACGACGCGATTGTTAAAGAATTAACCCGATACGGTAAAATCGCAAGTCCCGTCAGAAATATTCCTTTGGGATGTAAAAACACTGATCTCAAACATGTTTTGTCGTTTAGAAGACAAGTGTTAATGTTTTTGACTTCAGCGGAGCGCACATTAGAGATTTCGTTCCGTGTGAGGCATGGAGATGGATCATATATGCTTTATGCAAGTACTGACAACCTAAAGTGTTTTGAATGTGGAAACATAGGCCATAAACGCTTCTTCTGTCCTAATAAAAAAGCGGATGCTGAGCAGCAGTTGCCCGTCGATGCTACTGAAAGTGAATCAGCTCAACAAAATGATACGAGTGATACCGGGGATAATACAGCACCACCACTGGATAAACAAGTACCTAAGAAACCGAACAAAAGGCCGTTAGAGGAGGTCTACGGGCACAATGAGGTGAGTGAAAGCGATGCTGGTGTGGATGTTGAGAGTAGTGAGCAGGCTGGATGCAGTTCTGCGATTGTTAATGAAAATGATGATGTTGAGGAAGAAAATGAAACTGTATCTCAGACTGTTATACAAATAGCTGAGCAATGCTCTGTGGATGAAATGGATGGATTATCTCAGTACACTGATGATAGTATGAAAGATGATGGACATTGGTCTGAAAGGTCAGAAATGTCAAAAGTAGAGACAGAAGATTTGTATACTGTAGAACAAATTAATGCTTTTCTGGATGAGACAAAAGGCAGAAGCACAGAAGTGAGTGAATTTTTCCCAGATCTGGATACGTTTATCTCTTCTGTTATGTGGGCAAGGAAAAGTTGCAGTAATGATGAGCTATCACAACAGAAACGTTTTAGGTTAAAAAAGCATATAACAGATATTCGAAAAAAGTTTAAGACAGGGAAAGTGAAACCAAAAAGAGGAAAATACTGCTAATCACTATGGCTAATACACATCTCTTTCTGACTGTTCTTTTCCTAATCTCTTTCCTTCTTATGGATATTTTACGTTTGGGATCCCTAAATGTTAATGGGATGAGGGATAAGAGGAAAGCTGATACAGTGATAGAATTCATAAAGTTAAAGAAATTAGATGTAATTTTCTTACAAGAAACTCATAGTGATGCAAATAATGAGGTTGACTGGAGGTTGTGGTGGGGTAATGAATGTGCTTTCACACATGGTACCAACCTGAGTGCAGGAACTGCTATTCTTTTTTCTCCCTCTATAAAAGCCAAAGTTTAAGAAAAAGTGAAATTGAACCAGGAAGATGTTTGGCAGTTAAGGTTGATTTAAATGGTCTTGTTTTTACGTTTGTGAGTGTATATGCACCTAATATAGGAGCTGAGAGAATATTTTTTTTTAATAAATTGAAAGGGTTTTTAAGACAACAGCAAGGTAATGGTTTTACTATATTAGCTGGGGACTGGAACTGTACACTCAATGCATTGCTTGATAGAAATGGAGAAGAACCCCATTTTCAGTCATCTATAGTACTTGATAATGTTATGAAAACCTCTAATCTTACTGATATATGGAGAGAAAATAATCCCTCTGTTCAACAATATACATGGGTAAAGGTCAGTGATGGGAGGATTTCAGCAGCACGACTGGATAGAGTGTACTTATCAAGTAGTATGAAAAGTAGAGTCATTCATACTGCTATTGTGCCCATTTCTTTTACTGATCATAAATTAATCACTGTTGACTGTACTTTGAATTCTAAGAAAAACAGAAGTGTTTACTGGCATTTTAATGTCAAATTGTTACAAGACAAGTTTTTTTGTGAATCTTTTAAACATTTTTGGGAGACTTGGAAAACAGAAAAAACAAGATTTGATAATGTTATTCTTTGGTGGGAAGTTGGTAAAGCTCACATAAGAGAGTTTTGTCAGCAGTATACATCTCAGTCCAATTTTTATTGGAAACAGTCTCTAGAATGGCTTGAAAGAGAAATCCTTACCATTGAAAAAAACATGATAGGAGATCCCTCTTCCAATGTAAATGAGTGGTTTGAGAAGAAATCGAAATTGAGCTCTATTTTAAATGAAAAGGTCAAAGGAGCGCTTGTGAGAAATAGATTTTTATCTATAAATGATATGGACAGTCCCACTTCCTTTTTTTTCAATCTGGAGCACAAGAGTGTAAAAGTTAATCAAATGTATAATCTGAAGAATGACAATGGACAATGTACTTCTGATCCTGTGGAAATGCGTAGGTTAGCAGTGAATTTCTATTCACATCTATACTCGCCTGAGGATATAGACATTGCGATACAAAATGATCTCCTACAAGGTCTTTCTTGTTTGAATGATGAAGATAAAAATGCATTGGAATCTGGATTAACTTTTGCGGAATTAAGCAATGCCTTAACAGGTCTTTCGTCGGGTCATACCCCAGGCATAGATGGACTTTCTGGTGAATTTTATAAGCATTTCTGGACAACATTTGGGACTGATCTATTTGAGGTGCTCGATGAATGTAATCGTACTGGTCTTCTACCTAAGAGCTGCTTAACGGGCTGTCTTAACATTGCTCCCAAAAAAAGGAGATCTTACCTTGTTAAAGAACTGGAGACCTTTGGCAATTCTCTGCACTAAATATAAACTTTTATCAAAGTGCCTTGCAAACAGATTGAACAAAATATTGTTTAAAATTATACACAAAGATCAATCTTACTGTATAAAAGACAGATGTATTGCTGACAACTTGCATTTAGAACGTGATGTTATTGATTATGCCATGTGTAATAATATTGATGTAGGGCTATTGTCAATCGATCAGGAGAAAGCCTAAGATCGTGTTGATCATCAATATCTTTTTAAAGTTTTGGAAGCTTTTGGGTTTGGTGAGAAATTTGGAAACATGATAAAGCTGTTGTATAACAATGCAACATGTATGGTGAAGATAGCAGGAGGTTTAAGTGTCCCTGTTAAGGTACAGAGGGGCATCAGACAAGGATGCCCACTTTCTGGTCAGCTGTATAGCTTAGCAATAGAACGTCTCGGTTACGGATGTAACCCTCGTTCCCTGAAGGAGGGAACGGAGACGTCACGTTGTGACCGACGAATTGGGAACTCGCTTAGAGAGACCAATCTGCTTCGAATACTATTAAAACGCCAATGAACTTGGCATTGAGATATTTGCATAATGCTGGCGCCGCCCCGCCAGGTGCGTATAAGCAGCAGGTGCAAATAGGGAAATTAGCTTCTTTTTCGCTGAGAAAGCCGGAAAGTGTGACCGGCCGTAACAGCAGGTGGTAGCACCTGTGGTGACGGGACGTGACGTCTCCGTTCCCTCCTTCAGGGAACGAGGGTTACATCCGTAACCGAGACGTTCCCTTTCAGTCGGTCACTACGACGTCAGGTCGTGACCGACGAATTTGGAATCCCTACCAAAACGCCACTAGGGGCTGACCTCTTCCAGTGTCTGCGTAAAGCCCTCCGGTTCCACTTAAGGAGGAGGAGATAGGTTTTAAGGCAGAAGGCCGGGCACTAGATGTTCCTTTAACCCCACAGAAGTGCCAGCGACTGGGAAGCGCCCTACCTGAGCGGGATAGGAACGCTGCGGAAGCCACCGCCCCTCTTAAGGGCTAATGGTGGGCGAAAGTCAACCGTAGTTGAGGAATAAAGACAGCCGTGGCTGTGTAAGCAAAGCAGTGCTCTGCTGAGGGAAACGTGGGCTAGTAGGATTAACCTCACGGAAAATACTCACAAAGGAACCCGGTGGGACACAATGTGGAGGCCGAGCCAGACACGTAGGTTCGTGAGGATACAGCTAGTGAAAGGCTGACAGCCAATGCTCCGCAACAAAGGCTGCCAAGACAGCGGAGGAAGAACAATTCAAACCATTACGCATTTTTGTTCTGAAGGCCTTCCATACTGACACAGTTATGAAGCATCAGTTGGAGGCTGCAAGCCGACCTGCGAGACTGCTCTCCGTGCTCCCCCTGGTGAGGAAAGAACACGAGAGGATACAGGCTCGATACGAACACTGTAGAATCTAATGAACGTATTAGGTGTCGCCCAACCAGCAGCTCTGCAGATGTCTGTTAGCGAGGAACCACGAGCGAGAGCCCAAGATGAGGCAACACTCCGTGTGGAGTGCGCTCTCAAATTAAAGGGGCAAGGAATACCCTGAAGATTATAAGCCAGGGCGATAGTATCAACTATCCAATGAGACATCCTCTGCTTGGTGACAGCCTTCCCTTTCTGCTGGCCACCATAACAAACAAAGAGCTGGTCTGAGGTCCTGAGGCTTTGCGTGCGGTCCACGTAGAATCGCAGTGCGCGTACGGGGCACAACAAAGCCATGGTTGGGTCTGCCTCCTCCGGGGGCAGCGCTTGCAAGCTCACCACCTGATCTCTGAAAGGAGTGGTGGGAACTTTGGGCACGTAGCCTGGTCTGGGCCTCAATGTTACGCTCGAGGCAGCAGGACCAAACTGGAGGCACGAATCGTCAACAGAGAATGCATGTAAATCCCCTACTCTCTTCACGGAGGCCAATGCTAGCAGGGTCAGAGCTTTCATTGATAAAAGCTTCAGACTCGCAGACTGCAAAGGCTCGAACGGAGGTCCCTGAAGGGCTTTCAGCACCATGGACAGGTCCCAGGGAGGAATAGAGGGGGGGCGCGAGGGGTTTAGCCTGCGAGCGCCTCTTAGAAATCTAACAACCAAATCATGCTGGCCAACTGATCTGCCGTTGATAAGTGAGTGATGAGCAGAAATAGCGGCGATATCAACTTTAATGGTGGAGGTTGACAGCCTACCGTCTAACCTATGTTGAAGATATAAAAGCACGATGTTAATAGGGTATTCTCTGGGGTCCTCGCGTTGCGAAGAGCACCAGGTGAAGAAAAGGTTCCATTTAAACGCGTAAGCCCGTCTCGTGGACGGAGCTCGTGCCGCGTCGATTGTGTTAGATACCGCTTGTGGTAAATCACCTAAACCTTGCGCGCGCTCAACGACCACACATGGAGATCCCACAGGTCGGGGCGCGGGTGCCATAATGTGCCCCCTCCTTGAGAAAGAAGGTCCTTCCTCAGGGGAATCCGCCAGGGAGGGGCTGTCGCGAGGAGCATTAGTTCTGGAAACCAATTCCTGCTCGTCCAATATGGGGCGATCAGTAAAAGGCTCTCCTCGTCCTGCCTGACTTTGCACAGTGTCTGTGCAATTAAGCTCACTGGGGGGAATGCGTATTTGCACATCCCCCGAGGCCAGCTGTGTGCCAATGCATCCACGTCGAGGCTGCCCTCGGTTAGTGAATAAAATAGGCGACAGTGGGTATCGTCCGGCGACGCAAACAGGTCTATCTGCGCACGACCGAACTTCTTCCAAATTAGCTGGACCGTCTGGGGGTGGAGTCGCCATTCGCCGGGGCGCGCAGCTCGAGAAAGCGCGTCCGCTGCTGTATTGAGCGAGCCCGGAATGTGAATGGCACGAAGGGACCTCAGATGCTTCTGACTCCAAAGGAGGAGATGACGAGCGAGATGCGACAGGTGACGGGACCGCAAACCGCCTTGACGGTTGATATATGCAACGGTCGCAGTGTTGTTGGTGCGTACTAGTACATCCTTCCCTCGCAGCTCCGTAGCGAAGCGTACAAGTCCCATATATACTGCCCACAACTCTCGGCAATTGATATGCCAGTGCAACTGGGGTGCTGTCCACACCCCTGAAGCTGTAAGCTCGTCGTACGTGGCACCCCAGCCCGTGTCGGACGCATCTGTGTGTACAACAGCATGCCGAGCGATCTGTCTCATGGACACACCGGACCTGAGAAACGCGGGGTCCGACCACGGGGGGAATGTTAGGCGACACGCAGGTGTAATAGCTACACGATGGATGCCGGCGCGCCACGCTCTCCTCGGGACTCGATCGTGAAGCCAACGCTGAAGCGGTCTCATATGGAGCAGCCCGAGTGGTGTCACAGCCGCTGCTGCTGCCATATGCCCCAGGAGCTTCTGAAATTGTTTCAGCGGGACCGCATTCTTCCCTCGAAATGAACCGAGGCAAGTCAGAATTGACTGGACGCGCTCTTCTGTCAAACGCGCCGATAAATCGATCGAGTCCAGTTCCATCCCGAGAAAAGAGATCCTCTGCGTGGGACAGAGTTTGCTCTTCTCCCAGTTGACCCGAAGACCCAAACGGGCGAGATGCCGAAGCGTTAAATCTCTGTGTTCGCAAAGCGTCCGCCGAGAATGCGCTATTATAAGCCAATCGTCGAGGTGAGCCAAAATGCGAACACCGCTCTCTCTGAGGGGTTTTAACGCCGCCTCCACTACTTTCGTGAATACACGGGGAGAGAGACAGCCCGAACGGTAAAACTTTGTACTGGTATGCCCGTCCCTCGAATGCAAACCGGAGAAACGGTCTGTGACGAGGGAGAATGGACACATGAACGTACGCGTCTTTCAGGTATATTGCCGCAAACCAATCTTGGGGGCGAATTGAATTGAATATTTGCTTCGGTGTTATCATCCTGAAAGACCTCCTCTGCAGAGATTTGTTCAGAATGCGCAAATCCAAGATCGGTCGCAACCCACCGCCTTTTTTGGGTACTATAAAGTACGGGCTGTAGAAACCCGACCTCATCTCGGTTGGAGGGATCGGCTCGATCGCGTCCTTCGCCAGCAGGACTTCGACCTCTGCACGCAGTACATGTGCATCGGACGCTTTCACCGTGGTGAAACGAATGCCCGAGAATTTGGGTGTGTGCCGGATGAATTGTATTTTGTAACCGAGGCGGATAGTGCGTAAAACCCAACGAGAAGGGCTGGGAAGCTGAAGCCAAGCCCCCAGGGACCGTACGAGGGGAATTAACGGCACTACCGGGGTACCCGCGGTGGGGCGGCGGAGCGGGACAGGTGGTACTGCCGGTACGTCTGCTGAGACAGCATAAGTATCTACAGTATGTGTGTGTGTGACACTGACCTGAGCCCGCTAAAGGTGACGGTCGTCTGGTCTCCTCAGCGGAGAGCACAGACTCCGATGAGGGTGCTGGTGGTCCCGTCTCCTCAGCGGAGAGCTGGGACCCTCAGGACACCCGCTGGCGATAGAGGAGAGGGAGGAAGAGCATGTGAATGCCCGCTCACATCTCTCTCGATCCTCTGAAGACCTGGAGAAGGAATAGGAATGCACTCTTTTTGTGGTTTTGTGGGTGCCGGCTGAGAAGCCGGCGGAACAGAAAGAAAACGAAACCAAAGATTCTCCACCCGGCCCTCTACCGGTGGAGGGAGCGATGCCATCACCGTCTCCCGTAGAGTGATCCCATCCGAATCCAGGTCGCCCGTCTCAGGGCCGCTTCGATTTCCGTTTACCACGGGAAGCGGGTGGGGCGGGCGGGGCGGGCTGCCGACGGCTGTTCCCCCTCCGTGGCCTGGAAGATGTTCTAGTGGGGGGGGTGGAGGCAGCCGCCGCAGGGCGCCCTCGGCGAGGAGCAGACGGGCCTGCCGGCGCTGGAGGGCGAGATGCAGGTCGCTTGCGCCGGGGCATGATCTGAGCGATCGCCTCCGTCTGCTTCTGGGCGGCGGAGAACTGCTGGGCAAAAGACTCCACCGACTCACCGAAGAGGCCAGCCTGGGACACTGGAGCGTCTAAGAACTTGTTCTTGTCCGCGTCCGACATGTCCGCCAGACATAGCCATAAGTGGCGTTCCTGGACCACCATCGTGGACATGGCACGACCAATCGCCTGCGCTGTCACCTTCGTAGCGCGAAGAGCCAGATCAGTGGCAGCCCGGAGCTCCGAAAGGCCAGGCGAGTCGTGTCCTCCCTCGTGCAGATCCCTCAAGGCCTTCGCTTGGTGAACCTGCAGCAACGCCATTGCGTGCAGGGCTGAAGCCGCCTCTCCACATGCCTGGTGGGCAGCGCCCGTTAAACCGGAGGACTGTCTGCAGGCACGAGAGGGGAGGGTTAGCCGGACACAGCTGCATCGCGACCGCGCGCTCCACAGGAGGGATCCCCGTATAACCCTTAGCGGCTCCGCTGGTGAGGGAGGTGAGGGGGGAGGGCTGAAACGGCCGTAATCTAGTAGAAAACGGCGACTTCCAGGTTCTAGTCAGCTCCTCGTGCACCTTGGGGAAGATAGGCACCGGTGGAGAGGGTTGTGACACCCGGGCAGCTCCAAAGAACCAATCATCCAGGCGGGACGGCTCGGGCTGAGGGGGGGAACCCACTCTAGCCCTACGGTCTCCGCCGCTCGAGCGAGCACGGCCACCATCTCTGGATCGAACTCCGGCGTCCCAACCCGACCAGAGGGAGGAAGGGCGTCGGGGTCCACGTCTGGGGGGAGGCCCACCCTCGGATGCTGCGGCGTCGGTGGACCCGGAGGGAGGCACAATGGATTCTAGAGACATCGTAGAACACAACGCTGAAGTCTCCATAGGCACATCAACCGGCTGTGGATGAGGAGGCTGAGAGCATGAGGACGAATCCCCCGACCGGCTCAGCACAGTGATGCGGAGGTCGTCCTTTGAGAGCTTCACAGCCGCACCGTGGCGGCGTTCAGCACTCGCATGACGAGGGTTGCGCTTTTCCCGGAGGAAAGACAACCGTCTCCGCAAATCCACAAGGGACATGTTCTCGCAGTGAGAACACTTACCCCCAGCGAACGCTGCCTCTGCGTGCTCAATGCCCAAACACGAAAGACAACGCTCGTGACCGTCCTTCGGACCCATGTATTTGCCGCACCCAAGATCGCACGGACGAAAAGCCATCCTGAAAAGGACGCTGATGTCCGGATATACGAGAGAGTGGCTGCCTTTAACAAGGCACAAAGCTCTCTCGTATCACTCTTTTAGGGAAATTCACTCAGATGCTCAGTTGATGATGCGCACAGGGAAGGCAACGCACACACTAAACACGAAACAAAAAACAGATTTAGAGCCGTGGAATAAGCGAAGCGTCCGCTGTGGTACTGCTAGTCCAACCAACTTCAGCAATCAAATCCCAACAGAGTAAAGTAGCTTCTCAGTAGCAGATACTGCTGGCTTTCGAAGCGATAAAAAGCTAATTTCCCTATTTGCACCTGCTGCTTATATACGCACCTGGCGGGGCGGCGCCAGCATTATGCAAATATCTTAATGCCAAGTTCATTGCCGTTTTAGTAGTATTCGAAGCAGATTGGTCTCTCTAAGTGAGTTCCCAATTCGTCGGTCACGACGTGACGTCGTAGTGACCGACTGAAAGGGAACCTCTTCTATGTAAACTAAGAGAGAGGTTAATGGGTTTGCAGGTACAAGGTGCTATTTTTAATGATTTTGTAAAAGTTTCAGCTTACGCTGATGACATCACTGTTGTTTTAAGGAATGGTAAAGATGTTCAGGTTTTAAAAGATATTTTATTAAATTATGGTAAAGCCTCATCTGCAAAAGTAAACTGGGCAAAAAGTGATGCATTGTGGTGTGGTTTAAACCATAGCACTCCGTTACTCCCAGGTAATTTAAAATGGGGAAAATCTGGTTTCAAATATTTGGGGGTGTTTTTAGGAAGAGAGGATTACAAGAAACAGAATTGGGAGGGTCTGGTGGAGAAGATGTGTTCTCGGTTGTCTTGTTGGCATTGGTTGCTACCCCAGTTATCTTACAGGGGAAGAGTCCTGGTCTGCAACAACCTTGTAGCCTCAACATTATGGCACAAAATGAACATTCTGGAACCTCCTGAAGATTTGGTTGGAAAAATCCAGAAATGCTTAATTGACTTTTTTTGGTCCGGTAACCACTGGATAAAAGCATCAACTTTGTTTCTGCCCAAACAAGAAGGTGGACAAGGGCTAGTGGACATAAAAAGTCGAATTAAGACTTTTAGACCGCAGACAGTAAAACGTTTTCTCTATGGGGAGGATGTAAGCTGGTCTGGAGTAGCTTGTGCACTCCTCAAAAGAGCTGGAGAGATGGGGCTGGATAAACACTTGTTTCTTCTGGACCTTCAAAATGTTGATTTCACTGGACTAACATCTTTTTATCACTCAGTGTTTAAAGCGTGGAGGACTTTTAATATCTCAAGAGACATAACAGATGAAGGAGGTCTCTGGTCAAGGGAGGAACCCCTAATGCACAATCCTATTGTGGACTCAGAGATTTTAAAATCACCATCGATGAGGAATCTTCTAAAGGCTGCAGGAGTTACAAAGATTGGACATTTAATAACTTCAGATGGATGGATGTCTCCTGAAATGCTAGCCTCCAAGATTGGAATAAGATCAACTCGTCAGGCACAAAGACTGTTAAATTAAATTTTTGGGAGCCTACCAACAGTGTTTAAATGCAGTGTGGAAACAACTAATGAAGATATGGATTTAACTTTTCCTGAACTAAGAATGACTCCGGCTGTGGGCATATTTGAAGAAAAGGAGGGCTCTTTGTTGACCTTCAAGACTCCTGAACTGGACCTTTTCAGTAATACTGAGAAGAAAGCACTGTACGTCACATGTGTAAAAGTGTCACACATTCATTCTTTAGGAGGAGTCAAAGAGTCAAAATGGCAAGAACTATTTGGATCAGGCTCTTCCCTGAAGGGTAGCTGGAGGGCCTTGTACAAGCCTCCCATTGGAAAAAGGTCTGGAGACCTTCAGTGGAGAGTTGTGCATGGGTTAATAGCTACAAACAGATACAGAGCACATCTCGATCCCCAGGTACAAGAGGGATGCCCTTTTTGTGGGATGACCGAAAATGTTTTTCATTTATTTCTTCAATGTGGGAGGCTTGTGCCTCTAATTTCTCAACTAGAAGAATGGTGTACAGTCTTGGGAGAAGTTTTTTCACCCAGGTTATTCATCTACGGTCCAAAGTATAGCAGAAACAAAAAGCAGGTCTATGTTTTGCTTAATTTTTTGTTTGGACAAGCAAAAATGGGTATATGGATTTCACGTAAAAGCAAAATAAATAATGTTGGGTCAACAGATGCAATGTTAATTTTAAAAGGGTTAATTAAAACTAGATTAAAGGTAGAGTATGCATATTATAATTTGGTTAAAGACCTTGAGACTTTTAATGATATTTGGGGAATAAACCAGTGTATATGTGAATCTGACTTTGATGGTGCTTTGCAAATTTATATCTAATTGTTTTGGTTTTGTTTTGTTTATGTTGTGTTTTTGTATCTATTTATAAAAAAAAAAGTCAAAGTCTCTCTCTCTCTCTCTCTCTCTCTCTCTCTCTATCAGGTAAAGATCAGCCTAACTTCTGTCCTGTGTCTTGGGTGCCGTACGCCGGTCACTGTTATTATCTGCAGCGCACAAATAAGACGTGGAATGATGCTTTGACTGCGTGTCACAGAGAAGGATCAGATCTGGCCAGCATACACAACATAGAAGAACACAGTTTCATCATATCACAGACTGGATACAGTACGTCTGCACAACTAAATAGTTTTAGTAACACACAAAAAACCTACACGAAATTAAAATATAAATGCGAGTGACTGAGCATAGAAAGTAAATCTGACGCAATGTCCTGTCCCACAAGCCACTTTTGGCAGCATATTGGACAGGACAGGACTGTCCTAAAACACTTATGATGGAACTGAGGCATTTCTAGATAGAAAGCACAATAACATTAATATTTCCAAAACAGTGCTTGATCTATCAGGAAATATGATTATAGAAATGCCACAGCTCTTCTATTAGTTTGGTTTGCTTGTAGATCGCTCTTGCCAAGTCCAATATGGTGGTGACCTTGACGATAAACTACATAATATGGCGCCTGTTTAAAGTAGATGTTTTTGCAAAATACAAATTAAGCAATCATTGACTGTTTGATTATCAAAATCTTTGTTAGTGTTGCACCTCTAATAATTTAATTTCAGTTGGTGGTATAAAATTGAGTGTTGTTGTTGTTGTGTAGTGTCGACTGATGAGCTCTGGATTGGTCTTAATGACCAAAGGATTCAGAATCTGTTTGAGTGGTCAGATAGATCACACGTCACCTTTACTAAATGGTTTGTTGGAGAACCTTCACACATCACAAATCTAATGGAGGATTGTGTTCTTATCAGAGGACAGGTGGGTAGTTTTATTTACTTTTTGCATCTCGTTCTCACTATAGTTTCTTTCTGATTGTTTTATGGTCATAATTTTTCATTAGTGATGCTTTACATGTGTGCAA
Source organism: Paramisgurnus dabryanus (assembly GCF_030506205.2). Taxonomy (NCBI): domain Eukaryota; kingdom Metazoa; phylum Chordata; class Actinopteri; order Cypriniformes; family Cobitidae; genus Paramisgurnus; species Paramisgurnus dabryanus. The sequence goes on from NC_133338.1 coordinate 55,880,340, forward strand.
TAGGAGGGGAAGTGGTCAGATCATCTTTGTGAGTCAGCTCATGGTTACATCTGTAAGAAGAAAGCTTCCACTAAACCTGAAGGATCTCCAGAGGTCATCAGTCCTGGATGTCCAGCTGTGAGTCTGCATCACCTCATACTCTTTATTTTACATAAACAAACATTAAATAATGAAGAAAGTCAACTAAAAACCACTATAAAGTCACACAATAAACACACTGACAAATTACAAATCAAAGTGAAATGTAACATTAACATCAAGTTGTTTTTGTAAAATCATTATAAATGTATAGAATTTTTACAGTTTCTGTTTGTTTTCTGTCTGTTATGTGCTCATGACACATTATTGATGTTGTGTTGTTGTTGTGTATTAAGTGTTGTATAAATATACAGATGTAAATTATATTTAAGGGACATTTGGTGATAGTAAGAATGTCTTTTCACAGGGTTGGTTTAGGTTTGGCTATTACTGTTATAGCATTGCCATGGAAACCAAAACTTTTGATGATGCCAAACTGATGTGTGAGCAGACCGCAGCTAACCTGGTTGATGTTGCCAGCAGGTGAGTAGATGATATTTAAGCAATATCGCTCAAGTAGGAGTGTGATATAACTTTATATCATCACGGCTGTGATTAGGCCAGAGGTACGAGGCCGTAGGCCTAGAAAACAACAACTTGAAAACAAGCAGAGTTATTTTTAAAGCCTCTTTGTTTGGGAACTACTTTCTTCCACCACAGATTTGAAGGCCAGAATGACAGGTAACACTTTCGGCTGTTTTGAATCTCATAATAACTCAACGGACGGAATAGCCGTTTCTTAATATTACCGTTTCTTGGTCACAACTTGTAGATTTAAGATTAGTTCAGTCGAGAATATGCAGGGCCGGCCCTGGCCAATTTGCTGCCCTAGGCAAGATTTCACCTGGTGCCCTTTAGAATCACAGAATCACAATTGTGTTCCAATCATTTTGCTCATAAACTTATACAGAAACACAAACTGCACAGCTTTGTCTTGTTTTTCTTTATTTTGAAAATATTTTGGAAACAAACACACACGCACGCACGCAGACTGTGGCTATACTTTACTGAAGCGGCAATTTAAAATACAAACCCAGAATTTAGCGAACGTCAAGAACAAGAAAGCGGAAACAACAATCAGACCGAGACGCGGGATTTACATAACGTTACACGGACCATGTTTAAATTTCAATGTTTCTGGACAGAAATACCAACTTGTTCACTTTATTTGGTATTAATAAGCTGCGCATTGGAGTGCTGGCTGCTCCCCGCGGTGCTGAAGACCAAGACCCGCTCTGACGGAGTACTGGTGGCACTTATGCACAGATATTTACGTGCAATCTATTGGAAAGCGGACGAGTCATTAGTTGGGTTAGTAAAATAACGAAACTATAGATTTTAAATAGAAGAAAAAAATGTTTTTGGTAAAGAGATATATTTTTTAAAAAAGTTTAAAAATGCACAACTCTTCTCAAGTGGAAAAAAGCTATACTTTTCCCCTTACGTGCAACCTATCGGAAAGCGCAGATGAGTTTGTTGGGTTAGTAACGAAATTATAGATTTAAGTACAAAATAGTATTTATATAAAGAGAAATGTTGAAATAAAAAGTGCAGAACTCTTCTTAAGTGAAAGTAATAAAGTAAAATAACGAATAATAATTATATAATAACGAATAATAGTTTCCAATGGCTTGCAGGTAAATATCTGTGCATGTGCCACCAGTACTCCGTCCGAGCGCGTCTTCAGCACCGCGGGCAGCACTTATTAATACCAAACAAAGTGAACAAGTTGGTATTTCTGTCCAGAAACATTGAAATTTAAACATGGTCTGTGTAACATTATGTAAATTCTGCATCTCGGTCTGATTGTTGTTTCCGTTTTCTTTGTCTTTATGTTCGCTGAATTCTGGGTTTATATTTTAAACTGCCGCTTCAGTGCAGTATAGAGCTATTTAACAAGCACGATCTTCTGAGATACTATGCTACTAATAATTAATTAATAACTGCTGTTTTCATGTGCAGAATTAAATATTTATAGTAAAATGTTTATATACATATATTAAAAAAATAATAATTTGGGCGCACGGACGCCCCAAGGGGTCGGCGACGCCCTTAGCTTTTGCCTATTCCGCCTATGCCCAGGGCCGGCCCTGAGAATATGTATGTATAATATTCAAATCTGCAGTCGATTAGTAAAGATAGCGCCTGTTTGAACGTTTGCTTAGGAAGATTCGGACAAGACCAAAAACACCAACGGACGTTAGTGTTCACTCGCCCCGCTAACCACCGCCCTATCTGGGATTCCCTGGCTCTGATGTTTGCCCTGTTTGTGTTTGATGGTCAAAAATGAGATCAAACCAGCAATATTTGGTGTCATGAAACTATTACTTGTTTTTTATTCATATTTAGTGTCTGTTGTGTTTTTATTGTTTTAGCACGAGGTAAAAGTTAATAAAACTATATTTATATACTATTGATTTCCATTTCACCTTAACACGGTACGACCACTCGCTTTATAACTAGACTTTGTTCTTATCAGTACTATATAAAACAGAATAATTAAGTGTTTTAATGAATTGAATTTAATTGACCCCGCCCTAAAGGGAGTTGAATTTGAATTGTTATAACAGGAAGTGAAATTAAATTCATGGCAATTCAAAGACATTCCACAGTCACACAACAGAAAAATGTCACCTAACACTCATTTTTAGGAAAGCTACTTTGGAAAATTGTTAGGCAACCATTTTAAATACTTGGTTAATGTAAAGCATTCTGGGAAATGAAGTCATGTTCCATTGTTTTCCAAAAAATTACAATTACAAAAAAAATCTAACTTTGTTATGTAACTAGAGTTTTCAACATTAATTGCTGGGGGAAAACATTTCCTATTAATGTAATCTGTACAAGTATAGTTCAAACTAATTTAATTTATAGAATATGTAATGCAATAATATCTGACATATACTGAAAGCTTCATTTTAAACACTTCACTTACTGTATAATATGTATATGAATTTCTTTGAATTTCTATTGAATTGCAATTCTGCTTCATTTAATTCACATTTTAATTCTAGATCCTGTTTTTTGACATCAGTTCAATTCAAATTTAATAATTGAATTGGAATTCAGGAGTCATTCTCAATTCAATTCTGAATTGTGCACAAGCCTGATTGTAACCAGTTTTTTATAAGTCAGGGATATGTTTCTGCTAATAAATATCAGTGGTGATATCTCACAATGTGTTTTAATAGTCACGTCAAGCGAAAATACATTATCAAGTGTCCAAATTAACTGCAGTTCTAAACTGTGTTTTTTCATCCTTTTAATGTGGGAGAAGCGGGTAAACAGATCGGTCCAGATAAAATGATTGTTGTCATTGATTTCTTTCAAGTGTATTTTATTTGTCCGCACAATCTGACATTATTGTACTTTACTGAATTACAGTGAGAAGAATAATACAATGTCATATCTTTGCTATTAGATATGAGAATGCGTTTCTCATCAGTCTGGTTGGTCTTCGATCTGAGAAATATTTCTGGATTGGTTTGTCTAATATTCATCAGAATGAGCAATTCCAGTGGATCAATGGTGATAAAGTCAAGTTTACACACTTTAATGTAGGCATGCCAGGTATGTTGATGAGTTTCATTTTGTTCGTTCTGTGTGACATCAATCAAAGTCAAATCTACAAGAGTTTAACTTCTCACATCTTTGTATTTTCTCACTCAGATAAGCACCGAGGTTGTGTAGCAATGTTAACAGGAACTTCAGCAGGATTATGGGATGTATTGGCCTGTAACACTAAACAGAAATACATCTGTAAGAAAATGGCAGAAGGAGTCACTACAACCCGAGAGCCTCTGATCACACGACCTCCCAGCTGCCCGGCTAATTGGGCTAAAAAAGATCCAGGAAGTTGTATTCAGGTAAATGTGAATACACACGATTCTCCTGAAACACTGAGTGTCTGTAACAGCATTAACACACTTTAAAAAAGTCACAGAAGGCACAGAAAGAACACACATTTCTAGAAATGTAACATTATAAGGATGCAACATTAATATTAATATAATTATTAACCAATAAAACACATCATATTATTTGTGTTGTGGACAATCACAGTTTTTATATGAATTTCTTAGTTCTACAGAAAGCAGAAGGATGAGAAGAAGACTTGGTTTGAAGCGCGTGACTTCTGTCGAGCTGTTGGTGGTGATTTAGCGAGCTTTCATTCAGAACATGAAATGAATGTGTTACGGTAAGTACTTACATGTTCTAACACACAGAATATATTCTTTATTAGGGGTCAAGCCCAGAATGGGCGAAGACCCCTATTGTATCCGTTAGTTTTCTTATTATTATTCTTCTGATTCTTCCTCTTCTGCCGCCATTGCGGTCTATGGCAGGCCATAGCAGCGTACATAGGAAAGTTATGAAATTTGGCACTCTTATAAAGGACTGTCCAAAAGGTCTCCACAGCAAATTTGGAGTCTCTATCTGAAACCCACTAGCGCCACCAACAGTCCGCAGTTGCACTTACGTTTTTTGCTTATAACTTCTGATCCGTAAGCCCTAGAAACAATCCTCTGATTCCTTGACTCAAGCCAATTGAATGGAATGACGTCATTTTCAGTCATGAAAATGTTTCCGCCATTTTGAATTATTCGTAAAACCTACTTTTGCAAACTCGTCCTAGAGTTTTTGCCCGATTGTCACGAAAATTGCTATGTACCATCGAGAAACACTCATGGCAAAAAGTTATTAAAAGAATTCCAATAAACCAATCCGTTGTCGTATAGCGCGTCAACAAATTTTACGTAGAACACAAAAAAACAGGTTTAGTCTAGTATCTTCGCCAATCTTATGTCTATTGACGCGGTAGTTGTGATGCCAGTCAGGATCTGAGGGGGCATGCAGAGTTTCGTCAAGACACCATCTAGTGGTCAGACGAATGTTTTACATGCTTATAACTATGGCTGCGGTCGACGTATTTTCATGGGACTTGTTTTGTAGAAGTTCTGAATTGTTGCCGAGTCTAACAATACCAGACATGCCTGGATTCGCCTAACGGTTAACCCTGCACAGTAAAATAGCGCTTAAAAACATGTGCGAATATCTCCGCGGGGGTTATTCTGATCGACTCGAAAACACCATAGGAAAAACAAGACATTACCTTCTGAACAAAAAACTCTATTGCCGTTATATAAAAATTTCCATCAGAAATGGCCGAAATTTGTGAAAAACTAAAAATTACCTTTACATTTTGTGTTTTTTACACATAAATGGTTATAATTTCGCAACGAAATTGAATTTTTTCACCAGATTTGATACACTGATGTATGAGCAGAGTCTGAGGCCACACAAAAAATTGGTATGTCTGCACCTCTAGTTGGCCTTATAATTGAACAAAACCTTTCATATCAAGCAAGCCTTATGGTCATACAACTGATCTTTGCTAAACTAAAGTGTATAGTCATGAAACTAGCTAGATGTAACGCAGTCATGCCCTGAAGTTCCATGCACGATTTTGTCATAGCGCCACCTAGTGGTTTTGAGATAGAAAAATTGCTATTTTTGCCTAAAACTACTGCAACAGTACATCTAAAACCATGAGTAATCATGGATTATTCCTTTCATGGCTTGGAGTATAATCACTGGTGTATGTCAATTTACTCTTTAGCAACCAATGAGAATACCTTATCAACCATTTTTGCAAGACCCTTTTCTCTGCATCAGAACATCGTAGAGACATGGGGGTGGACTCTTTTGACTCATTAACACCACTTTAACATTTTGTGACCAGTTTTGCCACTGCAAGCACCAATCACATTTCCTTCAGTGTTTTAGTTGTCAATGCTCCTCGAGAAGAGAGGGAGAGATTTCACTGAATGAGAACACAGCTTTTTTTTACTAATAACTGTTATATTATCAAGAGATTTTCCTAAGTTCTTCAAACTGCTCATCTGAACTTAACTTTCTTCTGATTAGGGTTAGGCTGCATCTGCAACACTGTTATTTCTACTGAAACTGCGCAGAAATATTTTGTGAACTTCTCAGAATTACAGTTACGTCTAAGTCTTAACTTAATTCTTTATGGAGCCGATCCCATGGGTGCTTTTATGCTTGAGCACCCACTAAATGGCTGAGCATATTTGGAAAAAGATCGGCTTGGTTCATTTTAATCAAAATGTTTTTTTTATTATTCTGTAAACTGTCTGATTGGTGGATCTCGCGAGTTGTTGTATCTACAATGATTTGATAAATAAGCTAAATAAACGGCGGTTGACATTTCACATCTAACCCATATGGCAAAAATATATTTGAAATATAATTTGAAATATATTTCAAAAAATACATAACAATGGCCAAAATGTGCTGAAATATATTTTGCAATAAACTTATGAAACTAGTCTGTCTTATAGGCAGCGAGATGATGACATCACGAGCGTGATGGACCCCGAAAGGGATAAAAGGGAAGTGCAAACAGCGCTTCTAAAAAAGTGAAGTGAGCGCTACAGCCTCAATGAGTTATGGCAATGGCATGCAGCGCTTTGTTCCCTATCTTAGTGAACAGAGGTTACAGTCGTTATTGTATAATGAAATGACACTTTGGGGAACGAATGCCTTTGTATCCCTGAACGAGTGCCTTGGAAAAGATTTGTGTCTGTCCTGTTTTGAAAAGTTTATGCACATATCCTGGTTACCAGGGGTCTCATTTATAAAATGTAGGATGTTTGTAGGATCCCTACTAAAAGTTTATGTTCACCCAAAAGCCAAAAATGACGTACGCCAAAAAATATTCAAATTTATAAAACCATGCGTACGCACACCTGTAGGAAATGTTTCCTTTATAAATAACAAAGGAAGAGTGCGTACATGAACCAGCCTTATGTCCCGTTCTGAACATGCCCACCTCCTGAATGCTGATCAGCAAAATTATGAGATGGTATGCGCTCTGCCAATAAATCTAAGCCATTGTTGTAATTCTCCAGCATTATAATCACACAGCATTACACACGGGGCTCACCGCAGCATTTATATATTTTTCTTAATAGCTTGCACATGTGTAAGTACATTTATTTTTCCAGTGTAATAGGCAAACGCATGTTTTTTCATGCCGGTTTTGTTATGAACAGCATAGTTAGCACTATTATAATGAGAACATAGAGAGTAGCATAGCGTTTGTCAGAGAGTTTAATGGCTGTATCTCCACACTTTGAGATTTGATAATAAAGGGCACAATAATTAGGGTAAATATATTGTTATTTACACTGTGTTCTGTAGTTATTTAATGGTAGGGTATTTTATGCATCTTGTATTCGAATAAATAAGGCCATCTTCTCCTCCTGTGCTCTCGTGGTGAACAATGTGACGGTGAAACAGCGGTGATGTGGGCCATCAACAACCTCGGTTGAGAGACACTGATTCACAAACTAAAGGGGCCCAACCAACTTTTTTCATATTCTCTGCAATATGTCACCCCCGGCCCACATAAGAAGGTGCCCCCTCAGAAGAACCTCATATGGTTGACCTGCTATGAGAGCTAGAAAGTCTGAAAACCAAACTCGGGCCGCAAAAGATGGGGCTATCAATTCTATAGAACCTCCAGGAGCAGAACGATTGAGGAAGAAAGTGTATAGGCGTCGCTTCAGCCATATATGGTACACACACACACAATAATATGCTGTTATATGCCATTTAACTCAATGTACAAGCAGTAATTAAGCTCTGTTTGGCACAAGCCTACTTAAACCACATGGTGATCAACATTAAAAATGACAAATTTTCCCACTTTGCAAAAGGGAAAACCACTAACAATGAAGAATGAATTAATATATGAAGTCACGGCTTTGAAATTAAAAAAATTGTTATAATGGAAGTCAATGGGGCAAAAACAGTAAATGAGGGAGAAAAAGATAAAATCTGATGTTGCAAAAAAAAATATATATATATCATCAAAGCCAATGTTTTTGGTAATCTTTGGCATTCCCAAGACTGTAAATAAATAAAAAAAATCCAGTCCACAATAACTTTATATATTGAAAATCAGTCATTTTGTGTGTTTTTCCCAACTCAGTGGCATCACTTATGAACTTGGTAATTAAAGAGTTAAAATCATGGAATTTTTATATTATATTTTATATGAATATATATATTCATCTGATACATTCATCTGATTAATCTGACAACCTCCATTAATTCCTCATATCCGTGTGTGCACACAACTCTTTGTGTGTGATTTGTGTACACTCACAACATCCAACTCCTCAGAGTTGTAATGTTGCATAGGGCTTCCAGTCGGGAGCGTAAGAAGGCGCTGTGCGGGCTTCTAAACCCCTCCCGGGCGCAAAGAGACTAGACAGCGAGGGCTGAGAAACTTCAAAAGCCATCTCAGACACCACAGCTAGCTCCACCACACCCTAACCCTAACCATTTTAATGAATTACATTAAAATCCCGGCACATCCCAAAGCCAGGGGGCGCTCTCGTGTAGAAACTCCCTTTGTGCCACAGAAGAAGTAGCATTAAAACGCTATTCCAGGAAATGTCTACAGGAATAGAGGGTATGCACATGATATCACCGTCGGCGAGAGGGACTGCGGTTACGCCCACTGAGTGGCAAAAGACAGAGCAGCAGTATTTCAGTACAGCGTGACATCGGCGAAAACATGGTGAAAACGCGTCAAAATGGGAAAAAGCTGTTGTGCGATAGACTGTACTAACAGATTAAATGGGAAAAAGCTGTTGTGCGATAGACTGTACTAACAGATTAACAAGAATTCAGAGCTATCGTATTACAGACTGCCAAAAAACACAGAAAGGAGAAGTAAATTGATCATTCATGCCAACGTCAACAGACCACAGGTGGGTTGATAAGTTGCTAGGGTCACTATCAAGCAGAGGTTTTACTCTCTACTTAAAAGTATTTTTTTAAGTATTTGTATTTTATCCGTGTTTTTCTTTGGAAATACATTCCAAAGCATATTATCATAGTTTTTACTCTATTACATTTAATAAATACAAGTGTTTTTGTTTTACATTTAATATTTAAGTACATTAACATACTTTTACTCAAGTAAAAGTACACAATTTAAATGTAATTAGGTAATAAATAGTCAAATGATGTGAGGACCTAGTCAATGCCGTCAGCACCCCACGTGATCCTTGAGACATATAGCAGCCTAATAAAACAAGCCAATAGGCTATAGATCATGGTTGCGGATTCGTGAACGTCCAACTACCAAATGGAGCAAATGAAACCCAACCAAGGAGGCAGGGCAGTCATCTCAGACGATTAACATTCCGTCCCATTTAATTTGGTTAAGGACACCGTGAAGGCGTAGGCTCTATGGCACCAAGAGGGATTCATCCCCAAAGGTTACAAACACCACCTTCTCAGTGATGAGAAACCTGGTGGAACGACCATTATCCTGGCACAACAAGTATAATAAAATGAAAACTGAACACAAACACAAATTTTAGGCGTGCAGCCTAATTTACCCTTCATTCATAAAACCTGCGTCTGCCAAGAGAGCGGTACCATTGGATGACGCATGTTGCTCCCTAACCTCTCAGAGCTTTTATTCCCTCTGAAGTATCCTCCAATTGGTCCGTGGATTTACCACACGTCAACCAATGACTAGGCTATACGTCATCCTGCTACAGTAAGAAAAAATATTCTGGAAGCAGGGGTTCTGTAAAGGGGGGGTAAACAATGACGATTCTCGGGGCCCACGAGTAACAGGGGGCCCAGAGAAGTCCCCAAAATTGTGGTGCTAAAAAAAATTAATAGTAAAAATTATTAACTTTAAATTATTCTATTTTCTGTTTCCTGGTATCAAAAAAAATTATTTGTTTAGGAAACACAAATGTCCGCGGGCCCCTTTCCCCCCTCTCATTTATCATGAAATGGTTCAGTCCGCCCAAATTGTATGATCCAGGCAACACAGCTTGACTTCACTTATAGCGCCGGAAGAATATCAACTTGACTGACGAGAAAGTGAAAATGCCTCAAACATCTGGAAGTCAAAAACGGAAAGAGAAAAAAATAAGAGAAGTGAAAGAGGCAAAGGGTTGACAGTATGTTACCCAATTTTTCAAAAGAAAAGGTGGGTTTGTAAGTAGGCCTAAATTGTTAGTGGACCGCCCGCCCATGACAATGATCTTAGCCTACGGCACTTTTCTGTACTTACGCGCACGCTTTGTACATGAGGCCCCAGGTCTCTACGGTAGCATTTTTCGACAAGTCAGCATGTTTCGATAGAGCAGGGTGTAGCCGGTGCACGGCTTTGCCTCACAGGCAGCCGTTGTCGGCATCTTTGTACGAGGCTCCGCCGGTCCGCCCACTTTCAGTACCCTGCTGCGGTCCACGCTCTTGCACCTGTCTTGCAAGCAGTCTAACTGCATGAACTCTGATAAAAATCCTCTGCCAGCTACTGTACAAACTACTATCAGCTGTTTGTGAGGTTTCAGTGCATCTCTTGAAGATGATGTGGAGTTGTAATACTTTCACATTATCTGATTCAGACTGACTCAATTTAAACAGCGCAAAATGACTGCCTGTGGACGTTATAGATAGAAATGATTGTATTTCTGTCTTTATTTACACAATAAATATTTAAACTAGTTTTAATGAAAAATCATGTATTTTTAGGAAAAGTCAGGGAGCAGCAAGGCTTTATGGTTTATTTAGACAAAGTTATTGACTATGCAAATTTCAAAATGGTCAAAATGGCACCTTGTTCGTTCTAGTGGTAATGATAATTACCATAAGTTTAAATGTTGCGGTTAAAATGACTGCTGTTGGCCGTTCTAGTGTTAAAAATGCATGATAAGGGAACTCAATTTTAGGTCAAGAAAACGCTGGAAAAAAATAACAATACACAGTTTTAGTTAAACGTTCAACACTGCAAAAAAATGACTTTCTTGCTTATTTCTACTGAAAACAAGACAAAAATACTATCTAAAAATTCTTAAATTAAGATGCTTTTTCTTGATGAGCAAAATGACCTAAGTAAATAAGTCTAGTTTTAAGACAAATTAATATACAATTTAAGTGAAATTGTCCTTAAAACAAGGAAAATTATCTGCCCATGGGGTGAGAAAAAAATTGTGAAATAAGATTTATTTTTTCTTTAACACTTAATTCAAGTAAAATTTTCTCACCCCAATGGTGGTCAAAATACCATAAAAGCGCATGATTTTATGTAAATTAATATGAAAAAGTCACATCTGTGTTGGGGGCCCTGTCAAGATTCTTTTCATGGGGCCCAAAATCCTTAGCAGCGCCCCTGTCTGGAAGTACTGTGATAAATGATGAAGAAAATATTTTGATAAATGATGTTAAGCAACCAGTTGACGGTACCCATTAAATTCCATCATATTTTTTTATTCCTACTATGGAAGTCAATGGCCACTATCTGCTGTGTGTTTACCATCATTTCTCAAAATATCTTCTTTTGTGTTCATCAGAAAAAAGAGATTCATACAGGTTTAAAACAACATGAGGATGAGTAAATGATGACAGAATTTTCATTTTAAGGTGAACAAATAATTATACTTTTTTACCTTGTTTTTGCCTGGTTGACAAAAATAAACATTAATAAAATTCTGTCTTTCCCATCAACAATGCCTCATAACTTGCAGACACTGTGTCCTTACAACACTCTAGTGGCCACTTTGTGTAGCGTACTACAGAGTAATTCATGACTCTTAAAATGCAACAGAATACAAGAAATCCCTTCTGAATTAAAAAAAAAAATTCCCTGAGGGAGGACCTTGGGACCTCACTTCACTTTTTTGCCTAGGGCCCCCGAATATCTTGAAACGCCCCTGTGCTCAATACACTCAAGTAGTCACAGAAGATTTTAGAGATTTCTGTCTTTCCCGTCTCTCCACACTCAAGTAGACAGAACTTTAGTCTTATGTGACAAATATGAAGTATATGCCCTCTGAGTGAAGAAACAACCCTGCTTGCAACTCACAAGATGGGAAATACATAATGCAGACCATTAGCAAAGAGAGAAGAATTACAGTTTTGTCACATGATATTTTTTTCAGGTTTTACACATCAGAACGAGTGTGGATCGGCTTCACTTCATTGGACAGTAATTCTGGTTTTGTGTGGTCAGATCAAACTCCTGTGAGTGATTTCTCATTATTTTCTGTCTATTTGTGTTGATTCGTTAAGGCTTTACCTTCTAATATTATTTTACATTTGCATCATGTTCTTCTGTCAGTGATTGTGTGTTTATTTCTGTTTTAGTCCGATTATCAGAACTGGGACTATGGTGAACCAAACAACGTCAACAATAATGAGAACTGTGCTGAATTTGGCACTAGTTATAACCGCAGGTGGAATGATCGTGATTGTGATACTTATTTAGACTGGATCTGTCAGATTCCAATAGGTACACATTCAGATATAAGCAAGTATATACAGTACAGAGTTAACAAAAAATGTGTTAGTGAATGAATGTTTTGATGAATATTTAGATTTATTACATGGCTATCTGGAATTTGTGATTCTGATTGGTCAGCCACAACATTTTGAAGTTGGTACATTGTATAAAAATTCTTTGCAGCCTTAAATTTACAAGTCTTCTTTCAACTACATTTTATAAGTTATAACAACTCATCTCCAGTCAAGATAAATAATAGTACAGTAAGTTAAAATGACTTAAAATCTGAGTTGATTTAACTAAAATAAAATTTTAAGGCAGCAAAGAATTTTCTGTAGGCTAATCTCCTGTTATAAAACGGTTAGTTTCAGTCCTAAATTCTGATCTTTATGATAAAACACAGCTGTGACCGCTGCTCCCAGTGGTTTTGTGTATCACTGCACACAGCACACAATGTAAAGATTATGTAAAAAAAACATAATGAGACATTTCTAAATCTGGTTATCTTAATCGGACGGGATTAGTTTTACATAGGGAGGTGGGGTAAAGCAATTTTCTCAATTTCTGAGAGCTTCTCAGTGATTTTAGTCCCTACCGAATGCTCCATGTCAGTAAAGATTACGGCGACTTTTACCTTCTGTAAAAAGGTCCGGAGAAATTACCTGAGATAATACTAATCCAGTGCGAATAGCTGTAAAAATGCAGATACATTTTTGTAATTTCTGTTATTTTGCGGGTTTCTTTCTAGGCAGAAAAAAGTTCTAGGCATAAAAACAAGTCAGGGGCAAGTCAGTTCATGAATACAACTACACAGACTTTCTAAAAAAAAGTCAAATTAACTTCTCAGAGGCACAGAACTGTTTCTGAAACTAAAATTAAACATAGTGTTTTGCGTTTTTCTCGTCTGTGTCATGTTGTTTGCACATGTGATATCAGGAAGCAAGATAATGTGCACATGACAACAAGAGAGGTGACGCGCTCCGTAATCAAACCTTTCACTTCTGAATGTTTTACTGAGATTTCTAATCCCGTCCGGATTGACCATCAATATTACAGACGCCCTGCTGAGAAATTACATTACGCCATCTACCCCTGTAAAACTAATCCTATAAACTATAAACAAATGAGTACTGTCTACTCCAGTAATTGGCGGTAGAAGGACGATGAGAACTCCACTGCTTCGCTCCCTTTGGTAGTCACTACCGAAAATCGCTTCCGAAAATTGCTCGTCATTTGAAGACTTTGGTTCCAAGACACAATAAATCCATTTTGACTCACTTCCGCTTTTTATACCAAGAAAGTGACAAGTTGAAAACCTCTATTTTCTATTACAATCTTTCACATAGCACCTTTAGGTTATAAAAACATAAAAAATTCTAATCCATAAATCGATTTTTAAAGATTTATTATAAAAACTGATTATTTATTCCACAAAATGCAATAAACCCATGACGTTTGTTTTTCAAAATGCTATAAATCTATTGAATAAATATATAATTGTGCATTCATCTTCGTAACGATAGTTATCACCAAGGAAGCAGTCACAGGAAATGTTAACACAAATTTATTAAAACACAGGAATAACACTCAGGGAACAGGAACAAACACAAATGTCCAGATGACGGTAATGGTTATCGAAGGACTACGGTGGTGAGCGGGTGCTGGTGATTGCTGGTGCCGTTGGTGGAGTGGGTCTGTGGTAATAATCCAAGAGGTGAAGACCGGAACATCCAACACGAAGACGTCACACGAAACAATCCACATGGTATACAATACTGTCCAAAACAATACTGAGACCAACATTGAACAAGGATCTGGCAGGGAACAGAGAGCAGAGTGAGTATATATGGAGAGCATGTAATGATGAGCAGCTGGAGTGAGACAATCAACACAGGTGAAAGGAATCGTTATAACGAGCACATGACATCACAGGTGAGTAAACACCATACACAAGACACGGAGGAAACAGTGTGTTTGCCTACCGTGACAGTAGCCCCCCCAGGACATCACCTGACGTTCCTAGCCTGCTGTGCCTGTTGATGGTAATCATCAATGAGGGTGTGATCCAGTTTGTCCCGAGCAGGTACCCAACCCTCTCCTCTGGACCGTAACCTTCCCAGTCCACCAAGTACTGAAATCCGTGTCCCCTCTGCCTAGAATCCAGAATACGGTTGACCGAATAGGTTGGTTCCCCTGCTACAAGACGAGGCGGGGGGGGGGGACCGGGACAGGCGGGTTAAGTTGTGAACAAAAATTTTTTGAAATGTGAAACGCAGGATGAATTCTCCTGTACGCAGGAGGGAGGTTAAGGCGAACTGTCACCGGGTTAATGATTTTGGCCACAGCAAATGGGCCAATAAATTTGGGAGCAAGCTTATTCGAGACAGAACACATTGGAATGTTCTGAGTAGAAAGCCATTTTGACCGACGACGTATACGGGAGGCTTAGACCGGAGACGATCGGCTTTAGCCTTGGTGCGCGCCCCCACCCAGAGTAGAGCTTCGCGAGCTCTAGTCCAGGTGCGGTGACACCTCTGGACATAGGCGTGAGCGGAGAGAACCGCAATCTCGGATTCCAGACTGGGAAAATTAGGTGGCTGGTAACCTAGACTACATTCAAAAGGAGATAGGCCCGTAGATGACACTGGCAACGGATTGTGTGCGTACTCCACCATAGAGAGATATTGGCTCCAGGACAAAGGTTTCTTGGACGCCAAAGCAACACTCTTTCCACATCTTGGTTGGCTCGCTCGGTTTGACCATTGCTCTGGGGATGAAACCTGGCGGACAGACTAACGGTCGCTCCTAACAATTTGCAAAATTCTCTCCAAAATTTGGACACGAACTGGGGACCACGTCTGTCGGAAGGCCATGTAAATGGATAATGTGATCTATGACAGTGACCGCTGTCTCAATTCAATTCAATTCAATTTTATTTATATAGTGTCACAAAAGTCAATTGTTTCAAAGCAGCTTTACATAAATAGAAGCAGTGAAAAGCACAGAAAAACGACAGATAGCACAACAAAATACATGATAGCATAAGCAGTTAAATTTTCTGCGGCTATGACTCAATATTATAAGCGAACGTATTACTAAAGTAACGTCTAGAAGAGGAAGCTAAGTAAAGCCCAAAAAGGCTGCCTCCCCGGGAGAAAAACCCCCTAGGAGAAGAAAAAAACACCGGGCTTTTATCCGAGGAAAATAAGTCCTAGGAGGGAAAAACCCTTGGGAGAACGGATAAGGAGATTTAGCGGAGATTAAGCGGGTTCTGCCGGTGATCGTTGGTCAGGCATCAGCTGGGCATCAGGTTGAAGGACGGCCAGTAGATCAGAGGTGTGCCGACTTTCACATCTACCGGGACTGGGTCTGTTTGTCTCGTTGTCCTCGGGGTCGAGGACGAGACAGGGAGAGAAAAACAAAATCGTATTAGCGTAGCGGCCGTTCATATGTATGAAGTGTCACACAGTGATGTGGTTTAACTCAGCTTAGTTCCAGACAGACTAACTATTGCGGCATAATTATATTATCCACAGTTGAGGATTTAGCAAATGATAGTATATATGGTAAATAAGGGTCACCTTCCGATCTTTAAGAGAAAATTAAACCTGACGACCCGTTTGACTAAGGCCTAAAGCCCCACTGTCGTCGTTATGCAGGTTCAGTGGCAAACGGGTCTATATTGTATACCATTTACAAGACCACGAGAAAACGCCAAACATCGCAACCCGACCATACGTGCTAACCCGTTTGACTAAGGCTGGAGGCCCCACTGTCGTCGTTAATGCAGGTTCAGTGGCAAACGGGTCTGTATGGCATGCTATTCACAAGACTTATGATAGCGCCAAAATCGCAACCCGACCATACGTGCCGACCCGTTTGACTAAGGCTGGAGGCCCCACTGTCGTCGTTAATGCAGGTTCAGTGGCAAACGGGTCTGTATGGCATACTATTCACAAGACACACGAAAGCACCAAAATCGCAACCCAACCATACGTGTCAAACCGTTTGACTAAGGCCGGAAGCCCCACTGTCGTCGTTAATGCAGGTTCAGTGGCAAACGGTGGCAAACTATTTAATGCAATTCATTTTTAAGTGTTCAAGCAGAAAAGGTTTTTATTTATTTATTTGGTTGGTCTGTGTTATGACCGTGAGTGCTTTGTTCCGTAAAAATAACTATTGCGAGTTAAGTACCTTTACTAGCCAAGGAGGCATTACCCCTTCTAAGGCTGTTAAAACCTTCGATTCGACTTCCCATCTGAGCGCGGAGATGAATAGAGTAAAATTCGCTCGGGAGTAGAAGTGCGATCGTAACACTCAAAAAGTCGAGACAAAGCATCGGGTTTGATGTTTTTGATACCCGGACGGTATGAAAGTAAAATCGAAATGTCCGAAAAATAGAGCTCACCGAGCCTGCCTTGAGTTAAGTCTTTTGGCAGTTTTAATGTATTCGAGGTTCTTGTGGTAGGTCCCAACGATAAAAGGTACACCCGAACCTTCTAACCAGTGACGCCATTTCTCCAATGCCAGTTTGACTGCCAATAACTCTCTGTTACCAATGTCATAATTACTTTCCGCCGGAGATAAACGATGAGACAAAAATGCGCAGGGATGAACCTTTCCATCTGAAGGTGTGCGCTGGGAAAGAACTGCTCCTACCCCCACCTCTGACGCATCGACCTCCACTACGCACTGACGTGTGTGATCAGGGGAAACAAGAATGGGAGCTGAAACAAAGCAGCTTTTGATTTTGGCAAACGCAGCCTCGGCTGCATCTGACCACCTGAACGTAGTACTAGGGGAGGTCAAGGCAGTCAGAGGAGTGGCTAGTTGGCTGAAATTGGGAATGAAACACCTGTAAAAATGGGCCTTGCGAGAATCTGGGGATGGCCAATTCACCACAGCCTTAACCTTATCAGGATCCATGCGGACACCCTCAGTCAAAATGATGTGGCCTAGGAAAGAAACAAACTGTGCATGAAAAATGCATTTTTCCACCTTGACAAAAAGACCTTTCTCTAGCAACCGCAGAAGCACTCGTCCTACGTGTTGCACATGTTCCTGGAGAGACGAAGAAAAAAATCAATATGTCATCCAGGTAGACATACATGAACTGATCTACCATGTCTCGCAACACATCATTAACGAGTGCTCGGAAGACCGCAGGCGAGTTTGTTAACCCGAAAGGCATTACGCAGTACTCAAAATGGCCTCTAGGGGTGTTAAAAGTGGTTTTCCATTCATCCCCCTCCCTGATGCCGACCAAATGATAAGCATTACGTAAGTCGAGCGCGAAGGGAGCAATCTGATGAGTAAGTGACGTGAGAGGAATCTGGAGCTTGTGTGCGATGGTGTGATCGATGAAGCTCCCCTCGGCTCAAGAATCCAGAAGTGCGTGGCAGTCGTGAGAACGGGTGGACCACCGTAGTTTCACCAGTAGGAGCGTCGAGGTAGATGAGGTCTTTTTGGCAGAGATCCTGCCCGATAGTAGCCTCAGGTTTACTATTGGGCTTGGTCTTTTACCGGGCCTGATGGATATGATGCCCGGCGCTGCTGCAGTATAGACACAAACCCAGGGACCTCCGCTGGAGCTGTTCCTCCCGGGAAAGCCGAGCTTGACCCACCTGCATGGGCTCGAGATCATTGAGGGGGCTGGCCGCACCACTGTTGCTGGGTAGACGAGAATCCAGTCTGATGGGTAATGGTGCAGTAGCCCTCCGGCGTGCTGCCTGGGTAAGTTGCGCATCAACCCTGATGGCGAGGTCAATCAATGCGTTCAGAGAGTTAGGAAGGTCCGCAACGTGGATAACTTGTTGGATGCGGTCAGCCAGCCCATGCAGGAAATGATCCCACTGCGCTTCTTCGTTCCACCTGCACTCCGCCGCCAGGGTACAAAACTCAATAGCATAGTCATATATGGATCTTTCCTTCTGGCGGAGTTCGGAGAGGAGTCTCGCGGCTTCTCTCCCGGCAATGGAGCGATCAAACACCCTCTTCATCTCCTCTGACAGTGAGGGGAAAGAAGAGCAACAGTCGTTAGAGTTCTCCCACACCGCCGTCCCCCAGAGGGCAGCCTTTCCACGAATGCCACCTTCGTCTGTTCGCTGGAAAATGTCCTCGGTTGCAGGGCGAAATGGGGAGAACAGTGAAAAAGGAATGTACGACAGAACCTCGGCTCATCCGCATATTTCTCCGGGATGGGAAGACGTGGTTCCAACTGGAAAGCACCCTCTGGTGAAGTAGATGTAGCTGGAGGTGTGGGAGGCGCAGTGGGAGGTTGTATATGTTGCACGTGTAGGGTCAGCTCGGACACCTTCGTCACCATTACTTGGACCGCTCGACCCATCTCCTCTATAACTTTGTCCTGGCAGTCCATCCTTAGAACTGCCCGCTGGAGAAACTCTTCAAGAGGAGATGGGGAGTGATTTCCTGCTGCTTCCATTTATGGCCAGATCCTTCTGTAACTATAGTTATCACCAAGGAAGCAGTCGCAGGAAATGTTAACACAAATTTATTAAAACACAGGAATAACACACAGGGAACAGGAACAAACACAAATGTCCAGATGATGGTAATGGTGATCGAAGGACTACAGTGGTGAGCGGGTGCTGGTGATTGCTGGTGGAGTGGGTCTGTGGTAATAATCCAAGAGGTGAAGACCGGAACATCCAACACGAAGACGACACACTAAACAATCCACACGCTATACAATACAGTCCAAAACAATACTGAGACCGACAGTGAACAAGGATCTGGCACGGAACAGAGAGCAGAGTGAGTATATATGGAGAGCATGTAATGATGAGCAGCTGGAGTGAGACAATCAACACAGTTGAAGGGAATCGGGAAAACGAGCACATGATATCACAGGTGAGTAAACACCATACACAAGACAAAGAGGAAACAGTGTGTTTGCCTACCGTGACAATCTTTGCCATGTTATATTCATTTAGTTGACAAGTGGTATACACGGATTAATAAAATAATCATTAATGGCATTAATCAAAACACAAAATAATGTAAAGTTTTTCATAAGATCCTCTGAGGTTAATGTATTAGCATTTCAGAAGCTTGATGCTGTTGGGAGAACAAGCAACAGCCGGCATTTTTCAGTCTCCTAGCCCAAGTGCCTCTCGCATAAATTATTAGATGTTGATGGCTTACATTTCTTTCCAGTCACCGAAAACCACCACAGGTTTATCAGTGCCATCATTAGTATTTATAAGTATTATTTTGTTTTTGTTTGTTTGTTGATCAGGAAGTACAAGATGAGGAAAACTAAGATTCCGTGTGTATTCCGCGCCACCATTGTTGTTTACAATGTGTGGAATGGTGAGCTGTGATTTGTTGAGCAGATTTATTGCATTCTGCAGAAAAGGAGGAGTGGCGTTTATTGCGTTTTGGAAAAAAAGGGAGAATAGATGACAGAATAACACGGTGGATATTGTATTTTGCATGAAATTTAGAATTTACTTTTAATTACTGACCTAATACAATACTGATTTTGGCAGTAACTCATTTTTTTTAAATGCCATTTATCGCGTTTTGGAACCAAACTCTTAATTTGCATAAAGTTAAACTTTTCTTAACTTTCCCCTGTCGCTGGACACACCCATCCGGTTGCCAATGGTCACTTTAACATGTGAGATCGCTCTGCTACTGCTAGTCACTGGCCGTCTGAATGGGGCGTTACCGGTCACAGTCAGTCAGGGAATAATTGTTCCAACAGAAGGAAGACTTTGTATTTTTTGCTTAAATATTTGTATGATGTGGTAACTGTTTTATAAAAGTTTTAAGGTGCACAGCCTCGAGTACCTTATTGTTGACATAACAATGTGATTATAAAATATTTACGTCCAGTAATGCATTAATTTGGCTAGTAGCTGTATAATAAGTGGGATAATGTGTTGTTATTTCAGGACAAACACCTTCAGATTGTACGTTTTGATTTCCCTGCGTTAGTTTTGTGATAATCTTTTCAGTCACTTTGGATAAAAGCATCTGCATGTACATTATCCTTTACTTAACAAACCTCTTTCAGATTCAGGGAAGGATTTTGAAACACCACTCCAGAAAAATATTAACTTTGTATAAAATTTTATTAAATATTTTTTTACAGGCATAACTCCAAAATCCCCACCGACATCAGTCATTAAAGGTAAAGATTCCCATACTGTGTTATACAACAGCATTCATCTGTTTCTCGTGTTGCTCAACTTTTGATCTATACGTAGCTCTCTAGTAGATTCATGTTTTAATGTGAGTTTCTGTGATATGGAGTGATACATCTTTAATCTAAACATTGTCCATATAACCTAATCTAACAGTTTACTAAAGAACTAAAAAACATTGAAGCATTTCAAGCTTGCAATTTCATGATCAAACATGTTAAAACTTATGAATCTTTTAAAGATTATGATTTTAAAATCATCAGTGCACAAACTTTAAGCAGCACTCTTAAAAATAAACACAGAAGAATCATATCTGGCTGTACCGTCGAGTTGTTAAAGGGGTCATGATGTGAGAAATCAAGATTTCCATCAAACTGAAAGTTTGCCACCAGGGGGAGATTTATAAAGACAATATAAGAGAGTTTTTTTTCCATTTATGTATATTTATCTTGAGAGCACCCAATTGATTATCTTTATCTTTTTTTCTTGAAAAAGTCTTTCACCCTTTTTTTACTCACCCCCCATGTAGCAATCCTCACTTATGGAGAACAATTGTTCTATCCTAGACATTTTTGCATATGAAGAGTTCAGATGCAAAACCCGCTTAAGTGCATCTGGTATGATTTTTTGTTAATTAGCATTTTTATCAGACTCTTAGTGGATTCTGTCTAAAAAACTGTATTTCTGAATGGCCTGAGGGTGGAATTTAGCGAATTTGATGCAAAAGTATTTGATGAACATTTACTTATTAATGGGTCTGGCTGGTTTAGCAGCTTTTACATCTGAACTCTTCATATATCAACAACATCAGTTGCGGATTAAGGCATGGGTGGCAGCCGCCCAGGGTGGTATTTAGCTAGGGGGTGGCACGAGGCGCTTGCAATAAAAAAATTAAATATGCAGAAGGGAGTTTTACCGCTCGTTTCATGTCACCATGCTGTCAGTTAACCTGTTTGGGATTAGGAGCATGTACCTTGCTGCCCGGACTCCAGAGGCGGTGTGTGCAGCGGTGTGTGCAGCGCTGCACAGAGCGATCAGCGTATGACATAAAGTTACAGCGAAAGCACGTCGAGAACAATGATTCTATATATATTAAATATAGGCTTATGCTATTTATTTGGTTAACTTTCAAAGTTTGATATATGTGCGTAATGATGTAGAGCGGCAAGAAAAAGTATGTCTCCATTTGTAGATTGAATTTCTAGAGTCTTTGAAATAACTTGGTAACTCTTTCCAGCTTTATGTAAAGCAACAATTCTTGATCATAGCTCCTCTGAAAGCTCTTTTTGGCGAGACATGGCTCACATAAGCGTGTTCTTGTGCAGAGCAAACTCCAAATGTCTGAGGGTTTTATCAATCAAAGTAGCTTTAGTCCACACCTCCAAATGTATTATCTTAACCAGACTCCAGGTGTGCTTAAACCTGACTACAATTAGCCTTTTTGAGGTCATTAACATACTTTTTCCACAATCACTATGAGGTTTTTTGGTTGTTCTCAATAAAGACATGGAAGATCAGAATTGTTGAGTAATTATTTTTTAGAAACATTATGTTTGTCAACACTCTTTACTTAGATGAAAATCAAAACACATTTTATAACAAATTTATTCAGAAAACTATCAAACTTAAAAAGGTTCACATACTTTTTCCTGCCACTGCACGTGTGGATATGGGGATAATTCAACCAAAAATCATAATTTCATTTATCAGTTGTGTAAGACACATATGCACATTTACGAGCCCTTAAAAAGAACACCTCAGTCTGTTTGCAATCATAAAATTAACCCTGTAATTCCTGGGCAGATTTCTTATGATGATGTAATTGATGACTTTCCATCAATAAATGTAAGAAAAGTCAGGCTTAAGGAAGTTTGGTCTTTAGTGCTAAGAATTCAATGAAAAACTATTTATTTGCTTGTTTGCTTAAAAATAAATATTTTTTTGTGTTGTAAAATATCTTTAAACAACTGGGTGGTGGTGGGGGTGCTGAAAGGGGGTTCACCCAGTGTGCCACACAGGACCGCCACTGAACAATATTATTATTTGTATTAATATTTGCTGCCCCCCCCCCTCCAATGCTGTTGTGGCCCATATGTTGAAAACTTCTCTATAGCATTGCTGTAAAGAACCCTTAGTCTACTAAACTTCTCCATAAATTATAATAGCTATTATATTATAATGTTGTATTATTGAAGTCACGTATGTTGAACAGAAGCTTTTCAGAAATGTTTTGCAGCTATAGATCAAATAAATGAAAATGTTGTCCCATTATCTTCTCACTATAGAATATAACAAGACATCTGATGGCTGGATTCAGTACAATGGCAGTCAGTATTTCATCAATCTTGATTTTTGCCCTATGGAAGAAGCTCGTGAATTCTGTAAGAAGAATCATGCTGATCTTGTTGTCGTCACTGGTAATACTGAGAGGAGATTCATATGGAAGCAGGTAAAATAAAATACTGACAATGTTTTCTAGTTTGACTTGTACTCTGCTCCTAAATGCTTTAAATTAAAATGCATGCTGGTGGATGACATCATAGTGTCATGCAGGTACGAGGCAGAGCTCATATCTGCAGCAGTATGTACAGTCAGCTCAATAAATATTGGTGAGCTCAGCAGCAAAAAAAATCCTGAATGTCCATGCTATGGTTTACTGCACACAAAGACGACGAAGGACAACAGGAAACAAAAACATAGAAATCTTTAATGATGACGATGATACACAGCAAACACAGGACGAGATCTGGAGCACATGAGGGAAATATATTCAAAGACTAACAATAAGGGAACAGGTGAGGACTGTGATACTGATTACAAGACACAGGTGAAAATGATAACAAAATCCTAACCGTACATCCCCCCCACCGTAACCAAAACAACACCGAAGTGGGGGGGGAATGAAGACAACCAAAAAGTCAATACACAGAAGGTGACGACGATGGGAGGAGCCAGGGATCTTGGTAGTCCAGAGACCAGCCAGAGGGAAGCCCCAGTGTGGAGTCGCTGGCGAAAGGAGTCAGGATGGTGGATTGCTTTCCCCACACTGGGATGGACGACGGGGAGTGATGCTGGGTGGAGCCGAGCGGTCAGAGAGCCCCGGGGAGCTGAGGATCTTGAGGGCCGGGGAGGAGCCGGGGAGGAGCCGGGGAGGAGCCGGTGGGTCACTGCGGCAGAGCCAGAGTGAAGGAACCCCCAGGTGATGTCTAATGGTTGAAGGAGCCCAAGCAAGCTGGTGGGACGAAGGGAGGGATGGCACCAGGACGACAAGAGTCCAGAGGGGAGGGCGGGACAAAGAGAACCAGGGCGGAGCCAGAGGGAGCCTGGTGGAGCTGGTGGAGAGAGACGGGACCTGACGGAGAGGGTGGAGGAGAGACCCGAGGCAAAGCAACTGGATCGGAGGACCCTGGACGGGACCAGCAGGGATGAGGGGGAGAATAAAAGTCAATTGCACAGTCCAGGAACAGGTGTATGTTCACCCTATGCTACTTCCACTAAGACTCCCACGACAATCTACCTTGTTGCCGGCTCATGCACGTGGTCAGGACAGGGGGCTTCTGGGTTGCCGGCGACGCTGGGCTCAGGGGTTCGCTCTGGCTCGCATGTGGCTGTTCCGGGCTCAGGCTCTGCTACACTGGGTGATGACAGGCCAGTTTCTGTAGTGATGTCCAGTTACTGAATGAATCGTTCTTTTGAAGCGGTTCTTTTCAGTGAACATGTTACATCAGTACACCTAATCGGACTGAATCATTTAAAAAGTTTGTGTCTCAAGACAGCAATGATCCACATGTTACTCACTTTCAGATGTGCTCGACAGTCATTCCGATTCTAAATAAGATAGAGTATTCTGTATCTAGACTCGTAGGAGCTCTCCCCAACAGTACACTGACAGAACGAGACCTGGTGAACTTTGTTGATACTGAGCATGCACAGCAAACATACTCCAGAGTCACCGATACACTGAATACACAAATCAAGAACGGTTTCTATCGGACGCATCCGACTTGATGAGCCGTTAATACTGCGCATGCGTTACTGAACAGCACGATACAGCAATTCTTGAGTCAGGAACAGATTACTGCATTATGGAATCACCAGTTCACCGATTTGAGAAGAATTTCTATCGGACACGTCCGAAGAACTAATCAAAAAACTGTGGATGCTGAGCATGCGTGAGCCAAACGGTACGGACATCAGTGAGTTGCTAATACTATAGCCTACATGTATGAACTGAGATGATTGACAGACATAAAGGAAGTTTATTTAATATAACCATAAAACTTACGGGAAATATGCATGGTACAGCTAACTATATTAAACAGGGTTTTGACTAAAATGTGTTTGTTAGGTGCATACGTGCAGATTATATTTTAAGTTGTTATGAGCTTGTTCCTGATTTCTGTTAAATGTTTTTGAATGTGCTTTAGTTGGACAACTAAATAATAATAAATCAACCATGCATGACTTACCGTGAACATTTTTTTATGTGTTTTACCCTCCTGGGTGATAGAATTAGATGTGAATGATGTCATTAAGTAAAGTACGTAAAAGAACAGGTGAATCTGTTTTTTTAACCAGTTCTTTGAAACGAACTGTCTGAAAGAACTGATTCACAAAAAAGAGTCGGACTTCCCATTGCTAAGTTTCTGTCTTGGGAGTGGGGATGGTGACAGTCTCCGAGATGGTGGTTGAGTCACAGCAAGCAGGCACCCACAAAGGCAGCGAAGTTTCCCTGAGGACCGTCTGCTGGTAGGCATGCCTGACACATATCATTCAGGCTCGCACTATTAAAAAACAAAGAGCGAGACATCCTGATAATATGTCCGACATGCCACCCTAACAAAATCTCTGTTGTGCAAAACCAGCAGACGTCCCTCTGCTCCAAGATGAGGAAAAGGACGGCGGAGATGTCTATGGGGGAAACGGGAAACGAAAAATAATAATAAAACTTGTGAACGATAAACAACAAACTCTAAATGGGAACAAACAGTAAACGAGACGACGGCAAAACTTTTTGGTCAGATCTTATAAAGATAGAATTGCTGCAGTAAATATTTTGCATAACCTATTTGAATACCTGCATCAAAAAGTCACATATTTTTTACATTCGCAAATCAGTATGTGCATCTATGCAATGAGAGTTGCATTTGTGGACAATATTTTTGACAAATATTTTTTTTACAAATATTTTTCTAGCACAAACACAAGTACAAAACTACAAGTGCTTGAATCTACTGCTTCAAGTTTCAAACACTCTTTTTCGGATCTGAGATAAATGGTGCGAAAGTATTTGTAGGCTACGGCGAGCACTGTTCAGCACTGCCCACCAGGTGGCACCTGACACTCACTAAAGCACAGTTTATTAATTACCACCAACGTTTCAGTGAGGTAAATTGCCTTTATCAAGGTAATATATTTTTACCAAGTGGAGAACAATATACTGTAAATATGAGTGCTAATTATACACAGGTGAAGGTAATTACATCCAATATTCCAATGATTCATTAGTAGACAAAATATGAAGTATTTCATTTAAATAAGATACCAAATAATGTAACTGTTTTATTGCTGCTGAAACACCAAGGGGACTCTTCAATACACTTAAACGTGCGCTGGAACCCGGAAGCAGAGACCGCTAGCAGCGTCGTCACAAAACCAACAGCTGCAGAGCATGGTAGAAGAATCTTCAGGCGATATGAGAGATATACACATAAACATCGGTTCCAAAGAACAGAAACTAAATGAAAACGCCTGCTGGCCTCCGTTTTATACCCGGATTCCCGGGCGGAGTCATGATATGTAAATTCCATTCAATTTTCATTGGTCCATTTCTTAGAGTGGTCTCCCATGGTCAAACCCGTAGTGTCA
Source organism: Paramisgurnus dabryanus (assembly GCF_030506205.2). Lineage (NCBI taxonomy): Eukaryota > Metazoa > Chordata > Actinopteri > Cypriniformes > Cobitidae > Paramisgurnus > Paramisgurnus dabryanus. Next base: position 55,906,797 of record NC_133338.1, read on the forward strand.
ATTCATCGACACAATGTTGAGTGAGTGACAGAGTGCTTCTGTCTTCTGTTACATCACCAAAAAACACCAGCGACCCAGTGCCTTAGGAAAGCATACATGGAAATGGAAAACGCACTGCCTGAACACTATTTTACTGAAGGTGTTGTCTGCCCATATCATGAGGTGTTCATAGCCTTCTCCATCACTTTTATTCTCATACATATTAGCTTTATTTCTCCAAAAAAGGACTTTATATCTTCTCTTTATTGTTTTGATTGTCTTCATTTGTCTGGCCATTGTAAAGAGGTTTTTCTTTATCATGGAGAGGATAATGCCATCATCCACCATTGGTATCTTATATGAAAGTCCAGGATTTATGTTGTTGCTGAGCTCACCAGTGCATTTTTACCAAATATTTCTCCTGTCTGACTAATGGATTTGTTATGATTTTGAAACTTAAATATGGTCTGGTGAAGATCCATTTACAGTTCCATTTGCTTTGTTTGGCCATTTGATATATGACTGCCAGGAACTTTATTTGTGGCCACATCTTGCATCTAATAAAGATGTCCAGATGATTCTCACCATTGATGTCCTTTGAAAAGACAGCCACTAGGCCTCTCTTTGACACATGAGTATGCAGGATGTCCATCAGGGTGTTTATTCCTGGGGCCAGCATATGTTTTGGAAGTTAGATGATTAGATTGATTATTGTTTTATTTTAAACACTTAAGTCTTTTATTCACAAGCATTTGAGGATGACTAAACTGATGCTGTTTCATAGATATCTAGAAGTGGAGGATCACAAACTCAGTACTACATCGGGATGACTGTAGAGTTGGACAAATCATTTAGGTGAGTATGGAAGACTACAACATGGGGTGGATGCTAAACTAAGACCGAATAAACAAACCATTTAAACTTTAAAGGAATAGTCTATCCATTTTCCATATTAAACTATGTTATTACCTTAACTAAGAAGAGTTGATACATACCTCTGTCATCTTAGTGCGTGCACATAAGCGCTGGGGCTCGCTGCGACGCTTCGATAGCATTTAGCTTAGCCCTATTCATTCAATGGTACCAAACAGAGATAAAGTTAGAAGTGACCAAACACATCAACGTTTATACGAGCAAGTATACATATGGATACATATATTGATACCAACCTTGTTTACCCTCATAAATATGTCCGTGTAAAATAAGGTGACCAGATCTTTTAAATAAAAACCGGGGACATTTCCTAGTTCAATGGTCAAAGCATCATTAAAATCCCATTTGTTATTATCTATAAATTAAATAACAGGGACAAAACCTTTTTTGAATGTTTTCGTCTTTTTATTGTTGTGGATTTGATTTCTGTCAATCTAATTGTTATGGTAGTGTAAAGAGCCACCCATTGGCACAACAATGAATACCAGTGGCGTGGGTTTTTGTGTTCTTTTCTTATGTAACCGTTCCCATGTGAAGGAAAATCAGCTCTGCGTTGTGTGTGTGACTTCCTTGACTGGTCTTTGGCTGGCTCTTTATTTTCTGAACAAATGAAGACTTAAGATTAGAAAGCATGTATTGTGTGGCTTCTCAAAAATGTCCTCTTTGGCTCTGTGAGCCTCATCTCAATGTAGCTTAGCATCAACTGAGCTAACAGTACGTTCACACGAGGCGTAAGGGTTACCGCTTCCCATTCACTTTTAATGGGTGACGTCATGCGTTGCCGAACTGAAATGTGGATGCGTCAGCGCCGCTTCACTGCCATTGCTTGCAGCAGAAGTTGAACATTTCTCAGCTTTTCAGGCGTCAACGCGTGTCAGCCAATCAGATTGCCTTATGCAAATAATCTAGGCAGTGCCAGCCAATTACGTTTATGGAAGACGGGAGCATGTGTTGCGTCCACTGTGATTGGCCATGCTTCAGACAAGCCTTCCGTCAAGCGTTAACGTTTTCGCCCCGTGTGAATGTACCATAAGAGATGATGCGCCTCTTAAAGTTAAGCATCTCTTAAAGGGGCAGTACACTTCATTACAAATCATATAGAAAACTCCAAAAATATACCAGCATTATTAAATTAAAAAAAAAGAAAATACAATGAAATCAAACAATATATTCAAAATAAGAGAATCAGACTTATTAATAAAAAGGAAAGATTTTGAGTGAAAAAAAATGTCAATTTTGCACTTGTTACACTTACTTAGCGCTTCTATACGAATGATTAAATGTATTAGGTTTCAATTTATTTCTTTGATGTCTGTGTTTAAATTATATTGTATAATAATAAAAAAAATAAAAGTATATCTGACTCCTGATGGTGATCACAATTTATATTTATCATTGATATATTTTCATTATCTTAATTATTTGGAATTAATTACATTTACATAGAAAATAAGCTGTACACTGTAAAAAGATTCCATAGAAATTACAGTGTTACTGGCAGCTGGTTGCCAGTGTCACGAGTGAAGCTCCTGCTTCGCTCCTCGATCGCCACCAGAGGGAGCCATCCCCTGTGTATTAGTTTCATTCGGACTTCATTTCCCATAAGCCCACATACCTGAACTGATTTCACTTGCACCTGATACTCATCACTCTGCCTATTTAAGCCTCTCAGTACTGATTCTCTTTGCGAAGTCTTGATTTGCCCCGGCATAATTTCTGAGCGTTATTTTCTGTGCGTTATTTTCTGTCTGATATCCCGTGCCTGTTTTGGAGGTTTATTGATCCTTTTGATTGTTTGCTTCCTGTCCTGATATCTGCCTGTGTGTTGACTATTGTGATTGTTTGCTGCCTGCCCTGATATCTGCCTGTTTATTGACGACAAGATTGCCTTAACCATATATATGTTTGCTGGTGTTGGGCCCTGCCTGTATGACAATGTGTGAAATAAAAGTTTGCAAATGGATCCTCAGCCTACTGGTGCTTTGTTACAGAAGAGTACGCCACAAAGCGATCCAGCAACTGTCTCTCAACTCACCACGGAGTTGTCGGTTCAAGCTCACCAGCTAGCTACACAACAACAACAACTCGGACACCCTAGCACCGTGACCGAGGAGTTGGTAAGGACTTTAAGTCTACAGATCACTCCGTCTGCAGCGATGACTGCTTCGCCAAGCGGTAGTGCTCATTCAGCATCAGCTACTGTGAACCCTCGATTAGCCTTTTTCTGAGAAGTTCAACGGTGACCCAGCAAAATGTAAGGGCTTCTTGTTACAATGCTCTCTCAACAACCTGGTTTATACCCCACGCACGTCAGCCGAAACACCTTTGTGTGCAACCTACTCATGGATAAATCTTTTGACTGGGCTACTGCCGTTTGGAAGGACGACCGCTCTGCTTTTCTGACGTTTGAGGTTTTCTTGGCCAAATTTCGAGAGGTGTTTGAGCATACTTCCGGAGGAGAAAGTGCAGGTGAACGTCTCATTACCATTATTCAGGGTGATTGCATAGCTGCAGATTATGCTTTGGAATTTCGCACACTCGCTGCTCAGACCGGGTGGCCCAAAGACCCTTTAAAACGAATGTATCGACGCGGATTAAACCACAAATTGCAAGCGGAATTGGCCTGCCGCGACGAATGGAGAGACCTAGCAGCATTCATTGATTTATCCATCCAGATAGATGACCTAATCTGGTCCCGCGCCATTACACTCAGCCCAGTTTCTTTCCGACACCCCCCGAACCCATCTGGGTTTTACACATCTCACTCAGGAGGAGAGAGAATGGAGGATTAAGAACAATCTGTGCCTTTATTGTGGAAAGCCTGGACACATTCTGTCTACCTGTCCCACCAGACCGCCCTCTCGCAAAACCACCATGGTGAGTGCATAGTGAGTCCCAGTTCAAATTGTCACTGATGAAGGATTAATCTCTACCTCTGCTTTAATTGATTCTGGAGCTGCAGGAAACTTAATGTCCCAAAGTTTTGCTCACTGTCATAATCTACAATTAACACCATGCCCATCTCATGGATAAATATGTTGAGGAAGAACTAGCTAAGGGATTCACCTGTCACTGCGTCTCTCCTGCTTCATCTAGCTTTTTCTTTGTGAAGAAGAAGGATGGAACTTTCCGACCATGCATCGATTATCGAGCTCTCAATGACATGATGGTGAAGTTCAGGTATCCACTACCACTCGTTCTAGCAGCCTTAGAGCAATTACATAAGGCCAAATACTTCACCAAGCTTGACTTACAATGTGCCTACAACCTCATTCGTATCAAGGAGGGAGATGAGTGGAAAACTGCCTTTTCTACTAAGTCAGGTCACTATGAGTACTTTGTGATGCCTTTCTGTCAGTCTATCTCTCTTCCAGTCATTCATCAATGATGTGTTCCGAGACATGTTTGACCGATGGGTCATCACCTACATCGATGACATCTTAATCTACTCCAGTAACCTTGAAGAACATAACCAACATGTAAGAGCAGTATTAAAATGTCTCTTTCAATACCAACTGTACGCCAAAGTGGAAAAGTGTGAGTTTTATCAGACGTCAACATCATATCTAGGATTAATCGTATCATCTGATGGAGTAGCAATGGATGAATCCAAAGTTAAAGCTGTACTCGATTGGCCCAGACCTCAAACTCTTAAGGAACTACAAAGCTTCCTGGGATTTGCTAATTTCTACAGACGTTTCATTAGTAGTTTCAGTATTGTAGCAGCCCCTCTCACTGCCATGACCAAACGCTCAACCTCCCATCTCTTTTGGTCTCCTCAAACTCTAGATGCCTTTCAGGAATTAAAGGAAAGATTCACTTCAGCACCCATTCTCCATCATCCCAATCCCAACCTACCCTTCATTGTTGAGATAGATCCTTCCAACATCGGTATTGGTGCCATTCTCTCACAACGACACGGATCTCCTGCAAAAATGCACACTTGCGCTTTTATCTCCAGCAAACTCTCGGCTGCAGAACACAATTACGATGTGGGCGACCGAGAATTACTGGGCATGAAGGCCGCTTTCAAAGAATGGAGGCACTGGTTAGAAGGGGCCTGAAATCCTTTTACAGTTCTCACTGATCACAAGAATCTGAAGTATCTCCGCATCGCTAAGAGAATGAACCCCCAACAGGCCAGATGGTCAATGTTTTTTACCCGCTTCAACTTTTCAGTCACGTATATACCAGGATCAAAGAACACTAAGGCTGACACATTGTCTCGCTGCTATGATGACTCTGACCCGCCCAACCCTCCCAGAAACATCATCTCATTCTTTCTCCCATCCAGTGGGATATCATGACAGAAATCAACCAGTCTAACGCTCAATCTCCACCACCAGCTCAATGTCCCCACAACAAAACCTTCGTAAACGAACCTCTCCATGAAAAGCTCATGGAATTGATTCACTCATCACCCAGCACAGGTCACCCATGTATTACAGGCACCCTTAGTATACTGGAGGAGAAATTCTGGTGGTCCTCCATGTCTAAGGACACCGTCACTTCCGTCAATAACTGCCACACCTGCAACACATCCAAATCCTCCCATCAACAACCTGCCGGAGTACTGCAGCCTCTCCCCATTCCACAACGCCCCTGGTCACACATAGCAATAGATTTTGTTACTGATCTCCCTAAGTCCAACAATCACACTTTCTTACAGTGGTGGACAGATTTTCTAAAGCCTGTCGGCTCATTCCCTTACCCAAACTCCCCACAGCCTTTGAGACTGCTGAAACCTTATGCAACTGGGTCTTTAGATTTTATGGATTACCCGAGGACATGGTATCCGACCGAGGTCCTCAGTTTACCTCTAAGGTATGGTCTGCCTTTTTTAAACAGTTAAATGTCAATATCCGTCTCACGTCAGGATATCACCAACAATCCAATGGGCAAACAGAAAAAATGAACCAGGAACTCACTCATTTTCTCCGCTCATATTCCAACCAGAACCAACAGGACTGGTCAGATATGTAATGTGGGCCGAATATGCACAGAACTCACTAATCAAATCTTCTACTGGGTTAACTATTTTAAGTGTATACTAGGATTTCAACCTCCCTTCTTTTCTTGGTCGAATGAACACACTAATCTACCCGCTATTAATGACTGGTTTCAAAGAAGTGAAGAAATCTGGGAACAACCACATCACCATCTTCAACAAGCCGTCAGGAGACAAAAGTTTCAAGCTGATCACCACCGCAGAGCCAATCCTGGGTACAAGCCCGGACAATGGGTCTGGCTTTCCACCAGAGACCTGCATCTTAAGCTACCCTGCAAGAAACTCAGTCCTAGGTATGTGGGTCCTTTCAAAATCTCTAAACAAATAACTCCTGTATCATTTCGTTTAAATTTGCCTCCCACTTATCGCATCTCTCCTACTTTTCATGTTTCTCTGCTGAAACCCGCTGTTGGTCAGAGGGAGGAGCAGGAGGAGACAACCACTGGGCAGGATCCTCAGCCCCTGCACATAGATAGTTAGGAGGCTTATCTGGTCCGTGACCTTCTCGATTACAGACGTCGGGTAACAGATTACAATATCTGGTCGATTGGAAACGGTATGGTCCCGAGGAACAATCTTGGGTGGAGGTCAGAGATATCCTCGACCCTTCACTCGTCACGTAGTTTCATTGAGGCAATCCTGGGAAGCTGGCCCCTCGACCTCGTGGTAGACCCCGGCGTCATCTGCCTCCTCGCTTCGGGAGCTGCTCGCGGGGGGGTTCTGTCACGAGTGAAGCTCCTGCTTCGCTCCTCGATCGCCACCAGAGGGAGCCATCCCCTGTTTAGTAGTTTCATTCGGATTTAATTTCAATTCAATTCAATTTTATTTATATAGCGCTTTTCACAATTGTTAATTGTTTCAAAGCAGCTTTACATGCATAGATGTAGGGAAAAACACAGAATAATCTATAGATAATATAAGAAGACAACAGCGGCTAAGAATAAACCGTACAAGCGAGTGTAGTAATAATGTAACGTATACAGTAAAGTGCTAAGACTCTCCCAGGGATGGAAACACCCCTAGGAGAAAAACCCTGTGGGAAAACTCCTAGGAGGACAAAAACCCTTGAGAGAGATTAATATTTTTATATATATATATTAGGAAATGGGTAAGCGGATTAAACTGGTTCAGCCGGTGCTCGTTGGTTGCGTTGGTCGGCTGGGCATCATGTTGAAAGACAGCCAGTAGATCAGTGGTGTGATGGCCTTCACAGCAGCAAGAACTGGGTCTGTTTGTCTCATTGTCCTCGGGGTCGAGACAGGGAGAGAAAAACAGAATTAAATTAGCGTAGGGGCCGTTCGCATGTAATGCAAGTGTCATACAGTATTGTGGTTAAAAATCCGTTTCAGACAGGCTTACTATTGCGGCATAAGTATATTACCCAGATGAGTTATGTGAATGCTTTGTTCTGGACAGATACATTTACTTGACATTTTATGTGAATGCTTTTTTGAAGAAGAATGTCTTAAGTTTAGACTTAAAGTGATCGACGGTGTCTGATTCTCAAAATTTTTTTGGTAAATCATTCCAGAGCTTAGGGGCTAGATATGAAAAGGGGGGGGGGGGGGTTGTGGGATTTCTCTGTCCATGCTTTCAGTAGAGGCATTACTCCTAATCTACACCTTCTCCAGTATATTAACTTAAACACTGAAAACATAATAAAAAGACTTTTTTTAAAATGAATAAACGTTAACAATTTACTTTGCCAGGCAGGTTACACTTAAACATGCTTTAATCCTTCATGGCATAGATTCAACAAGGTACTTGAAACATTCCTCAGAGATTTTGGTCCGTATTGACATGATAACATCACTCAGTTGCTGCAGATTTGCCGGATGCACATCCATGATGCGTATCTCCCGTTCCACAACATCCAAAGGTGCTCTACTGGATTAAGATCTGGTGACTGTGGAGACCATTTGAGTACAGTGAACTCATTGTCATGTTCAAGAAACCAGTCTAAGATCATTCGCACTTCTTTATGACATGGCGCGTTATCCTGCTGGAAGTAGCCATCAGAAGATGGGTACACTGTGGTCATAAAGGGATGGACATCGTCAGCAACAATACTCAGGTAGGCTGTGGCGTTGACACAATGCTCAATTGGTACTAATGGGCCCAAAGTGTGCCAAGAAAATATCCCCCACACCATTACACCACCAGCAGTAGCCTGAACCGTTGATACATGGCAGGATGGATCCATGCTTTCATGTTGTTGACGCCCAAGACACAAATGGTCATTGCAAAAGAGGCTGGTTGTTCACACAGCTCTGTGTCTAAGCACATTAATAGAGAAGCGAAGGGAAGGAAAAGATGTGATAGAAAAAAAGTGTACAAGCAATAGGGATAACCGCACCCTGGAGAGGATTGTGAGAGGAGATTCACAAAGAGTGGACTGCAGCTGGACTACTATGCACAGACGTATGCAAGACATGGGCTTCAGCTGTCGCCATCCTTGTGTCAAGCCACTGTTGAACAACAGACAGAGTAAGAAGCATCTCGCTTCTGGAATGCTGCTGAGTGTTCCTAAGTTATGTTCTCTGATGAAAGTAAATTTTGCATTTCCTTTGGAAATCAGTAGTAGTAAGACTGGGGGTTAGTGGGTAGGTTAGGGATCAGAAAATTTCCTGTATTTTCAAATCCCAATGTTGACATGTATGACTTCAGCTGATTTCATGGCATTGTAAAATTTAACATAAGTGGTTAGTACCTTGAACCCGATAACCTTGACTATTTGCATATCTTATGATAACTTGATGACGCTTTCTCACGTCTCTTAGTAAATTCTTCATTGTTAAAGCAGTGGTGTGCAACCAAGTTATCAGTGTAGCTCGCAGTCCCCTCTACTGGGGATTTAAACACAGGCACAAATTAATTTAGTGATTCTCACATGGGCAACAATTGTGTAGTATGCCATACACAGGACACTAGTGTCAGGACGAGATGATGAAAACACAGAAGCAAGGATCCAATTGCAGATAACTCAAAGTTTAATAAAGACAAAATAATAGACAGAGAAAGCCAGGGAGAAAATACTGGAAACACACTCGGGAACTCAATCCACTGCTCTGCTGGTCACAAAGAGTCATGAAATAATCCAAAGCTCATTGCCGCAGAGAAGAGCTGAAGATAGAAGTCACATATGTGCACTGGAGATCGCGCGCCCAGCACGATGTAGGGAACCACCGATTCGAATCGGGGAGATGAGTGATGACAACCCGGCAGTACAGCCGGCTGAAGGCTGGACACCAAACGATCCGTCACAGTGCTACTGGACAGCAGGAATTACCAGTACTCTGGAGAGCGCACAGCATGTAGTCCGGTAGATACAGCAGGGCGGCGGAGAGGAGCTCACACAGTGCAACAGAGCCACGGCCACACACGAGGGACAGCAGGGCAAAAGACCGGCAGGGCAGAGAGAGGTATAATAATCCACAGAAGCGGAGAGGAGCGGAGGTGCTGATGTCCTAATAAGAGGTGAATGATAGAAAGCAGACAGAGCAGGCAGAGCAAAAATGACAAAAAATACAAAAAGGTCAAAAACTAAATAAATCCAACAAAGGCGGCGAACACGACATGACAAGACTGAATCAACATAACATTGACGAACTCGCAAGGAACAACTAAACACAGAGAGCTTAAATACCAAACGAATGGGGAGACAAATGAGAAACAGGTGATGTCGCAGGTGAATGAAATCAGTGCTGATGAGATCGCTCCGGTGGCAGAAGCGCACGTGAGAGCTGTCAAAACACAAAACACACAACACACACACACACACACACACAGAACAAAACAAAAGAAACAGAACAGTCGAAAAGACCAAAGTCATAACAACTAGAGGTCCTGCAATCTCTAGCACGCTGGAGAATCAGAGCAATGTGTGTTGTCCTGTTTCAGTTTCTTAGCACAGGGCAAGATAATTTTTGGATACTCTGTTAAAAACTGTGGTTATTTGAACAATAAGATTTGTCCTTTGGTTTAGTCAGTACTTGTGCATAGCATGCAGTTTCCTTAAGGAATTTACGATCATCCTGGTTTCGGATGAGGTTGAAGGGGGTTTTAATGGATGATAAGGAGAAATTCTGTGGACCACACTGCAAAAAATGACTTTCTTACTTAGTATTTTTGTCTTGTTTTCAATAGAAATATCTAAAAATTCTTAAATTAGGTTGTTTTGCTTATCAAGAAAAAACATCTTAAGTAAATAAGTCTAGTTTTAAGACAAATAATATACAATTTAAGTGAAATTGTCCTTAAAACAAGCAAAATTATCTGCCAATGGGGTGAGAAAAATTGTAAAATAAGATTTCTTTTTTCTTAAACACTTAATTCAAGAAAAAATTTCTCACCCCATTGGCAGATATTTTTGCTTGTTTTAAGCATAAATTCACTTAAATTGTATATTTTTTGTCTAAAAACTAGTTTTATTTTCTTAGGTCATTTTGCTCATCAAGAAAATACATCTTGATTTAAGAATTTTTAGAAATTTCTACTGAAAACAAGACAAAAATACTAAGTAAGAAAGTCATTTTTTGCAGTGCAATCAAAATGTCCTCTTCTTCTCCATAAAAGATGTCCGAGCAGCCTCTTATTTGATCGAACTGGACACCTGTTTGTGTTAACCTACCAAATCCAGTACAAATGTAGCAGTTGGGGAGATGTCTGAAATGCTTGTTATCAGCTGTTCCTACAGGTTATTGGCTGGTATTTTGACCCAGCATTTGGGTTGATGCGTCACGGGAGGGGTGCATTCATCCAACTGTCTGTGAAATTTGCAGGGCAAATAAAACATGTGACATTTTTTTGTCTGTTTGTAGTTGGGTGGACGGTTCACCTGTTGTATTCACTGCATGGGAAAAAAATGAACCAAATTTCGCCAACAATAATGAGAACTGTGTGGCCGTTTTGAAAAGCACAGGTAAGGACTTCTCATCACAGCTGTATATGATATAGCAAATAGATGAAGAACAACATCCACTAATGCTGAGGCAGCTATTCAGTCCTGCTCCAGAGACATCACATCTAGATTATAAGATGTTGATTCAGATTTTATTAGTGTTGAAGCTGACCTCATTTGCATTAATACATAAGTTTTACCATTAGGTTTAAAATTTCAGAAGCTTGTTATTGTACAGCAATATGTGACCCGTCACGGAAACCAGGGACTCAAGTCGGCAGCACAAGTTTCGAGAAAATGAGAAACAAAGTTTTTTTTTTCGAAATTTGTGATTTTCGTTTTATTGCAGAATCTGTTAGTTGAGATCACGAAGAAGCCTCTCCATGTTTGAGATAGCAGTTTTTGTATATTTAAAAGCGTACATTTTGCGGTTAAAATAGGCTTGTTTTTCCGGAGATTCTAGCGTGCAGCGGGGGGCGTCATTGTCTGTGTGTATATTTACATACTGTATAAGCTTGTGTTTTCGCCTCCGCCCCCAAAGGGAACAGCGTGACTACTAAATAAGGATAGTTCGCCCAAAAATGAAAATAATGTAAGTAATGACTCACCCTTATGTCGTTCTAAACTCGGAAGACCTCCGTTCATCTTCGGAACACAGTTTAAGATGTTTTATCGTTAGATTTAGTCCGAGAGCTTTCCCCTTCATTGAAAATCTATGTATGGTTTCCATGTCCAGAAAGTTAATAAAAACATCATCAAAGTAGTCCATGTGACATCAGTGGGTCAGTAAGATTGTGTTGATGCATCGAAAATACAGTTTGGTCCAAAAATAGCAGAATTACGACTTTATTCAGCATTGTCTTCTCTTCCGGCTCGAGCGTGAAGTCACGTGACTGTAGTGACGCGCTGCCCTGTTCCTCAGATATGTTTGCTAAGTTTTTTTTTTTTTTCAAACTTATAGCCTGCGTCTCCCCAGACTGTAAAGCTCGGGCGCACAAAACAAAAGAAAAATAAAAGAAGCTGGGGCGGAACAAATAACAGTCAGCCGCATCGTACGTCAGCCGCGTCACTGACTTTATGCGGCGCCGCAGTCGGAAGACGTCAAAGTACCGCGAGAGCTCTTCAAGAAATCTTACGGAGTAGTTTAATTTCGACTCGCTCTCGCGGTACTTTGACGTCATCTGTATGTCAGTTCTTGCAGCGCAGCATGAGTCCAAACACACAGAAGTTACACAGATATCGTTGTATTCTTCATATAATTGGCTACATGTTTTGTCTATCAATATTTTCCATGAAGTCATTGGCTGATGGAGGAACGAGCGAGCCATTGGTAACCTCTCTAAAGGATGTCACGTTTTCGACGGCGCTGTTTGGATGATCTATTATACTACTTCCCTATTTTAAATACAAACTTTGAAGGCGGGTTCATGTGTTTAACGGAGTGTAAGCTCATATACCCTTACATGTTACGATTTAAATAGTCTTCAGATTATATATTATATTGTATTACCAGACATTCATGCGAAATCTGATGTAAACAATCTATATTTCACGGATTATACGCATTTGTGGACAAATATGGTCATTGGATAATCTGAAACAGACTGGATTCGACTTGTGATCCCCACAAAGGTAAAAGAGTCATGTTTATTTTTGCATGTTGTCATTTGGTCATAAAATACTACATATGATGCTAGAACATCTCAAAAAGGGTTTTACAGGGGGCATGGCTTAGCTAAATGAGATGTAAATGAGCCCTATTGTCTCCCCCAGCTGAAAAGAAGAGTCCCTTTCGTCTCGATTTTCTCGGTTTGAGTATTTCTGAGTTCCTATATTCAAATGGCCACAACTTCTCCAAATCTTATCAGATTTCCATGTGTTACACATCGTTGGAAAGCTTAGAAACTGCACTTTCAGAATCTGTGAATAACTCAAAATGCCCAGATCCGACTTGTGTCCCTACTTTCCATGACTGGTCACATATTATATGACACATATATAGTATACTGTATGTCTTATCCAATCGCCTTTTCAATGGTGCACATAATCTGATGGATAACATGTATGTGTTTCTGTAGGATTCTGGAATGATGTTAATTGTGGTTTATCGTTACCCTCAATCTGTAAAAGAAGTGCTGATTTTGTCAACACCACCGTGTCTCCAACCACTGTATCAGCGGGCGGCTGCGCTCCTGAATGGACTCTGTTCAGAGGAAAAGTAAGAACCATTACTGTCCAAATACATTTGGGGACCCACATAACCATTAAGAGATGCCATGAGTCCCCAAAAAAACTGGGGATTCCTTGGTTTTCCATTAAAACTAGGACTATTTTTGTTAAATTATTGAAAGCAACACATTAGCTATGTTTACATGCACAAAATGTTGTCAATATGACTGAATTTAATCCGATTGCAGGTTACGACATTACAGTTTACATGCACCCTAAACATTGCAATCTGATTAAAATATTTGTTTACATGTACAATCTATATAATCCAAACCAAACTCATCCCAATGGGCATTCAAAACCACCCCAAAAGCATCCCAAAGACAATTCAAAGCCCAAAATCCAATAACTAATTAACAAAACCCTTTGATCTTTAAAGGGGCACTTCACCCATTTGCATTTAGGTTTGTATTGTTAGAACCCGAATCATGTTTTTGAATGGTCGTGCATCATTCCTTCAGTTTTCCCTGAGATAGGAGAACGTCAGGTTACGACTGTAACCATGGTTCCCTGAGATAGGGAACGAGACGCTGTGTCTATGCAGCGTGACGCACGTGAATATTCTTTCCAACTAGGTCTATATATAGACGCCGGCGGATGACGTCATGTGACGTCGCAACGCGAGGCTATAAAAAGGCGGAGAAATGTAGGTCAAACAGCTTCTGCTAAAAAGAAGCGAATGCTACAGGCACAAGGAGTTATGGCAAAGGGACACACCGTCTCGTTCCCTATCTCAGGGAACCATGGTTACAGTCGTAACCTGACGTTCCCTTTCAAGGGATACTTGACGCTGTGTCATGGTAATGACATTATGGGGAACGAGATACCCACTACGCCATAATTAATTGTGACTGTCTGTAAGTGTAAAGGTGTCTACGCACAACTTAAGACATAAAGACCTGAGATCCAGGTAGAAAAGGGAGGTCTAAAATCATAATACCTCATAAAAATGTGTGGGGGAGATTATCCCGCCACACAACAAATATCCTGCATGGAGGTCCCTTACAAAGGGGCCAGATAAGACGCCATACTCCTAGTCGAGTGTGCCCTAATCCGTAGAGGTGAAAGCATATTGCGCACCTCATACGCTATAAAAATAGCCTCCACAATCAATTGTTGATTGTTTGTTTAGAGGAAGGATGTTCTCTCTTGGAGAACCAAACACAGACCAAAGGTTGGTCGGATCTTCTAAGGTGGAAGATCTATTAATGTAAACATCTAAAAAACCCTCAGGGCATAGAAGATGTAGCCTCTGTTGATCCGCCGACTCTTGAGGAGAAGGATGAAAAGCCTGAAAGACCAATGTTCTAGCCACATCGCTAGGAACCTTGGGAACATAACCCGGTCTCGGGTGCAAAAGCCTTAATTTTTCCTGAAGCAAACTCCAGGCTAAAGAAGCTGATAAGCTTGAAAGTTGCCCACTCTCCTCGGAGAAGTGATGGATAATAAAAAGGCTAACTCCAGTGACCGAAACTTATCTGTACACAAGTCAATGGGTTCGAAAGGTGCCATAAAGAGCCCTTTCAGAACTACTGCCAGGTCCCATACTGGAACTCTGATTTGAGCAGGAGGCCTCATCCTAAATGTACCACGCATAAAGGCGAGGCGTGAAGGCAGAGATAGCCGCAGCATATAGTCCGATAGTAAATGGATATAAACCGGATGAAAAACCGGTATTGTAAAAATTCCAGAACTGAAGCCAATGGGCAGTTTGGAAGTAAATGTTTGTCACTACACCGAGTAGTGAATAATCTCTATTTAAAATAGCCTTAATGTCCTCTGGAGCGAACTCCAGGCATGAAGAAGCAGCTGATAAGCTTGTTAGTCACTCACTCTCCTCAGAGAAGTGATGCTACTACCCATAGAGCCCTCAGGGAGTGTGAAACCAGAGATAGCCTCAGCATATACTCTGGGTATAAACCGGATAAAAGACCGGTATTGTAAAAAATTCCAGAACTGAAGCCACTGGGCAGTTTGGAACTAAATATTTGTCACTACACCAAGTAGTGAATAATTTAAAATAGCCTTAATTCATCTGGAACGAACTCCAGGCATGCATAAGAAGCTGATAAGCTTGTAAGTCACTCACTCTCCTCAGAGAAGTGATTGCTAATAAATAGGCTAACCTCAGTGACAGATATTTATCTGTACACGAGTCAATGGGTTCGAAAGAGGCCATAAGGAGCCCTTTCAAAACTACTACCCATAGAGCCCTCAGGGATATGAGTGTGAAACCAGAGATAGCCTCAGCATATACTCTGGGTATAAACCGGATAAAGACCGGTATTGAAAAAATTCCAGAACTGAAGCCACTGGGCAGTTTGGAACTAAATGTTTGTCACTACAACAAGTAGTGAATAATTAAAAATAGCCTTAATTCATCTGGAGCGAACACCAGGCATGAATAAGAAGCTGATAAGCTTGTAAGTCACTCACTCTCCTCAGAGAAGTGATGGCTAATAAAAAGGCCAACTTCAGTGACAGAAATGTATCTGTACATGAGTCAATGTGTTCGAAAGAGGCCATGAAAAGGGCTTTCGAAACAACTTCAGATAGAGCCCTTAGTAATAGGAGTATAAAAAACAGAGATAGCCGCAGCCTATACTCTGGTAGTAAATGGATATAAAACGGATGAAAACCGATTTTGTAAAAATTCCAGAACTGAAGCCACTGGGCAGTTTGGAAATAAATGTTTGTCACTAAACCAAGTAGTGAATAGTCTAGATTTAAAATAGCCTTAATTTCGTCTGGAGCGAACTCCAGGCATGAACAAGAAGCGATAAGCTTGTAAGTCACCCACTCTCCTCAGAGAAGTGATGCCTAATAAAAAGGCTAACTTCAGTGACAGAAATGTATCTGTACATGAGTCAAATGTGTTCGAAAGAGGCCATGAGAAGGGCTTTCGAAACAACTCCAGATATAGTCCTTATTAATAGGAGCATAAAAACAGAGATAACCGCAGCATAAACTGTGGTAGTAAATGGATATAAACCGGATGAAAACCGATTTTGTAAAAAATTCCAGAACTGAAGCCACTGGGCAGTTCGGATCTTAAATCTGGAGTAATCTCCATTTTAAACCATAATTGTTTTCTGGTAGAGAAGGCTCTCAAATATTATGGGCTCTACAACCTCGGTTGAGAGACCCTGATTTACAAATTGGTCTAAGAACAATGTTCGGGCTGACCATTACCGGGTTACCAAAAAACCAGATTAGTTTGTTCTTGACAAACTCTCGCTGAAACTCCCGGGAGCAGAGTGGTTGGGGGAAAAAAACTTTACAGACGTCGCCTCAGCCACGTCTGTACCATAGCGTCCAGACCCAACAGGGCTAGATGTGAAAGGGAAAACCACAATGGGCAAGAAGTCGTCCCTCGGGACGCAGATAAGTAGATTTCCTGTGAGACAAAAGTAGAACCTGATGCGCCAGTCTTTATAGAGGGCGCGACCTCAGGTCTCCCTAATACTGGATGCTGCTGCCAACCGACCTTACCCTCTAGAAAGTGCTTTACAGTGTAAAGTTGGCCTTATCTGATCCTAGACACTAATGCCAGGATTGACTCTGTGTGTGCAGGAGACATATGTGCCTACATCTTCACTGAGTCCCAAATTACCCAAAGAAATTATATTTTCTGCTAGGGTGTTAAAATGCCTTTTTGGCGTTGTTCCGCAGCCCTAGGCGCTTCATATGGGCAAGGATGACATCTCGATGCCGAACTTCCATCTCTTGAGACTGGACATACACTAGCCAGTAATCTATGTAATTAAGTATTTGGATCCCTTGAAATCTCAGAGGAGCAAGGGTTAAATCCATGCATTATGCGCTGTGGAAGAACTACGCTGAACGGCAGAACCCGATATTGGTATGCTTTGTCCCTGAAAGCAAACATGGGAAATTCTTGCTGCAGGAGGATAGATATATGCATAGGGTTCCTTTAAATGTATCATGACGAACCAGTCCTCAGACCTGATTGACACCACAATAGAAGGAATTGTCATTTTTAGAATTGTATCTCCTCTGAGATCGATCTAAATAGGCCTCAGCCCTCCATCCTTTTTTGGTACAATACCTCTAGCAGCCATTTTGTGACATTTTATAATTTTCTCCACTCGTGGAAAAAATACACTAAAAAAGAGATTGATTCCGGAAATCGAATGCTCACTGCCCTGAAGCGGAGGACCGGCAGGGCACAGCTGAGCTACTAAAATTCCCTATTGTTCTGTTTTATATGTCTTTTTTAATGGAGACCAAAAAATAGGTCTTCTTTAATGAAGACGGAACATAAGGGGTTAACAAACTATGTTGTATGTGAGGGCACATCAAGCGCAGGTTTTATCTGCGCTCTCATGAGGGGTGCCCCAAAAGGCAACGTGTGAACGACAGGTCCCCTTTAACGCAGCCTTATGATTTGAGACAATGACTGCTCTCAGATCAGTCTTTATATGCCTCTGTGGTTGCTGGTTGTTGTTTCGTCCCCCAGGCTCTCTGATGGAGAGGGGGGGCACGAGAGATAACACTTTTTTATTATCTGTATGTTGTGTAAAACTGATGCAGATTCTGGGGGGAAACTACGGCGAGGAAAAAACCCTTTCTTTAGTAGCACGGAGAGAAAAATCTGCCGCTCTCCTGAGCTCATCTAATATTTCAGGATTCAAGTTTACCCTTATTTCATCCAATAAATCTGCTTGATATACGTGAAGAATGCCAATATTGCGAGGGCAAGCTCCAGCGCGATCCGCGACCATATAAACTTGTTTATCTATTTATATTGTTGCTGTCTCTCGCAACAAATAAACCGCGAGAAACTTTCAATACGGGGCATTTTCCGTATCTGGATTATTTAAAAAAAACCAAAATGGTTGAGAAACTCGCTTGATGTGTTTAACAATAAATGAGAGGAATCTGCATGGTCTTCCGTTTAATAACTTCTCAGTGTAAATCAGAGAAGAAAGTGAAACCTCTTTCGTCAAGTTCACTGGCAGCCTTCCTACTTTGTTCAAGTGCTGGCCAGTCAATATTAAATTGTTACAGCCGATAGGGTCACAACATAATAATTCTTCGTAACATGGAGAAAAGGTATTATCAGTAAGCTCATTTGTGTTTTTGTATAAACATTAATTACATCTAGATCCTCAGAACTAGATTAATTCATAGCACTCGGTTAAAACGGGTGAAAGCCGACTCACGGGCACCTGTTGAAACACGAGGCTTGCAAGGTTTGTTTGATCAAACAAAACCATCGAGAGCGGAGCATTTGAATAGTATTTTCTCACAATGCCCGCACGCCTCCCCCTCAGGAGAAAGCATGCGTGTATTCCGCACCAAACACACACACACAAAGCTCGTGCTATCCCCATCAATAATAATCTAGGACAGGGGTAACACACTTCTAAATCCCTTTCTTTATCCATGTTTTCCTAGTTTTTTTTTTTTTAAACTAATCTAATCTAATCTCACTAGATATAGAATTAGACACATTCACATTCACACAAGCGTTCGCTGAAAATAGCAAAAGCTGTTTGACCTACATTTCTCCGCCTTTTTATAGCCTCGCGTTGCGACGTCACATGACGTCATCCGCCGGCGTCTATATATAGACCTAGTTGGAAAGAATATTCACGTGCGTCACGCTGCATAGCGTTCCCCATAATGTCATTACCATGACACAGCGTCAAGTATCCCTTGAAAGGGAAATACAGATTTCAGTGTTGCACTTCCTTCTTTCAATGATGTAAAAATCAGCATTTTGCGTCATTGAAAGAAGGAAGTGCTATATCTTTGTCGAGGGTGAAAGACTACATATTCCTCATTTTTCCAAGGTGGGGGCTATGGGTGGAACCCACTTACGCTAAAAGACCTATTACAGATCAGTGGGTGGGCCTTATGAAAATATACAAACAGACGGAAAAAAAACGATCAGCCGCCATCTTTATGCTAAGCTAAGCTAAGCTAAAAGACGTTGTGGAGTGAGCCAGACTTGTTACAATAATAGTGGAAGTAATCGATATTATATAGATGATTTCGCAAGCGTGATGCTTTAATCCGCTGTTCATTACTGTTGTTGCACTTAAACTTTTTTTTTATTATTAGTGGTGCTTGCATTTATGCAAAGCATCACTATTATTATCGCTCAGGGATATTATTATTATATCTTTATTCTTATGTCTGCACAAAATTTTGGCGCGTAACTCGTCCCGCATGGTTTGTCGTAGAGCCATAAAAGAGGGATAAACTTGACTGGATTATTGAGGAGATGCGGGCTATATCTTTAATAAACAATCGGGTGCAGGGTTTTCCAAAGGGGGGGCGAAAAACCACCCGAAAAATCCCATTGACTTAACATTGGGCCCAACTTTGTAGGGTCATAGCTCTGCTCGAGGATTTTGTAGAAACATTTGGGTTACAACATTTGAAGAGGGTGGTAGGCTCTTTAAGATCAAACATCACATTGCGGTGTAAGCTGTACCCCTGTGGTGTAAGAGGCACCCGAAATTTCCCATTCAAAGTCAATGGGCGAAAATCCCATATACTTAACATTGCAGAAAACTTTGATGGGTCATAGGTCTGAGCGAGGATTTCGTAGAAACATGTGGGTCACAACATTTGAAGAGGGCGCTAGACACTGTCAGGACGTCCTCCACAATGGGGTGTAAGGTTACCCTAGCAACCATTTTGGGCACCCTAGCAACCTATCCCATAGACTGCCATTATAAAATGCCCAGATGGATATCTTTGCACCACAGTGTCATAGAGACAAGGGGGTGGGCTCATTTTACCTAGGCATTCAATCAGTATCTTAGGATCCTTAAAGACTTACTAAGCCACGCCCCTAGCAACCACTTTTGAGCACCCTAGCAACATAAAATTCAAACAGTTATATCTCGGCATCAGAACATCGTAGAGACATGGGGGTTGGACCGTTTTACTTGTGACTCGGAGTGTAACGACTGGTCATATCATTGGCCACTCCCAAGCCCCGCCCCTAGCAACCAAATAAGAGCACCCTAGCAACCGAATAAAAATACCTTATATCTCCGCATCAGAACATCGTAGAGACACGGGGGTTGGACCGTTTTACTTGTGACTCGGCATGTAATCACTGGTGGATGCCAATTTTTTCCCTAGCAACCAAATACAGTACCCTAGCAACAGAGTAAACAAAGCCTTATATCTCCGCATCAGAACATCGTAGAGACACGGGGATTGGACCGTTTTACTCGTGACTCGGCATGTAATCACTAGTGGATGCCAATTTTTTCCCTAGCAACCAAATACAGTACCCTAGCAACAGAGTAAACAAAGCCTTATATCTCCACATCAGAACATCGTAGAGACACGGGGGTTGGACCATTTGACTTGTGACTTGGAGTGTAATCACCAGTGGATGCCAATTTCCCCCCTAGCAACCAAATACAGTACCCTAGCAACAAAGTAAACAAAGCCTTATATCTCTGCATCAGAACATCGTAGAGACACAGGGTTGGACCATTTTACTTGTCACTCGGCATGTAATCACTAGTGGATGCCAATTTTTTCCCTAGCAACCAAATACAGTACACTAGCAACAGAGTAAACAAAGCCTTATATCTCTGCATCAGAACATCTTACAGACACGGGGGTTGGACCGTTTGACTCGTGACTAGGAGGGTAATCACTAGTGGATGGCAATTTTTTCCCTAGCAACCAAATACAGTACCCTAGCAACCGCATAAACAAAGCCTTATATCTCCGCATCAGAACATCGTAGAGACATGGGGGTTGGACCGTTTGACTTGTGACTCGGAGTGTAATCACTAGTGGATGCCAATTTTTTTTCCATAGCAACCAAATACAGTACCCTAGCAACCGGATAAACACAGCCTTATATCTCCGCATCAGAACATCATAGAGACACGGGAGTTGGATCGTTTTACTTTTGGCTTGGAGTATAATCATATATGGTCCCCAGAATTTTGCCACGGCAAGCACCAATTCACATTTTCTTCAGGAAATGTACCTATCTAGTTCTTCTTTTTCTTCTGAGCTACAAAATTTCTAACTCTAACTCCTCCTAGAGCTTTCAAGCTACAGCCACCAAACTTTGCACAGACGTTGAGTCTGATCTGACTTGAGTTGCTATATCTTTTCTAAGGGATCGGACTTACGGTTCTCCTAAACCGCCCAATCAAACATCCCAAAAAAGTCCCATAGACTTACATTCAAAGAATGTTTAGGCTGAGTGTTTATTTTCAAATTCTGTCAACTCTCATTCATACAAATACATTACATCATCTCTCAACCTCTCTCAGTCTATCTCTGTCTCACAAAACTCATTCAACTGCACAAACACACACAACTACACACACACACACACAACCACCACACACAGACACACAACTACACACAGACACACAATTACACACACAAACACAGTTATATATAACATACTGTCACAAAAACACACACACACACACACACACACACACACACACACACACACACACACACACACACACACACACACACACACACACACACACACACACACACATGCCTCATCTGCCCAATCTGCCCCTTTCTGCCCCAACTGCCCAATTCTACCCCAACTGGCCCAAATGCCCCTTCTGCCCCAAATGTCCCTTCTGCCCCAAATGTCCCTTCTGCCCCAACTGCCCAATTCTGCCCCATCTGCCCTAAATGCCCCATTCTGCCCTAAATGCCCCATTCTGCCCCAAATGCCCCGTCTGCCCCAACTGCCCAATTCTGCCCCAAATGCCTCATCTGCCCCATTCTGCCCCAAATGCCTCATCTGCCCCATTCTGCCCCAAATGCCTCATCTGCCCCAAATGCCTCATCTGCCCCAAATGCCTCATCTGCCCCAAATGCCCCATTCTGCCCCAAAGCCCCGTCTGCCCCAACTGCCCAATTCTGCCTCAAATGCCCCATCTGCCCCAAAATGCCCCGTCTGCCCCTAACACCCAATTCTGCTGCAACTGCCCTAAATGCCCCAACTGCCCTAAATGCCCATCTGCCCCATTCTGCCCCAAATGCCCCGTCTGCCCAATTCTCCCCCAAATGCCCCAACTACCCTAAATGCCCCATTCTGCCCAAATGCCCTAACTGCCCCAACTAACTCAACTGCCCCAACTGCAGCTCCATCTATTATTCTCAGACTAGGCTTTCTCAAGCCAACATAAAGTTTGTTCACAAACTTTAACCTCATCTAGTTGCATCTTTATGAGCCACAATACATTGGCATTTTCTCGAAGTTGATTGGTCCCGCGAAGTGTGTTTCCAATTCGTTGGTCACGTCGTGATATCTTTATTCCCTTCCTTCAGGGAAAGAGGGTTAGATACATAACTGAGACATTTTTTTCTGTTATTTCACTGACCAAGATATTTTAATAATCAAAGCTGCACACCTTAATTCTGAGCGTTTGTGTTTCCAAATAGTGTTACAAGTTTTTCAATAATAAGATGTCATGGCATAAAGCACAAGATCACTGCATTTCTAATAAAGGCAAACTGGTGTCTATTTGGAGTCGCACAGAGCAATGTGAGTATGACACTAATACTGTTATCTGTTCATCCTTTACACCTGAATTTATTTATTTTTATAAGAAATGAAACCTGCTGATATCATTGTGCTGTTTAAAGAATTCAAAATGTATTCTCTACCATTAAAGCTAGTTAACATGTTTACAATTAAAAGTATTACATTGACTTTATTTAAATTTGTGACCTAGTGCTAAACCAGCACAGATAATGACTGTACTTTAAGTGGAGTGTGAAGTTTAACTGATGTTAAATGAATATAAATATATATATATATATATATATATATATATATATATATATATATATATATATATATATATATATATATATATATATATATATATATATGTGCATTGCATTACAAAAATCCCTTTGTTTGCATTTTCAGTTTTTCTCACAACTTTAATGCTAAGTGCTGTTAATGACGTGTGGATCGGTGCAAATGACATTGCCCCAGATAAAAAATTTGTGTGGACTGAAAATCGAGCTGTCAGATACACAAACTGGCTCAAAGGTCAACCTTCATCATGGGTAGGGTCAATATACTTTCCTGGGGAGTGCATGAGTTTATTGCAAAAATTAATGTAGTAGCACAATCATCAAGCTAATCTTTTATTTGTTGTGTATTTGTTTCATCAGTTAGTTTTCTGTGTAATCTTACACTAAAAGCTTTGTGTTTGATCACAGCAGTTAATATAAGCATCTCATTATATGTTCTTCTCACTGGCAGTGTGTTTCAGTTTTACTTCTGTTATGAGGTTTTGATTTTAGTTGTAAATGGTTTACCATTTCATTAACTCAATGCATCCTAAAGATAGTAGCCACCAAAGGACAAATATGCCAACATCTGAGGTTTAGGGCCAGCCGGCGCAACCAGCAGTAGCAGAGTGACGCGATCTCATCCATTTCAATGGAAGCTTGCCGACTTCCGGCGTTTGCACTCAAACGTAGTATTTGTTTTACTCACATAATGCTACTGTGCCATTTGAATTTTTAAGGAGGGGATAAAAATCTCATTGACATCACACATTGACACATTACTGAACCGACTGTTTTCTTGTCTCATTGCCAAAAACCGGTTATATTTCTGTGTATAATAAGCCCTAATATTTGTAGCAATAGCCAAAAATACATTGTATGGATCAAAATTACTGATTGATTATTTTATGTCAAAAATCATTAGGACATTAAGTAAAGATCATGTTCCATGAAGATATTTTGTAAATTTTTTTACAGCGAATATTTTTTAAAATGTGTTTATCATTAGTAATATGTGTTGCTAAGGACCAGATTTTCAAATCGTTGTATCTCCTTTCAAATATTGTCCTATCCTAACAAAGTTTATTTATTCAAGCTGGTTAATTCCAAACAAGGTTATTTATTCAGTTTTCAGATGATGTAAAAATTAACCCTTATGATTGTTTTTGTGGTAACAGTTTACAAATAATCCGAACTCTTTTCCATGTAGGGCTATAGATGTGTTGTGATGGTTAAACACCCAGAGAAGTCCACTGGTATGTGGAAAAATGCAGACTGTGAAAATGAGAAAGGTTTCATCTGCAAGAGGAACACAGGTTAGATGAAGACAAGACCTCACTGCGTAAATGTTATAACTGATACTCAATCCAATCACATTGACTGAAATAAACACACAAGTTTATGGGTGTTTAGATAATCTGTAAGTATTTTGTGTGTATTTCAGACTCTCAGCTGTTTGCTCCCGTGACCACAGCAGTACCACAGAAATACTTCAGTCTGGGCAATGATTCATATAAGGTCCAGCTGGAGAAGATGAGCTGGGGTGAGGCGAGAAGACAGTGTAAAGCTGATGATGCTGATCTTGCGAGTGTACTGGACTCCATCAGTCAGGCGTACACCAGCCTACAAGTCGACAAACTCAAAGAACCTTTGTGGATCGGACTCAACAGTAACCTGGTAATAAATTCATCTCTCTTCACAATAAACACATTCATGTAATATCATATACTGTATACACACTGCAGAAATGATTTTACTAACATATTAGTGTGGTAATGTGCTTTCTTCAGGCAGGTGGACGCTATCGCTGGGTGGATAACTGGTTTCTAAGATACAGTAAATGGGCAACAGGAGAACCCAAAAACAATTTAGCTTGTGTTTATATTGACACGGATGGAGACTGGAAAACTGCATCGTGTAAAAAGACATATTATTCCCTCTGTAAACGATCAACAGGTATTTAATTCGACATATAATCATTTATATTTAGATAATGTTTAGTTGCTTTACTTCCAGAAATATTTCCCCATTTATTTTTACCATTGAGATTTTAAGAAAGATCCTCTGCTTTATAAAAAGTTTCATCCTACCTTCATTTGTTCACATTTCAAATATGGGAAGGTTTCTTCAAAAACACAAAAATTTGAGCAAAAAGCTCAGATAATTGTATTTTTTTGTAAAGGACTTTAGTTTGAACTGTTTGCCCTAAGCGAATAATTTCAGGTTTTATAAGTTGGGTACCGCCATCTAGTGGTTAATAGCGGTACTACGAATTGCGGGAAAAAACTTGTCATTGGCAGGGAAGTGTTTTCTCTCATTTGATGAGTTAACTTTTCAATGGCGGAGAAAGAGTTAAAAAATTTAAAAGCAGAGACTACATTACCCATAGGCCCTTAAGCTTTTTCCAATACTTTTTTGTAGGTACAAGACAATGGGACAAAATAAAGTGATGACTTTCGAGTTTCAAATGGCCAGTATTTTGTTATTCTTGAACCCATAGACATGGTCTTGGTGTCATTTTAAATGTTTTTTTTTCAAGCTCTTTCTATCTGAACAACTAGTTTCAGCATTTAACCATGTTGAAAATTTTACTTGCATACTTTTCGCCCATTTTATTTATGTTCAATAGCTCTATACGTTAGCTCTTTCTATGGGTATTTTTTCAAAATCCTTTGGGCCACTTAAAGCACTGGTGCAATTAAGAAAATTTATTATTTTGAGTTTAATCCACAACATTTCTGTAAACACCGCCATCACACATAAGCTACGCACGGACACACACACAAACAAACACACACACCTGACATGTAACAAACACAGTGCACTCACACATTTTGTATATGAAACGCACACAAAAGATAGACTATAAACAACATTTAGTGACTTGTTTGCTTTTATAGATGGATATATAAAAAAATTTAAATGCTGGAAAGAAGAGCAAACAGTAGGAGAAATAGTTAGAGAGACTGAAGGGGTCAGAGACAGGTAAGAGATGATAAAGTGATTGTAGCAGTTTCATAGTCATGATAAAGGTTATTAGCCCCTAAAATAAACATCATTCTATTATTTACTCACCCTTATGTTGTTTTAAAACATACAGCTTTTAATTTTCCAATCAGGAACTAAAGGGGTCATGTATGATTTATTACAGTCATATTTAGAATCAGTGCAGGTTGTTGATATCGGATTATGATTGCTACAAGCATACATGATACATCTGGAAAGTAAAACTGATTTAGAATGTATAATGAAAAGTACAGTCTGACGCGTATAAATATAAATTCTCATATAAATTGTTAGTATTCATTAAACTTTAAATATACATATAGTATACATAAACTTTAATTCAAGATACACAATAATAAATAATAGTGATTAAATAACTTTTATACCTTTATATCTGTACAGTTTTTTATGGGGCTTGGAACTATATAGAAGAGTAATGTATGTAGCCTACATGAATTTATTAATATAATAATAGTGGTCCCAATTTGCAAAAAAGGCATCACAATGCTCTCTTCACATCATCACTTAGGGCTAAGCCCCCCTAAGAATGAAATCCTAGAACCACCCCTGGTTTTAATTGACGGTTTCAGTTTTAGAGAGATTTGATATACTAACCCCTCACACGGTCCACAGTTTTTGCCCCTACAGATCCTCCTCAGCTGCCGGGTAACTGCCCCGAATCAGATCAGAGGAAAAGTTGGATCCCGTTTAGAGGACACTGCTATACATTCATGACCTCCAAGAAAGACAACTGGGCTAAAGCCACAGTGGAATGTATGAGAATGGGTGAGACGCTTTATCCTCCTCTCAATGAGATCATTAAATTGCCCTATGATGTAAAACTGTATTTATATAGACATAGATCATTAATAAGAGGTCTGTACATGGTAATGATGTATAGTGAGCCTCAAACACGATTGTTTCCTCCTTCTTATGTAAATCATGTGCATGAAAAAACTGCTGGAAAACAGATCAATCTCAACATAACACTGAGTGTGACGTTACAATTGAGATTGCAAGCCCCAACATTAAAAAACACATTAAATTAAAAACTAAGTTGTTACAATGCTAAACACAAAATTGTGACTGCTGAGTCAGCACGATATGCTAGTTAATGCTATATGCTTGCGTTTAGGCTACTAGTTACGGTTACGTTTTGCAGCTCCATACTGGAAAAAACACACAAACTTACCACTCCAGAAACGTCCCTTAACAATATTCGAAAAATGTGTTGTTCCTCAAAATCTCTATCTTGATCTGATACTATGGAGTGAAAACAGTATCAAAACCTTCCACAAATGCAAACAAAAGTACACACATGTGCACTGTAGTTCACAAATGCACACAATAAATCCAGATGCGCGCACAGTAATTCACAAATGCCCACAGGAGATTCACACTGAAATCCACAAATGCACACAAAATATTTCACACAGTGAAATCCAAAAGTACACACAAAAAAATTCACACACTGAAAACCAAAAATACACACACAAAAATCACACACTCGGTTAAAGACTCAAGGAGGATTGATTTTAATTTTTACATGTTAACGTTAGTGTGAGTCTTGTGGATTTCAGTGTGTTCAGGAATTAGTGATGTAACGTTCGTGAACGAATCGTTCTTTTTGAACGAATCTTTTAGGTGAACGAATCGTCTCGTTCACGCCATCCATTGACTCATATTTCTCGTTCACTGAAATTTTCCTCCCCTCTTGAGGAGCACAGACAAATGAAGCGCGGCATTCTTTCTGCCTTCAAAGAGTGACAAAAGTACGAGCCAATGACAATCGAGTATGAGCTGTGGCCGAGCATATGATTGGCTAAACGTACTGAATGAATATGCCCTTCACTGTCCGAGCCGCTGTTTTGAGTCTGAAGAATGAGAGAGAGATTGAATTCTTAAACAAACTGAATGACTGGCACAACCTAATGAATGAGAGGGATTGTACAGAAAGCGAGTGCAATGTAAACAATCTTGTTAAAGAATCATGTGGTTTTATTTTAGTGAAGTTATAGTAACCATGTTTAGGCTGACTATTTACCTTAATACAAATGATTATCAAGTTAATTACTGTAGTAAAATGTGATATTTCTGTTTAATATAGTTTTACTACAACTATCTTGGTCACTCTGGTTACTGTAGTAAAAACAAATTAAATGTGTGGCTGCTGTTGTTCTTTTAGCGTGAGCCAACCATCTCTGAGATTGGGCTGTTAGTAAGAATATATAATTGGTTTGAGCTGCTGAACGAATCCAACCTTTCACTGAACTTCAGTCATTCATCTGCGTCTGAAAGAAGTCATGGACGACATGACCGAAATTATATGATTCGTGAATGAGGATCTGATGACTGACTGAACTGGCATGCCGTGAGTCTTTATTTACAACAAATCCAGATTAGATGTACTACGTGTGTCTTAATATATTCTGTAGCTTGATAAAATTATGCTTAGTATTTCACAATTTGAGCTTTATTAAAACGAATGAGTTTTTGTAAAAAGTCTTTCATTGTCTTATAACACATAAGGACACACATATTCGCCACCTATTGGCGTATTTATGTAAAATAAAGAAATGGTCACTGAACGAATCAGTGAACGAATCAGAACGAATCATTTTGGTGAACGAACTGAAAATGAACGAGTCACTTAAATGAACGAAAATTTCCATCACTAGTGTGAATCTCCTTCGTGAATTTGTGGATTTCAGTGTGTGATTTTTTTTGTGTGCATTTGTGGATTTCAGTGTGTGAATTTTTTATGTGCATTTGTGGATTTCAGTGTGTGTGTGTGTGTGGATCTCCTGCATTCATTTGTTAATTACTGTGCGTGCATATGGATTTATTATGTGCATTTGTGTACTATCGTGCACATGTGTGTACTTTTGTGTGTATTTGTGAGAGGTTTTGATACTGTTTTCACTCCATATGAAACAGCCTCAAATATATAAGGCTTGTTTACTTAATGTGAGTTACTGACATGAGGCTCATGAGCCTCGCTGTGAAACAGCGAATTAGAACAGATCTCAACATAATTATTCATGACCCTTCCAAATAAGGTAATAATAGACCATTTTATTCCAAGGGCAAATCCTAGGATTGTAACTGGACATTTACTAAGCTTTACTCCTCACATCTGAATGTGTAGTCATCATCATCATTCTTTATTTGCGCTTGCAGTTTCATCAAAAAAAATGCTAACTTTTTAAGTAAATTTCATACATACATTCAGTGCAAAGCTCAGGAGTAGGATGAAGAATAAATTCTTATTTATCCTACCCCAAACTTATTTCAAAGAAAAATAACAAAAAATATACATATGGCAATAATCAATTTCAAATTACAATGGCCTAATATACACAATCATACACACACTTTTTATCTAATAATTTCATAAGATTTCATCATTTCTTGTTTGCATTTATACTTAAATTGTAAAATGTTTGAACAATTTTTTAAATCTCCTTCCAAGAAGTTCCAATGTTTAACTCCTGCAACAGAAATACACATTTGTTTTAAAGTAGTTCTAACTGAAGGTTGTTTAAAATCATGTTTTCTCCTACGGCTTTCGTGGTAACAAACTATATCTTGCTTTATGCATTATTAATAATATTTGCACCACAAAATCTTTCAATTTTAGCAGTCCTGACTTCATAAACAGTTCAGAAGTGTGTTCTTTTCGGAGCAACTCTATGTATCATTCTTATAGCTCTTTTTTGTAAAGTAATTAAAGGCATTACATTTGTGTCATATGTGTTACCCCACACTTCCAAGCAATACATAAAATTGGAATATGTATAAATATATGGTAAAATTAATGAACAGTACAAAGTTCGCATTGCAGCGTAATCTGAATTAATACCATTTCACTTTGAATTTTTGTCAGTAGTATTGTTATATTTTTTCCAGAACTAAAAAAAAATTGTGTCATCTGCAAAAAGAACAAAACGCAATATTTTTGACACTTCACAAAGATCATTGATATATAAAATAAAAAGTCTTGGCCCTAATACAGAACCTTGTGGGACTCCACATAGAATATTTTTTAACGTTTGGACACATGTCCTGCATAATAAACATACTGTTCCCTGTTTTCTAAATAACTAGCCAACAATTCTAATACAATACCCCTAATTCCATGTGCATGTAGCTTAGATATTAAAATATCATGGTCAATGGTGTCAAAGGCCTTTTTAATGAAAATAAAGAAACCAATAGTAAAAATTTTATTTTCCAATTCTGTTGTAGTATCCTCTGTAATTTTCATCAAAGCTAAAGCGGTTGAACGGTTGTTCCGAAAAACAATACTGACTATCAGATAACAAAGATTGCTTCTCAAGGAAAAAACCTAATCTTTTAACGAAAATTTTCTCCAGTATTTTGGAAAACTGAGAAAGCAAAGATATAGGTTTATAGTTAGTAAGACTGTACCTGTCACCAGACTTGAACACTGGAATGACCTTGGCCACTTTCATTTTTTCAGGAAAAACACCAGTATTAAACGAGAGATTAATTATATATGTTAATGGTTTACTAATACAGTCTATGGTTTTCTTAACAATAAACATGTCTAGACTATCATTATCCCACGATTTTTTACTTTTTATCTTAGACCAACCCTATATCACGAAAATGCGTGACTATTTCACGCATGGACCAGCGTGACAATGTCACGCTTTGCCGCGTTTGAGCGTGAGCATGTCACGCTTTTCTGTTTGTGTCACTGTCACGTATTGGTTACTCAACTTTTTTGTCCTATTTTCAAACCATTGTCGCTTCGGTTTAGGGTTAGATTTGGTGCTTGTGTTATATGTCACTTTAAGTATTTGTCACTTTAAGTATTGGTTTATATAAAAAAAAGATACAATACTTATTCTTTTATATTTTCTAAACTTTAACCAATTGTCACCTGACGTTGGGGTTAGAGTTTGTTAAATCTAACCCTAAACCGAAGCGACAATGGTAAGAAATTAGGACAAAAAAGTTGAGTAACCAATACGTGACAGTGACACAAACAGAAAGCGTGACATGCTCACGCTCAAACGCGGCAAAGCGTGACAGTCACGCTGGTCCATGCGTGAAATAGTCACGCTATTTCGTGATACTGGGTTGCTTAGACACAATACTAATTACTTCTGCCTCACTAAGTTCTCCAAGATACAAGGACTGTACAACTTTGCTTTCACTTTTCCAATTAACTCTTTATTATGTAAATGGGTAGATCTAATAAGATTTGGCCCAATATTAACAAAAAAAGAGTTAAATTCTTCTGCCATTTCTTCAACCCGGATTTCTTTGTTCTGTTCATTTGTTAAATACTGTGGGCAACTATTAATCACCTTATTCCCCATAACATCCCGCAACACATTCCATATTCCTTTGATATTATTTTTATTTTCTTGTAACATGCTGGTATAATAATCTTTTTGTTTTTGCCTCTCTCATTATACTTGTTAACTTATTTTTATAGACCTTATATTGTCTTTCTGCATTTGTTGTTCTATATTTTATAAAATTCCTATAAAGTTTATTTTTCTTTTTACAGGCTTTTAGAATGCCTTTTGTTGTCCAGGATTTCTTGTCAGACCTTGCTTTGTCCCCCAATATTTTTATTGGACAATTTTTATTATATACAACATTTAGTATCTATGCAAATATTCTTCATAGGCCTTATTCACATTATCAGTTTTATAGACATTATCCCAATCATCCTTTAATAAATCATACCTGAACTTATTTATCATCTCCTCAGTTCTTATCCGAATAGCTTTACTATGTTTTTGCATCTTATTGTTTACTTCACAGGAATGAGATATAAATATTGGTAAATGATCTGTTATATCATTGATCAATAATCCGCTTTTAAAGGCATTTACTACATTTATAAAAATATTGTCTATTAATGTTGCACAATTTGAAGTTATCCGAGTAGGCCTGGTAATTACAGGCTGAAAGCCACTGCTATACATTACATCCAAGAAATTTGAGCTACTCATATGACTTGATACATTTAACAGGTTAATGTTAAAATCACCACAAAATATAGACATTTTGTTAGCATTCATCCCAACTAATAATTGTTCCAAATTCTCTGTAAATGTTTTTACACTAGACCCCGGAGTTCGATACACACATGTAACTAATATGTTTTTTTGGGTCTCCATTTCAATCTCAACTGTTAGGCGTTCCATTAAATCTTCGACTACAATAGTCATTCGCTCAATTACTTTACATTTCAAATCACTACAAATATATAACGCCACCCTACCACCTTTTCGGTTATTTCTATTAACATAAAACAGTTCATAACCCTCAAAATAAAATTCAGCCCCTTTATCCTCAGTTAACCAGGTCAAATGATTTTAAATAATCAGGTATTTTACCAAAATTAGAATACAACCTCCTTCAACGTCCGTTTAATATTTACATGTATCGTTTACATATTGATTTAAATATGCCACAGGGTCCAGCTCATGTTCATAATCATCAAATTCACATTCTGATGGCCCAAGGCTGTAGTGCAGTAAATGGACAAATGTTTTAATGTTACTGTGGTGTTGTTGTTGTTTCTCATCTTTAGCAGCTGTAACATTCAGAACTTTAGTTTAACGTTTGAATGATTGTTTTTAAAAGCAGATACAGCGAGTTATCTGTCATTTCAGGTGCATCTTTATTGAGTATTGAGGATCCAATAGAATCACAGTTTATCCGACAAAACCTGGAGATCCTGCAGGATAAAGTCAAGTCAGTCTGGATTGGACTTCACCGCAGTCATAAGGGTCAGAACGAGCCTTCATCTAAATCAATACAACACATTTAAAATCACAGAGATATTGAACTGATGTTTGTGTGTGACAGGTGATTGGATGTGGATTGATAATACGGTTGTGGATTACACAAACTGGAAACCGCAGATGCCGGATAATGTTAGAATTTGTGTTGAAGTTCAATCAGACACTGGGATGTGGAGCACCAGCAGCTGTGATGATCAGATATCTTATATCTGCAAGACTGCTAAAGGTCTGACAAATACACGTACAAATAATCTGCATTAATATCACATCACCTTACTGTATGTGAATATCTACATGTGTCTTTATTAACAGTTATACCAACAACAGAGAAGCCATCAGTCTCAGGTATGATGAACTACATCTGCAGCGTTTAATTATAACCTGTGAAAAGTGTTCATGAGTCACAGTTTTTTTTTTTTCAGTTTCTAACAAGCATTGTCCAGTACTGAAACCACATTTTCAAAACTCTTCACACAGTCTAAACTACCAGCATGAATGTTGGCCAAATTGGGAACCGCTTCACGGAGACCAATCTAATTCAAGAAACTGACAAAACACCAATGAACTTAGCTTGCAGGTATTTCCATCTACCGGCGCCGCCCAGCCGTGCGAGTATTTAATGAGAGGCAGGTGCTTTACCAAATCACTCTTTTCACCTCGAAAGCCGGCATATCAACTGCTATTGAGAAGCTCTCTTTGCTTGTGGGATACACTTTGTCCTGAGGTTGTTGGAGAAACAGCGAAGGCTCGTGGATTTCCACCTCTTTACTTTCAGTTTTGAACTTGAGTTTGATTGTGTGCGTTGCACTTCTCTGTGTGTTTCATCAATCGAGCGCAGCATTAAAGAGTAATTTTCTTAAAAGAGCAGCACGAGTTGAATTTGTGTCTTTTTAAAGACTCTTTCGTGGCTCGGCAAGTGCGTCTTTTTAAAGATGTAAGTTTGTCCGTCTAGTTCCGAATATGGCAAATGTGGGATGGCCACGGTTGCTGTATCTCGTGCCTGAGAGTGCACGGTGAGGCTGCATTCGTGGAGGGTTCATACTTCTAAGGATAGTATGGTCTTTTGGATTTGCGGAGACGGTTGCATACCTCCGGGAACATCACCCCTCCCCCTTCTGTTGCTGAGCCCCATTAAAGGTGCGGTGGCAAAGCTCCGGAAGGAGAAATCTCTGTATAACAGTGCTGAATCGGCTGCTGGCACTGATCAGAAGCTCTCAGCAACCTGATCAACAGCCAGTTGGGTTGCTGATGGAGACAGGTGGCACATGTTCTACGTTGCCCTTGACCTCCTTTGGTCCTCACGAGGATCTGTCTATTTCGTCCATACCTTTTTTTCCCGAGGTTCAGGGCTTTATTAGACACTCTCTTATAAAACAGTATAACGCATTTGAGAAGAAACACGACAAAGATCTGCATAATAAAAGTGTATGTATAGAGAAGAGATAGCTGTCACATTAATAATCTGAGGCTATGTTTACACGTGGGCGGCTATTTTCATAAACGGACATTTCAACCTCTCCGGTTTCAAAAATAATATTGTGCACACATGTCAGTTTTCAGAAAAGTGTTTATTTACGCGTACCCGTGCATATTTGCCGTCAAGAGACACTCAAGCCCACGTAAGCCAATCACCGGCAGCGCTGGTGGTGATGTGAACTGGTTCTTCATGTTGGAGGGAGGAGTTGTTGCAGTAGGTGATTGATGACGTCAACGTACAGCGAGAGCGAGTTGAGGAATCACACGTAGAGGTCTAATTTCGAATCGCTCTCGCGGTACTTTGACATCATCCGTTGCAGCGCCGCATGAAGTCAAACACGCGTAAAATTGCTGACCTCAGAGCACTCGTCTCTGCTCCCTGACATAATGGAGCAGCTGTATTTGCAAATACAAACACACGAAACGAGTTTGCACGAACATAAATGTGATCTTGGAAGCCTTCAGAGTAGCAGTCACATGTAAACATGGGTCGCACTTTTGACGTAGGTGCGAGCTCTGGCGCATACTCTGTGACGTTGCCTGCTTAAACATCCGTTTGTCTCACTTTACATGCAACCGTGCAACCGAAGATTTTCAAGATCTCCACTCTGGCCGGAGTTCTTAGAAACAATCGGTTTCAGAGGCGAGTTCTCCGTTTGCGTGTAAACGAGGGGCACAAACGAAGGTAAATCTCTCAGTTTTTAAAAATAACCATGTACGTGGAAACAGAGCCTGATTTCTATTAAAAAGTATGAAGTCTGACTGCATGTTTATACATATATTCATAGATATAGAATAATTAAATGAGAGACAAATATTATATAATGACTAGGGTAAGGCACTATCTCTGTAAAACTGCTTTGAAAAAACACAAGTTAAGTACTAACTCTGAGATTTTAAGTATTTCTATAAGTTACCCCAAAAGCTAATAAATGAATGGCAGAAACACAACTGTTACAACACTGCTTATTCAATGTACAATAAACCGATGATGATAATAATAATAATAATAATAAATATAGCTGCAAGCAGCAATGGCGGGCCCTCGCACGTTTTTTTTACCGCTACATGGTGCGTCCAAGAAAACCCCACATTTTAGACAAACAGGGGCACTAGTGAGCCACTTAGGAGACACGCCTATGACTGACCTTTTTGTGCACACTTAACAGCCGACAACTCTGATGTGTGTGTGCCAACTTTTAGGTTAATCTAAGCACGTCAAGAGCCTTAAATATGCCTGAAATAAAAGTAAAGTTTGCGGCGTTGCCATGGGAACAGCGTTCGAGATATCAAAAATCCCTTCACAATTGTGGCACTATACCCGGGAGTCACAATAGGCACATCAATGCGATCGGAATCTTCAGACGATCAAACACCCTGCATGGCATCACAATAAGACATTTTTTACCTTAGATATTAGACACTTCCTGTTTCTCTGAATTCGCCATAAATTTGTCGCCTCGCCATGGCAGAACCGTTTGAGATATCAAAAATCCCTTCGCAAATTAGCAAGTACAATGTCTCGGCATCATGATCACCACGTTTGGTGTCATTCGCATGAATCCCCTAGGAGGAGTATTTAAAGGTTCACCGCATGCATTTTATAAACAATCCAAAATGGTCGAGATCCTGTTGGGCGGAGCTAAATGGTTTTAGTGCGAAAGTTGTTTGGGTCGATGAGATCTATATGTGTACCAACTCTTGTACATGTGCGTACATGTTTGCTTGATCTGTGCACCGGTGTTTGTTTTTGCATTACAGGGGGCGCTACAGAGCTCCCCTGCCATGCCCGTGTTCCAGCCTTTGC
The DNA here is from genome assembly GCF_030506205.2 of Paramisgurnus dabryanus. NCBI lineage: Eukaryota > Metazoa > Chordata > Actinopteri > Cypriniformes > Cobitidae > Paramisgurnus > Paramisgurnus dabryanus. The sequence continues at coordinate 55,942,724 of NC_133338.1, forward strand.
CCGGTCCTAATGGCCGACAACTTTGAAGTCTGTGCCAAATTTCCGTTGTTTTTGAGCATGTTGAGGCACCCAAAGTGCATGCCAAGAGCTTAAATATGCCTGAAAATGAAAGTAAAGTTTGACGTGTTGCCATGGGAAAAGCGTTCGAGATATGAAAAATCCCTTTGCAATTTATTATCTACAATGTCTCTGCATCATGTTGACCACTTTTGGTGTCAATCGCATGAAAATCCTAGGAGGAGTATTTAAAAGTTCACCACATGCAACCGTCAAAAAATCCACCTTTTGTGACTGCCACACTTACTGGTGCCTGTTGGTGGCGCTATACCCGAGACTCACAATAGGCACATCGTTGCGATCGGAATCCTTGCCCGAACATACACACTGCGTTTCATCCCTATAAGACAATTTTTGCTTTGGATATTAGACACTTCCTGTTTCTCTGAATTCGCCATAAATTTGTCACCTTGCCATGGCAACACTGTTATATAAAAAATATAAAAAAGATATAAAAAATCCCTTTGCAATTTAGCAAGTCCAATGTCTCAGCATCATGTTCACCACGTTTGGTGTCAATCGTATGAATTCCCTAGGAGAAGTATTTAAAAGTTCATGACTGACACACTTCCTGGCACCTGGTGGTGGCGCTATACCTGAGACTCACAATAGGCACATCGTTGCGATCGGAATCTTCAGACGAACAAACACCCCGCATGGCATCACAATAAAACATTTTTTGCCTTAGATATTAGACACTTCGTGTTTCTCTGATTTCGCCATAAATTTGTCGCCCCGCCATGGCAGAACCGTTCGAGATATCAAAAATCCCTTCGCAATTTAGCAAGTCCAATGTCTCGACATCATGTTTACCACGTTTGGTGTCAATCGCATGAATCGCCTAGGAGGAGTATTTAAAAGTTCAACACATGCATTTTTCAAACAATTCAAAATAGCCAACTTCCTGTTGGGCGGAGCTTAAATGTTAGAGGGCGAAAGTTGTTCGTGCTGATGAGATCTATATGCGTACCAACTCTCGTACATGCGTACATGTGCGTAAATTTTTGCCCGATCTGTGCCCCAATGTTTGTTTTTGCATTACAGGGGGCGCTACAGAGCTGCATTGTCACGCCCGTGTTCCAGGCTTTGCCCAGTCGCAATGACGGACGACTTTGACGTCTGTGCCAAATTTCAAGAGTTTTTGAGTATGTTTAGGCACCCAAAATGCCCAAAAGTGTTAAAAATAAATAAATAAATAATAAATTCGAGCAAAAACAATAGGGCTTCGCACCTTTCGGTGCAGGCCATTTTGGCCTGCTCCTCGGTGCTCGGGCCCTAATAATAATGTTACTAAATTCTAAACAAAAATGTAATTCAAAATAGTCTTGTATCGTGATGCCCATC